>NC_081774.1:17964660-18564660 GCF_963082965.1 Carassius carassius | reverse complement strand
TTTCCACACCCTGTGGTTTAAATGCACTCACTACTCAGCACCATGCTCATTTTCGTCCCGTTTTATGTTGGACTCAGAGCCGCTGGAATATATGGGCCCCCTAAAATATCTATTATAAAACCTCTTGAACTGACAGAAATGGATATAATGCATTTTTCAATGCTAATGTACTTCTTAAACGTGAAATACGTCACGGCTGTGTTTTATCTCCAGCTTTATTTTATATAATCTAACAATGTTCAGATGAAGTGTTTTATTAAAACAATAAATAAATCATTAAAATTAAATTAATTAATTAATTAATGGTAAAACTGAGTTTCTTTTGTTGTTGTGGACAAACTGCAATACATTGATATTACTGCAATGCAGGTAAATTTGAAAAAAAAAATTTTTTTAAAGATTGAGTAACACACAAGCAACCAGTGTTTTTTTTTTTTTTTTTTTTTTTAAATTCTATACAAAACACTAAGTTTGTTTAAAATCAGGCAAGGCAGAGAAAATGCAAATGCATAAGAAAAAGGATCCTTTTGTTTTGAGCCCAGTCATGGTCATAGCATCTATAGTTTTTTTTTCTGTGCTAAACATAAAACTGCTCTTTTTCAAAGCATTCATTGGATGATATATTATATAAATACATTTTGCTCCTTCTGTATATAAATGACTGTATAAGATATTGTTGACAGATTGAGAGAAATAATTAATCCCGTCATCTTGTTATCAGGTGCTCCGTATCAACTCGAAGGTACATCTGGCCTATCAGACCTTCTGCCGACCTCCCTATGTCAACATGTGTGGACCCTTAAAAGCAGCAGTATGTCAGGTAATAAAATATATTCCTCTGCCTCCTCGCAAGATGCTAATGCTGTCTTGGAGACGTGCCAAAAATGCTCTCCGTTTCATTTCTGATCAGCAGATGCTTGAGCCACGAACAGTATGAACATCCAAATGTACACCTTTGGTTTCCCCAGTGTAATTAGTCACCGGTGAAACTTGTCAACGTTTATAAAACACAGAGAGGGCAAGAAAAGTGTGAGAATAATGGCACACAGCAGAGAGGAGGACGTATGGGCGAAAAGGAGAGATTTCCTCATGGTTTCATTTCAGCTGAAATCTAAAGGTCAAAAGCTGTTACTAAAAGCAGTAGTTTGTGTGAGGCGCGCACTCAAAAGCTTCCCGTGCAGAAAATTACAGCTTATTCCCCAGATATAAGTACATTATGATTTATTTTATATTAAAATAAAGAAAAAAAAATTACTCGATACGAGCCGCTGTCGATAGCAACCACTTCTCGGAGAGGAGCACGCAGGGGTTTGTTGTCAAACCAAATTACACACATTCTTTCCATGGATAAACCGAAGCCTGAATAATAAGCAGCCACAAAAGTGGGTCAGGGTCGTCATGGAGAGAAATAGAGGCAAAGGGAGAGTAAGAAAGAGAGAGAGAGAGAGAAAGAGAGAGAGAGAAGGGGGGGGGGGTGTTTCTCTCTTTGCTCCCTAGCATTCAATATCAAGAGTGGCAGTCATCTTTGACTTCAAATCATTCCTCTGATGAATAACCTTTGTCTGTACTGCATTATGGCACAAAGTGATTTCTTTTTCCAACCCCCCCATACCCCCCCCCCCCCCAAAATGGCAATTTTCTGAGAGCCTGAAGCTGAACTGAAAGCGTCTTCATTCGTGTTCCACCACTGTAATTTATTACAGTGAGCTAGAGTGACTTTCATGACTACCTATAGAGGCACTCTGATATTAGGCCCAGAGATGAGGATGAAGTATAAATCACTGCCTGGCTCTTATTGAATTGGTACGATTTCATGTCAAGCCGAGAAACCATGTTGGGCTTTTCCCCCTGCGCTTTGCCTCCAAGCCTTCGCGTCGATTTATTTCCCAATACTGTACATCGCGACGTAATGCATGTATTCATTTCTATCAGTTGATTGGTGAAAGCCCCACACTGAGAACTAAACCAGGCTCCTATGTTACAGTTATCTTCACAATGGGCTGACTTAGATATGCGAAGAATGGCAATTTGTGCTAGAGGAAATAATGCGATGACGCAGCTCTCTCGTCGTTGCAGTCCGGTCTGTAAAGAGAGAGCCGAGCTTCAGGGAAACATTTTTACTTTATTGGTTTAATGATTCATGAATGATGACATATTGCTTTTCTCCTTTTCTCCTGGCCGTGTTGTTGGCGTGAAGCACTTTATCGGTTCCTGCGGCTCGTGGTTTTTGGTCACTGGTGTCGGCGCAATTAGCTTAAATTAAACCATTAGTGAACTTTAATGTCTGTTTCCCCTAACCAAGTCCTTAGATATGCTTCAACACTGACTGAATCTCATCTAAAACAGAGCTCACCTGAAAAAAGACGGGGATAAAAATGATTAAGTTTCAGAGTGAGCAGCCAGTGGCTTGTTAAATATCCTTTCAGAGTGAGACAAAATTACAGTGTATCATAATTTACTGCCTCAGGAATCCCGATGGAGGTAAATGAAGGCATATTTCACTGGAGACCAATAGATGGTGACATGACCACTTAATTGCTTTATTTTACGATTGGTTGAGGGGAAAATTTGGTTTGAAAAGGCTGTTTGAACAAGTGTTTTCCAGCTCAGAAAGCCCAAAGACAACATTTATTCTGCTGGTTTGTCTTGTGTCTGTAACGTTTCTGTATTTTGATAAATGGTGCAGATTTTGGTGCAGCTGTGCGGGGTCAACGGTGTTTAACTCGTGTGGGAGAGTGTTTAAGTGTATCTCCTCACTTGAGGATGTTTGCAGCTAAAAGGTAGGTCAGGTTATTATTATCTCAACAGGAGTGTGTGTGTGTGTGTGTGTGTGTGTGTGTGTGTGTGTGCTACTTTTGGTGTCTGGGATGCAGTCCGACATATGTCTACACCAATGTCCCATAATGCACTTCAACCACATAACAGCTACTTGAAGATATGAAACCTTCCGCATGACATGGTGACCCCTTACAAACAACCACGAGACCACTGTCACCAGCACAGCGTTACACAACACATTCACAGTGTTGTAGGGCAACTTCCTCATCACTATATTGACAATATATATGCATAATTGGTCATGTATACGTCAAACTTAAAAAAACATTCACTAAATAAGATACAAAATATTAAACCAGGCTCTAGTTCATTATGTTAACAATACACATGTTCCACGGAGTTTTCTTGTAAATTTTAAACAATATATGTATTGTTTTAGATTTGGAACCCCATTTTGTATTTCTTTATTTAGTTAAAGTAAAAGCTACTTGTTGTGATATTTTGTTTATAATGCAAATACTTTAAATTTTTTTACCTGTCTAAATATTTTAGGAGGCCTATATACACAAAATATTTTTTTTTAATGTTTTTGGAAATTTCGATTATAATATATTTATAAATTAATAATAAATAATTTATTCCTGTGATGCAAAGCAGAATTTCCAGCATCATTACTCTAGTCTTCTGTTACATGATCCTTGACAAATCATTCTATTATGATTTGTTGCTCAAGAAACATTTATTATTTTTATCAATGTTAAAAACTTTACTGATTCATCTTTTTGTGGTAACCGTGATACTTTAGGATTGTTTGATGAATAGAAAGTTCAAAAGAGCTTGCTAAATAAACATATTAGTTAACTTTTGAACACATCTACACATTGTGACTGAAGTGTCCAAATCTAGTTTGTGGCCACGACATATATGCAGTATATTATTAGTATTACCTTAAAATGTCATATTTCAAATGTATTATTGTGGAATTCATCACATCAACATTTGAACAGGCAAATGACTGATGTGTTCCAGCGCTGGCAGCCAGTCCCTGAGCCCAGGAGAGAAGACCATGAGTAATTTATGTAGGGTAGTGTTTCTGAGACAAGGACCCTTGAGAAATCTAATCACTCTCAACAGACTCGAAGAATTTATCCTGGTGCATCAGGAAAATGGACACAACCCCCCGCCCCAGAACTCTCTGGCCGTCCTTGTTGCAGGGAGGTAAGCTACACTAAAACACGCTGATCGGTTTTGCGAAAAATGTCATGACCCCAAAAATGTCAACAGGTGCGACGCACTGAAAGGATTAAAATTTTTCTGTCTGTATCTTTATACAGAGGGAGGAAAAGAGACAACAAGAAGCAAGAGCTAGGATGACCTGAGTGGACGGCTGCCAGCACTCAGCTGAAAGGGCTGCAATTTCAGCTATTGTGAGAAAAAAAAAAACTGTGCCAATTCCCATTACGTGAAATTGAATTTAACCTCCAACGTGATTAATTCAGATGTTGGGTCGTTTTTATCTTACCTCATGGCTGAATGCCAAGCACGGTGGCTTATTAAAATATGAATCCGCCTTCTTTTCAATTAGGAAGTGCCCTCATCAAACCTGATCGACATGGAGAAGGTAACTCAACTGTTAAACAGCTATTTATATCAACTGCAAGAGCTAGTGAATGAAAATTTAATGAACTCTGCTGTTTACATTAATTTAAGTTCACCTTACAGTTGTAATCAATAGCAGAGCTCTTGCCATCAGGTGAAAACACGGAAAGCCACAAAGAGAGTCGTCTTCAGTCATTTTCCTGCTAATTTGCAAAACACCAAAGACAATTAAGCGGAATATCCGGGAAAATCAATCCTCTAATCCATCATTTAACCTGACACCATGTTGACAGAGGGGCGACACAAGGCTCGTTGCGGGCACTGATAGCAAATCAAAAGGGCCGTGTTCTTTACGACAGGCCCCTACTCGAATCTCCCACAGAAACGTACGTATTTAGAGGGAAAAGGCGACACCCTTGAGCGGGCTACTCCGCTTGACAAAAGCTCCCAGCAGGAGCCGACCGAACTCCCACGTCAGGCTATGTATCTGAACGCAGTACAATGGGCCACTGTGTTCTCATCCTCAGCTCAGCTATCGCCAGCGCTTCCCGGCCTATTACCAGCGAATGGGAATGCTATCAGCCCTGGACATACATAGAGGAAAAAATCCCAAGCATCCCCTCCACATTTGTCCCATTCAATCTGTGACTCAGGCTTTGCATTCACCCCTCTGCTCTACTGTATTATGTGTGTGTCAATAAAGCAATAAGCCACAAAAGAAAAGTGTGTTCCAGCGATTTTATCAGGAATGACAGGTAGAGATTAACCAATATATACTAATGAAATAAAGCAACCTAATTACTGTAAAAATAATAAAGACAACAACAGATTGATATTTTAATATATTTTTGAATATTAATTACTATTATTATTATCATGATTATAATCAATGTCAATAATAATAAAATGTTGCTATTTATAACATATTATTTTAATATAAATTATTATTATAATTGGCATTAATAACAATAATGTATGTTCATATATCAAATATTAATCTGTATTGTCATTATGAGTAGTAGTACAAATAATAATAATAATAATAATAACGATTATTATAGATTGAAATGTAATATAAATATATATATATATATATATATATATATATATATATATATATATATATATATATATATATATATATATATATATATATTATATATAATACATATAATATAAATTATTATTGTTATCAATCAGTAATAATAATAATAGATTGATATTTACAATATATCAATTGATTATAAATTATTATTGTAATTGACATCAATAACATTAATATATAGTTATGTAATATGTTAAATATGCTTGAGCAATGGAAATTGACTGATACATAATATATTAAATTAATTAAAGATGTAAATAATATTTTTGGGTGCTATTCTATTAAAAAACCCACCAAATGTCACTATTTACTGTTTTTAAAATTCATATAATCAATTTTGGTATATTATATGTCACTAATTTTCTCTAATTTTTTTTTTTTTTTATGAAACAGTGGCAACATCAATATAATACAAGACATTGCTAATCATAAACTATTTTTCTGCCAAGTGATATATTTTACTATACTAACTTGCCACATTAATATATAATCTGCAGTCATTTACAGTTATTTTACAACAAGCTTTGAACATGAATTTCAAATCAGAAATATCCATTTAATGCAGCATCTACACAACTATAAGTGAAAATGTTTCAAACTAGTGATTTCACAGCCCTGTTTTGTGCAGAGCTGAACCTGAGACATTTTTTGTAAGCTTCAGAGTGAATTCTCCTCTCTTGGGCTGTTGCTATGGCGCTATGCATTTCCTCCGCAGCTGCCGCCCTGGTGTGGTGGGTGATAAGCATCAGGGATGCTGGGACACAAGCTCTCTTATCTGGACGCATGACCACATTCACTTCCTGTTCATTACCTCTCCTGCTAGGAAAACACATAGGAATTAATGCGGCCTGACCAATGAGCCGCTGCTAAAAACATACACGTAAAAACAAGCTTGGACACTACCAGGCACAAACATCCCATTATGTGTCAATCATCGAAGCCGCTTGTCTGCTCTGATACATTAGCAGTCAAACGTATGGGTTAGCTAAAGCTAGTTGGACTGCAGCGTTTATGCCTAGGACGCAATAACAGCCCCTCCATTAGAATGCAGGTCTCGTTCCCTGTCAGGAAATTAAGATTGCTTTATTGATACATGCTGTTGCCATGACAAGCATCCACCAGATCCGTTCGGCGCAAGATTTCGGCATCCTGAACATTCGCACAAATCTGGCCTGGCTAATGCCTTTCAGCCTGATCAGCCTCACATGGGTCTCCATGACATCCTCAGATGAGCCTAGAGTCTGCGTTGCTATTATTATTTTTTTAAACATAAAACTACTGATTAAGGACTAAACCTGAGAACCAAACCTGCCTTTATGTCTCCTTCTTCTCTTATACTTGGATAATGGTGTTTGGGAATTGTCTCTTTAACTGTAGTCACCAGCAAATTTGCTAAGAGGACAAAAATATCTCTATCATATTACCGTATTGATTGCGGGAGAACCTGAGCTGCAAATTTACTTTGAAGTTTCCTTAGGAAAACATGACGTGTAATGATATGAATCAAATAGAGTGATGCTACACATGGAGTTTAAAGACTAAAAATACCTTGATGATATGATATTCATACTTGCTGCATTACAATCACAACCATAATGAAGGCAAAAGCAATTTCATGCGAGCACTTTCATCTGTCAAGTACAATAGATACTTATTTTTTACTTAAAAGCACAGTTTATCAAAAACTCAAAAATCCTGTCATTGTTTTCCCCTCATGTTGTTTCAAACTAATATTTTATCAGTCAAAAAATGTAATCGTCTTTCATAAAACTAGTCAATATGTGTTATATAACTTTGATTCTGGTCTGTTTCTTAAAGAAATTTAGTGTATGGGTTGTATAGACATACTGTATATATCAAACAAGTCATACAAATAACTTTTACTGTGCTTTTATGATGTTTTTTTCCCTTTTTCAAACTTGACAGATGTGGTCACTTTGAACTGGAAAATTTCGACTGGAAAAAAAAAACTGCGTGTTTGGAGCAATATGAGAAAATAATTAAAAACATATTCTTTTTGGAAACCTATCTCTTTAATTCTCATTTATATTTAATAATCAGTAAACTACAAACAATGCAATTTACAACTGAGTGTAAATGCTTTGATTGCTATTTTTCTTGTATAATGTTCATTAAAACATCATATTAGTGTGATAATGTTCTAAAATATTATTTGGCTTAATCTCACTACAGCTGAGCACCATGAGTTTCCACCCAGTGAAACGTGTCAAATGTGAGTGTGGTTGCCTGATCTCCGTTAACAGCACTAAAAGCATTAACTTCCTATCTGACAAATTTAAAGGGTGCTTCATTTGTCTTCCAAGAAGCAATTTTGTGTTTTAACCACCTGTAGGAAGCTTTGTGACTCTCTCTCTCTCCCCTTAATGTGCCTCAGGACCTACGGCTGTGAGGTTCATTTGTTTGTGTAGTTTTCTTTGCCCATGTTTAATTACAATGGTGCAGCTGTTCCTCATTTACACTGGGGTCATATATTTGAGTGTGTGTGTGTGTGCGCGCGCGTGTGTGTGTGTGTGTGTGTGTGTGTGCGCATATCTCTCTTGTGTGTGTGGAAGATTCTCTTTATCTCTCTCTCTTCAGGGCCTTGTTTGCAGAGAGCAAAACACAGAGTGTCCAACGCTATCAGACGCTGAGGTACTGAAACAGGAATGATTTTGCAGTTTGACTCATAAGCCTCGACTGTTCGAATTGCAAGGTTGAAAAAAAATCTTGTTATTAAAATGACAAAGGAACTATTTCCATCTTTTAAAACACAAATAACATCTGTGTAATACTGATTTGCATTTACACAAACAAGGAAGGTATGAAACCGAATGCCCAGGGGCTTCCAAAATTCATCAATTGTTTTATAGATCAGGTGTAATATTTGTGATGACAGACTCATTTGCACTCTTATCCAGAATAGGACAGAAAACTTAACCTTCCGGACAGATTTTAATATACTGCGCCTTTCGTCTTGTGCAGTGAGAATCATATTTTTCTAAATCAGGACCTGCTAGACACTGTTTCAATTGGAAGCTATGCGGAAATGAAAGTTTTAAATGACTTTAAAGCTCACATTTGAACATTTAGTGTTTAAAATAATGGTGGTGGATGAAAGGCTGTTTTAAAGGCAGACAGTCTCATATCCCAACTAATCTAATGCTAAGCCCCAACCACAAAACTTTTCAAAGTGTTTCTATAAAACAAATGGATTTGGAAACATTTTCGACTCCATTTTCTATCCTTTCAGAGGGAAACTAGGAAGAAGGTATGACTAATACAAAACAAAATTGAGTATGACTTTCTGCTGGTTTCCTGTTGAAATGAGCTCCTTGTTTTCTCTGTCCACTGCCTTTCATTTCCATTCCACTTGTAGCTGTCCTGATAAGGTTTAAGTCTCTTTGAATTACCTTCTCTTTTGCTTATGAATGCGCACACACTTGCCGCGCTAAAATTAATTGCTCTCTTGTGTGACGCAGAGAGAGTAACGCATATTTTCATGCCTAATTTTAGGCTCATAAGTCGAGCTGAGTTGGCTGAGCATGTCCTCTAAAAGGCTGAATGTGTAAACACCCAAAATATGGAACATCGATCAGCCTCAACCCCTCAAATAATAACTTGGGTAAATGACTTGCTTCAAAGCTTTTCACCAGACCATGAACAAGCACTGAGGGGAGTTTCTCTGAAAGTCAAGCGTGCAATTATAACTTTAAGTCTGTTATTTCGAGTCGATTTTGACCTCAAGCACAGCTGCTCGCAGTAAGGACAAAAAATAAAAAAATAAAAGGGATGTTTGTTGAAAACATCTTTTTTTCTTGCTCTTAAATTTTGCATGTAGAGGAAATGTCAATAGTACAATATACACATAAAGCCAACTTTTTAGGAAAAGTCCTAAGCAGTAGGGCTGTCACGGTTATGAAATTTGGCTGACAATTAATTGTCTAAAAGTAGTCAGGGTTATTGCGATTAATTGTCTGCTTTAGGGCTTTGCCGATTATGCCGATTATCGCGATTGTCAGTTTTTTATGGCTTTCACTATATAATTGTGATTACTTTAAAGGTTCAGTAAATAATTATGATGTTATCTTTTAATATTTTCTGAGTTATTATTTTGCAGTGTAAGATTACAAAGAGTATTCCAAATTCTTACAATCAGCTAAAACCGATCCAACTACAGAGCTATTTTTTTTTCTACACCACTACAGAATATCATAATCCACTAAATACTCACTTCCTCATTACAGAGAAAAACTACATTTGAATAAAAATATATAAGCTATGAAATTAAACTAGCTGACTGTATAATTTAGCAGCAATCACAACATCTTGAAAATTTTATAATTTAAGCATGTTTAATCTGTTTACTATTTGTATTCTTACAAAACACATGAATAAAAATAAGATAGAAATTATGAAAAAAAGAAAGGCTTCTAATAATCTTCCTGTGTGTAAAACTTTGATAGTGTGAAACACTTCAAACAGTGTGGCGTAAAGCTCTTATTCACATCCTGGGTGCAGAATGGTGCATATGAAGCAACACGGATTTGCAGCACTTATGCACATATAGGGTGCAGAATGATATGCTTGAAGCAACATGCAGCGCTAATGCACATCTAGAGTGCAGAATGATGTACTTGAAGTAGGGCTGACAATCGATTAAAATGTTTAATTGCAATTAATCGCATGATTGTGATGAGATAACTCAGATTAATCACAATCTATCTATCTATCTATCTATCTATCTATCTATCTATCTAGTCAATAATCAAAATCAATAATCAAATCCTGTCTTGACAAATCTGGATTGTCTAGTTAGATTATGTTTTTTTGTTTCCTTTTATTTGAATTTTACTTTCTTACTTTCCAATGACAATTGCAATGAAAATAGCTAATAGCTATGTCAATTTAAATTCAGTTAAAATTCAAAAAATTAACTTAATTTAAAAGCCATTCTCAATTTAATGAAGAATGTTTTTAATTATAAAAATTCTGTTAAAGCATTAAAGTTCCTTTTCACAGCTGAATCTAATTTACAAAATATATATTTCACATTATAGTGAGCAAATGAAAGAATTCATTTAAAAATCTTCCTATTAGATATATTACCATTCAAAATGTTTGAGGGTGGTAAAATATTTTGGTGTTTTTGAGTCTCTGATGCTCACCAAGGCTTCATTTATTTGAAAAAAATTATACAGTAAAAATGTTACAATTTAATAATTTTCCATTTTGATATGTATTTTTTTCCTCTGATGGCAAAGCTGAATCTCCCACAGCCATTAATCCAGTCTTCAGTGTCACATGATCCTGCAGAAATCATTCTAATATGCTGATTTTCTTTCAAGAAACATTATTATTATTATAAATGTTGAAAACAGATGCTGACTAATATTGCCATGACATTATCTCCATTATCTCCAGGATTCTTTGATGAAAAGAAAGTTCAGAAGAACAGTTTCATCTCTGTTGAACAAAAGTATATCTTCCCAAAAAATCTTAATGATTCCAAATATACGAACGATTGTGTTCATCAGTGTTATTTAATAACATAAACCAAGGCATCAGAATGCTCACATCATGCTAAAACAACATCACGATTAGTGCAGTATTGATGTTTTGCACACCACTCTATTTTTTGTGCTTATAGGTTTTGATTACAGCTAATGATAAGCTTCAGAGCATGGAGTCCATTTTGATGATTATGTTCCAGAGGAGAAAGGTGTGGGGCCCACCTGTTCTATAGCCGCTGAAACATGATCTCACACTTGTCACAGGACAGCGATCAGGAACTCGCAACGTGTCCTTCCTGATCACAGGAGAACAGAAGACCAGGCATCAAAAGGCTGACAGGTGCCACTTAAACACCAAAGATGGAGCTGAATGAGGGGAAATGCACCAGGCCATTAGTTCATCTACAGATGGGCCCACAAAGGCCAGGGTGTGCTCCTTCACAAAGCTGCTGTGTGCGTGAAGTCCCTCCACGCAACAGCACCACACAATAGAGAGCAGCGCTGGCACTATTATTGTGGTCAGAATAACACACCAAGAATGCAAACAAACACACAAATGTGTTTAACAGATGCTGGTCATTGAAACCACGCACATGCCGTAAAATAAAACGGAAGACTTTGTGAATTAAATTAGCGGTGTCTTACGTGCCTTTTGTGTTGATGACACGTGCACTCAAAAACTACAAACGATGGAAAATGAATTGTTATGATGAGAGTCCTTTGAAGATATTAACAATTGGACCAATGTCAAAAGAGGATGTTTGGGATATTTTCAGGCTGCTCCAAAAATCCTGGATCAGCACCATAAAATTCATTACAGTCCGCGAAAAAAAAAGCCTTTATGTGAAAATGATTGCAATATGTTTCATAGTGAGATTAAACCAAACAATTAAGCTATTCTGGATTGGTTTTCACAGAGCCATCTGTTTGGATGTTTCCTCAAACTGGGAGCCTAATCAGCTATTCATATGTAGACTGTCATTGGGCAAAGCAGACCCAAAAAATGAGATGCCTCCAATGAATTGCAATCACAGATTTGTGCCAGAGTTTTCTCGACATGCATGGCGGCTCAAAAAAAAAAAAAAAAAAAAAAAAACGATTCCCCCAGCCAAAATAAAGCGAACACATGTCCAGATTTTCTGATCATTATGTTCAGATACTTAATGAGTTGATCTTTTGGCATTTTCTGCATCACACTGCATTGGCTGATATGCTAGTAGAGAAGGAAGCTAATTATACTGAGAAAATAATCTTATTCTGTAACAAACATGGCTGCAACGCTATGTCACATTTGTTTGAATTACATGCGAGGCAGATTCAAAGATTGGAGAGAGCTGAACTGGGACTGACGACTAGCATGGTAAACACAGACGCAGACGATGTAAACATGTCACTAAATTTCAAGGCTGTAAAAAGCAACTGAACACTAGAAGGCTCGTGTTTACGGCCTTGCATTTTCCACAGTGACAAAGAAAAAAAATGGAACATACCAAGCAAGCAAAATTCCCTCTTTTTATGCCCACACACAAAGTGTGTGCTTAGCACTTCAGCACAGGTCTCTTAGCTTCTTTACAACATACTCCACTCATGCAGATCTTAATTTGTCATTTTTGCATTTAAATGCATTACTGATAGATTTCCCAAACCACCTAGGATGATTGCAGACACTACATTATTTTTCCTCGAATCTGTTTTGCAGGTTTGGCCCTCTGGGTCTCTGGAACGAGCAGTGACAACAATAATCATTCTTCCAGCATAATTAACAACACTTCTGTGGGCTTGGAGATCATGAGCGGCAATCATTCTGGACTAGAGGTGTGCTGATTACACTTATTCTTTCCAGATACAAAGTAACGATCCAGTGCCAGCGCTCTTTTATTCACTGTACACCTCACTGTGGTGAACTGATGAGGGCTACACAAGCCTGTAACTACATTAAATAAGAACAAGAAATGTGTAAGAAAAATGCCTGCAACATAAACAAACAAAGAAACAAACCATAGGTTTTCAAACTTTTTAATGCCAAAGGCCCCAGGTCAGGAGCTCAGACAGCTATATATTTTATGTAGTTTGAAATGTGATAAAATAAATAAATAATAATAATAATAATAATAATATATATATATATATATATATATATAATCATTGTACTATATATATATATATATATATATAATCATTGTACTAAAAGCAAAAGGAATTCTTAAAGTATGACACAGAAAATTACAAACACAAATTGACAATTATTTTTGTATAGCACTCTTACAATAAATATTGGTTCTTTTATTTTTATCTTTTTTTTTCTGAAATTTTCTGTGGACCACCTTGCATCCCTTGAGACCCCAGGCTACTGGATTATGTAGCATTAACAGTATCAGTGATATCCAGTGGAGAACCCTCAGACCAGCAATAGTTTTTTGAAAATAAATGTAACCCGTTTATTGGAAACCTGGATAAATTCATAACCAAATGTGACACACTGATTTCAAATATGCAGAATGAAGAGGAACAAAAGTTGTTGTTTTTTTCTGTGAAGAACAACTTCACTTTTAGTTAATGTGACTGTGAATATCGCATAGAAGTCATATGACTGCATTAATGATACTATTATGGTGTTCTTTTTCTTTTCTTTTTTTAAAGAACAGGATCAGTCACATCTGGTATCCAGGTATTAGATGCTAAAAGAAATGTGGCGTTTTATGATAAAGAACGATAGAGTCTCTGATAGACAGTGTCATTTATAGTCTGTAAATAAACTGGTGCTGTGCTAAAGTTCTGTGTAAGTGTTTGGACAGTATATTATGTATTTAATATCCACATACAGGAAAATTACACGTGGACATGTCCATAAAGTCAAAGCAAACAAACGGAGCAGATTTTCTACCACATAATGGGAAGGAAGTGAGATGAAACAGCCCACATGTAAAATGCTCTTATATAATGAATGTGTGTTTGTGTTTATGATTGTGTAGTTGAGTTGTACGTTGACCTGTAGAGTGGTAATGAACAGTAGCCTGAGCCACAGAGCCTGTCTCTTTAGATATGCACACATGATATGCAATTAAAAACTCTATTCACATTCCAGTGAGGCTGTCAATCAGAAGCAAATCCTTTTTGACAGTAGCCAGTGAACCGTGCCAGCTAGCCACTGAACAGGAACTCAAACACTAATGGCTTTTGTTACCAGCAAAGCCAAATTTGGATGCAATTAAGTTGACTTTAAATGACAATATATGGATATTTTGAAGACGAGACAATAATTGGATCTCGCTGTGTTCGTTTTTTCTTTCAGCAAGTGTACATTTTAGTTTATTAACTGACAATTGGTTTAGCACCTGCTGCCAAGATAACAGTAAGAAGCTACTAGAAATATTAAATGTTCAGGCTTAACATAGACATTAAAAAATGTCAATCTTTTGCAAAGATATCTGCCAAGTGTGGCTGGTATGAGGAAAACAATATAACATCAGTGATGTGCAGCACTTCTTTGTGCTGTTGTGCTTGGAGCTTGACCTGGGCACAACATGAGCAAAGCCTATGTCAACATCTCACATTTATGACAATCCACCCATGTGTGACCGGCCAGTGTAGTGTTGACATATGCTGTTGACATAGGAAAAACTCCCAGATATCTCTCAGTTGAAGGAAATATCTTTGTTTAAAGCAGGAGAGCGAGCCATTTTGGGAGTTACAGTAAAATGCTTTCAAAACTATTCAAACATGAAGGTGTTAAAGCCCTAAATGCTACACTTAACACCTGTCTAGGTATACTGACATCCCAAATAACTTTTAATAATGCATGTAATTCAGCAAAACACAAACCGGGAATACAGTTTTTGTCTATTTTTTTTTAAACTTTATATTTCATAACAATTCATGGCACTTTCATAAGATTTTTTTCAACAAATTATCAGAAAACCAGGAAATGTTGAGTGATCAATAAATTAAATATTGTATCAACATTTTACTTTATTAATGTAATATGAATTTTTAATTTTAATTTTGTAATTTTTCAAATCACTTTAAAAAGATTTAGGTATAGATACAGTTTAAAATCTATTTTGTGCGATATAACAATAAAACGATGAAAATTAAATATTTAAAAGAAGACACAAATAAATAAATAAAGATCAATTCTTTTAAGACATCCAGTGGGGGAAAGCACAGTTTGAAGATATTTTCATGCTAAGTTCATTTTATGACAGTTTACCAAATATCTAATAGTTCTGTCTCTAATGGTTAAAAAATCTGTACATTTTAAAGCAACTGTGGATGCCAGGTAACAGTAAAAACTGTATTTATTTAATTCATATAACATTCATACCGACCTAGTTTAGTATTTAAAATCAATTTTATACCTTTACAATGTAACCAAAGTTTATCACAAGCTTAAGTAAATACTAATATATGGAAAGTGCACAGTGACAGTAAAAAAATACCATTCTGGTAACATGATTCTTGCATTATATACTTCAGTTTCCGCCAAGAACAATAAAAAAATTCTGAGTTTTGTACACCAAACCACTTACCATTATGATATCACATGAACGATACAACATCAAATACAAACAGACTGCTGCACGCATTGATTTCCTCTCACATTTAGGAGTGTGGTTTGATCAGTGCTCTAAAGGCCGAGGCTGGAGGGGGGCACGGATGAAATGCCCACTCAGTCTCACCCTGTCATCACATCACTCTTTCTGAGAAGCAGTGACCTGGTAAACAGAGATTACCAGTGCCTCGCCTCTCTCCTTCTCTCCGAGTCAAATCAGCTTCTACTTTCAGTGCTCAGATGATAAGTCTGCTTGCTCCTTTGTTTAAAATGCACATGCGTGTAATGATCATTGCAGCTGGAGATGTAGAAGGACTTTGGGGGGGGGGGGGTAGTCAGTTTTCGAGTGAGGTTTGAGTACTGCTCTTGACTAACAAACACAAAGGACAGCGTATTATGTCAGGGTCGACATCCTGGGACCCTCTGACATCCAGGACCACCAAAGATCTCAGTAATTTCTACTTAATTGAAAATGCCTGTGGCTAAACACACACACACAGCAGACTTTA
Source organism: Carassius carassius (assembly GCF_963082965.1). Lineage (NCBI taxonomy): Eukaryota > Metazoa > Chordata > Actinopteri > Cypriniformes > Cyprinidae > Carassius > Carassius carassius. The sequence continues at coordinate 18,548,607 of NC_081774.1, read as the reverse complement.
TATTACAGAGCATGGCCCATGACACCAATACATATCTGAGATATCTAATTTCTCATCCGTTTTTAATGTAATCTCCTTAAGAGCAGGAATGTACTAAGATTTTTACATCAAAACCACAGACAGAAGATTCAGGAGGCTCTTGCCCATAATTGTAATCAAAAGAGCCTGAATTTAATTTCGCAGGTTTTCCACGGACAAATGTTCATTGGTGTCTGTCTTGAGACAGAATGTAAAAACTAAAGCCATATGTTCGCTGGGTTTTAAAAAATGTATGTCAATAAAAATTAATTGCCCAGTTCTGCCCACCAACTCTACTATTCTTTGCTGTTGCTTTAAATGCACAGGCAATTCTACTCTCTTGTATCAGCCAAATTCATTCAAACATTGAAACAAAAAATTAGTGTAGAATTTACTAATTTACTGTTTTTAACTAAGCATGAATCTTTAAAGTAGTAAAATTGAAATAGTATTTTTTTTTTGTAGAACATATTTAATTTACAACTGTTTTCTACACTACTTGTAGGTATGTATACAATACCCAATTAGTTAGATCAGGCTTCTGCTATCCTAAGACTTGACAGCACACGAGATTGTAGACTGTAAACAAGCAAAACCTGTGAAATCTGGGAACATACAAGATCTCACCACTCCTTAAAACCACATCAACGACGGACTTACAAGACAATGAGTCATGCTTAGTGTTAACAGCTTGCTTGCATTATCTCATTGGCTGTAATAACTTCGAGCCTGCAAACTCCATTAAAGCAGCGACTTGAGCACCAGCTGAAAGTCATTAGGCATGAAATAAATCATTGACTTTGATATAGGTCGGCTTGAGCGGAGTAGTTTTGTCGGCCATTAATGGTCAGGGGCTGCATCTTTACCGGCTTTCATAATCCCAAACAGACTGTAATCCAATCCTACCCATGATGCCACACTCTCTCTCTCTCTAGAGTCGCCCTCAAGACCACTCTTGACTTCCTTAACAGCAGCGCTCATGTATTAAAGCACACATCTGAGGTGCAGATTCGGATTCAAAGAGTCCTCTACGGGGTCTTCAAATTCAAATTTAATTGCTTTTGCATTTATTTGCTTGCCAAACACTTTCTCAGCAAACCGCCACAGTGTCTAGTGACAAAAATGCCAGAGGAGGTAGAACGATAAGCACAGGGCGATAAGAACCAAACTGTGTGGCGCAGGAAGTGTGGAGCATTAGTGTGTTCAAAGTTGCTACATTTTTTTCAGACTTCAGACTAGAAACATGTACCTTTCACGGCACTAAAAGCATAGTGCTAGACAAACACAGACTTTCCTGCATTTACACATTTTGCTGAACTGCAGAAAATCCACAACAAAGTGCACTGCAACTGAACGCTTTTAAACCAGCACATGTCTCCGAGGCTCGGAACTAAAATCCATAGTGTATGAATAAAAATACAGTGCTTGTTTTTATATCTATCTGTCCACATCACACAGAAAGAGTGTGGTCTTCTGGGATCTGAGGAGAGCAGGTAGGGAGGAAGGTAATCAGATGGGGGGCTTTGTGCACAGACTGAATCAGTCCCACTGGCAGCGTGACCCCCGTTTAGCCACATACCATCAATTTCTGTCTATTTGTTCTGTAGATACCACACACCACTGTCAGAATCTCACTTGTTTGCTCTGCTGTGTACCCCCCCCCCCAACCACCTCTTTCTCTCTTTCTCACTTTTCCAACTTCAGCTCCCCTCCTCCCTTTCTTTCTGAATTGCTAAAATGAAAAATCTCGAGTGGAGTTGACTTGCCACTGCAGTAAAATTACACTATATAGATTATATCTGAAAGCCCTTCCCCTCCATCCCTCCCTCTTCCTTTGCTCCCTACCCCCGCCAACCTCTTTTCTCTCCTCTCTGGTTTTATAAACTCAGCAAAGATATTAACAATTTACTGCTGCACATGAAAATACATCTAACAAATGAATGACTGAAACAATGCAATGAAATTGCGCTTTCAAGGATTTTGCTTTAGATCTGTCACTAAAAATGTGATTCATCCATAAAACATTTCACTGTGTATGTGACTGCACTTAGACATGGATATGAGACCTATGGCAGTGAATCAAGAAGCACTGAAAGGAATAATACAACCCCAACCCCCTCTATATCACCCCACAGTAACCCTACCCCCTCCTCATTAAGACACACACACACAGACAGACACACACACACACACACACACACTCCCGCTCTCTTCCCCATCTCTCTTTATCCTGCTCACATGCACTGTACACATACAGTAACAGCACCATCATTAGGAGAAATAGAGGAATATAAAACCTCACATATCTCTGTTGTTCCTCGGGGACTTGGGGGATAAATTAATGCCGTAGGTTTAAAGTACAAAACATAAATATGATGTGAACCGTATTATGAGCATACACACAACACACACTATTTGTTTGCGCGTGTTGTGCAAAGGACAGTTTGTTGATGTCCATGAGTTTGGGGCGGTGATGAAGTGTATTGTATGAAGTGTATAGCAAGTGTATTGAAGTAAGCGCGCGCTACTTTTTGCTGCCAACTGAAATGTGCGTTGTATTATTATTTGCATGTTATTTACAATCCGCGCGCGGTTTCTATGACAACCCGAAACAGCGTTTTTAAGTTCGCGACGTAAAAGGCACGTGAGAACGCTGATGTGTGCGTCTGAGAGTTAAACATATAAACATTTATAGTGAGGGAAAAATAAACAGATAATAAACGAAGTCACCCGGTTTGAATACATTTGTGGCATCGCGCTCAATTGCTCCGACTTTCTCCGACTCTCTCTGTGACAGTCGAGTGAAGCGCAAACTTTGGACAAGTCCTCAACCGTCTTCATTCAAGTTCAACCAGACAAAACATGTTCAAGAAGATCCACATCATAAAAGATCATGCATCATAAAATGAAGCTTTACCTTATTGCAATACGGAGAGTCCGAATAGTGTGACTGTCCCAGTCGGGAAGGATCTGTTGCTGATGGTGGCGGAGGTTGTGGATAAAATCTCACGTCCATTTCAGTAAAAACATTAACCGGTCCCTATTGCCTTTCCACTAGAAATCGTGTTCCTCGCTTACTCAGAAATCGCAACGCAAATAAGAGAAGAAGGTGCAAAGTGAAGACTGAAAAAGCCTCACATCCGTTCCGCGGTTTTCGCAAAAACTTTTATATGAACCTCTAACAGTTAGCTCAGTCGTCTTACAATAGAGAGATACCGCGGAAACAAGCGCTCAGGTTTGGAGAGAACAAGCGCATCTGGTGAGTCTGTGTTGACTGCTGTGAGTAGAGATGTGTATCTTCTTGGTGCAGCTGTGGCTCAGTGTAACTGCTCTATGGAGAGAAGGGAGCGCTTTACCAATGTCCACACACAAAAGAGTCGCAAGACACGCGGCGCTAGCGCTGAGCGGCCACAGGGGGCGCTGTGAAGTGCGCTCCATCGCACAGGATTTGCATCACTTTGCGTATGATACTGTCTAACATATGGTGACGGAAGATTCCGTTTAGCTGTGCTAGTATCGCTCTTCAATACGAACACATTTTTGACAGGAGTGTCTTTAGAATGTATTAAAATTACATGATAACCGAGAGTCTACAGCAGCGGTTTAAATCGGGTTCATATAACATAAGGTGGCCTCAGCAAACTTCCAAATTGGGCCCCAAGATGAACTCAGTTATTTAAAACAATATTTGATCTTTTAACTTTAACTTCACATACAGTTTACAAGTTAAACTCTGGAACCTGAGGAAGTAAAGCATGTAAACCGGCCATCTGACTGAACAGCATGCTGTTTTTAAAAGTTTTGATGATGATCATTATTCATGATAGTTTGTTAATTGTTTCACAGTTAATTGTTTTAATGTATCAACACTATGAGGACAGTCAAAAAGGTAGTCTAAAAACCAGTGGTCTACATTTGTGGCAATCCTAAGAAAATTGGAAACTTGTATGTTTTAGATATTAGCCTTTATGAAAGGAATATGTTCCAGTTGAGCCCTCCTTACCGTCAAAAACATCCACTCCTGGTTTTTCATTTCTCCCTCCCCATTTGCTGCTCCTCCACTCTGCACCACTCACAAGAAAGATATTTGATGGCATATGTTTTGAAAAGTATGTATTCTTAAAGATGAGAACACTGATTTCTAAGTTGTATATATAGCCATATTTCAGAAGAAATATACCCAACATTGACCATAAATATGATATTTATTCTGCTTGTCAAGGAATCTATTTTCTCAAGGTCCAGGTAAGTTTTTTTCACATTGCTTTATTTTGATATAGATAAGGCAGCTGATTCCCCCTAAATAACCAATGAAAACATTCAGATATGCTGTAAATCTTTTTATAATTATTTATTCATTTTTATTTTTAATGTACAAATATAGGGCAACTGCCTTCCAAAAACAAAGACTATCAATAATAACTTCTGAAATAGTTTATTTCGTTGTACCCGAAGCAACATCTCAAAAGCTTAAGAAATGTATAATCAATGAAGATGAACCTAGTCCTTTTCTTAGCAGCTACAACCAAAGTAGCTTTGAATTAAAACAGAATTAAAATAGAGAGCTGACAGGCTTCACTACTCGCTCCAGACCTCAGCACATAGTCTATTAAGCAGCTCTGTGCACAGACGTAAGATTGGCTTGAGCTATTCTGGATTCTGTTTTTGCTCTTAGAATTGCACAATTTCACCAGATGAAATCTATCTATCTATCTATCTATCTATCTATCTATCTATCTATCTATCTATCTATCTATCTATCTATCTATCTATCTATCTATCTATCTATCTTCCCTCTCTTTCATTTGTTAAGGAAAACAAAAACAATGCCATCCATGACAGAGCATAATGTTTTCGGCATGAAATGTTTTCCTCAGACAAATGGAAGTAAAGGAGGTGCAGGTGGTCCTATTTCTTGTCAGTTCCATTGGAGGAACTGGCATTATTCATCTTTTCTCATCGATGATTATGATGATGGCGAGGTTGATGATGATAGAGATACACAGTCCTGCCATTGGTATAATGTTTTTGGCGACGAATGTACCAAATCAGAATTGATCATTACAGTGGTCTTTCTGCATCAAAAGCCACAGTAAAAGAAAGTCTGCTCTGGTTCTGTTTGGATACGGCCCGTTGAACGTTGAATGCTAGTGCACACAACAGCTAGCTTTTTTTGTGGTCAAAGTCATGTCAGCATTTTTTTCAAAGGCTGTTAATCTCTGAACAATGTGGGACTGGCAGCCCAAAAAAATCTAGCTTCATGACATTGTCAGCCATAAAATCTGCCTTTATTCTTATATTATTGAAAAGATAGACCATACAATACCCTAACATCTGCTTCCAAGTGACAAAAGTTGAGTTTAACAGTTGCCACTTATCTGTATGAAAATCATATGAAGTTTTGTACACCGAACAGGTAGCCTGGAGAAGACAGTGTCAGACAAATTCAGAGCTGAAGAAATTTTAGAAATCATTAACATTTGAGTTATGCTGACATTTTGTTAAAGAACAATATGGTGCCCACATCGGGTGAATAAATGTACAATTAGGTTTCTATTCCATTAACCTTTGAGTATCAGCTGGCATTTGAAGCATTGTGTTGGCAGACTAGCACTCAGCTACCACATCATAAATAAACTTATTTCAATTGGCTGACAAAGTGTTAATTTTCCAAATGTAAAACAAGAGGTGAACAATGCATGACGACTAGGATATTAGTTGAAGAATTTGTTCAATTTTCCTCCCCAAACACAGCCGAACTATTTGTGGATGAGGCTTTCGGTTGGGAAGGTTGTTTGGTTGGAGGTTGTGTCCATGGGGAAGTTCCATTTTAGTCGATATGTTATTTCAGCGGATGTACACAGAACCAAAAATCAATGGGATTTCACAATGTGAAACATCTGATAGCTACAAATATAACCAGCAGTGTTAAACCAACTTCCTCACAGCTGAAGTTCATCAGAGTTCAGTGATTTAGGTGATTTTTTAAAGTCACATGTGCTAGAGTTTGAACATGGTTGAACAACGATGCAGATTCTTTTTATAGTTGCAAGTGAGTGTAGGCTATATCCAGTTTGCTCATAGGTAGTTGTGCGTGTCAGGAGGATTTTTTCTTTCTAATTGTGTGAGCAATGGTTACTCTGATTGCCTATTGTTTTGTTTCTTGTGTACTGGAGAGAGAGTAAGCACGTGCCGGTGCTGGATACTTGGAATCATAACTTTACCTCAGAAACAGGCATCTCCTGAATGTCAACCTCCCATCCCCCACTGTATTACCTATTAAGTACATTCAAACAACCCCCTCACACACACACCCTTCCCCCACAGAAATGTACAACCTTCCCCCATGCACTGTGCAGTTTTGTGAGAATATATGTATATAGTCACAAATCTATATCTAGCACACACTGCACTCATACACTCACGGAGGATTTGTGCAGTTTTTACCTTAAATAGTTATTTTTACTTGATCGAATCTTTAAAAATGACTTTCAGTGTAACGTGAAGTATTCAGGCTGATTCAGTCATATTAAGTAATATTTTTGGCTCAAATGAAACCAGTTACTTTAAATATTACTGCATGAAGCACATTTTTTTAGGTTACCTTACAAAACGTTTTTACAGCATACCTGTGATCTTAAACTGTACATATAATATCTTCAAGATATAGCAAGATGATGTTTCATAAGCGCATTCCCTTGCACACTCACAAATTTTTTTTTTTTAATAAATAAATTATAAACATTCACACATTTGGTTTTAAGAAGCAGATTTTAAACTATTGCTATTTATGAAATCCTATTTTTTTTAATTGTGCAAAGCAGAGGAAGGTATTAAAAATTCATTGGTGCTGCCTGGGAAATGACAGAAAACCCCTAGAAAGATTAAAAAAAAAAAAATCAGGAGCCTTGTATTTGTTCTCTGTAAGTGTTTTTTGGAAGTATAAAGATAATAAATATGCACATTTTAAATATCATGACTAGGAACGCTAGTATACATTGCTTTCAGTAATAAATCACTAAAAATAAATCAGTAATTTTAATTGAAATTTTGGCTTTACAACACCATGTACAATAAGCTATATAGAGCTATACATCTCCATGCTTCATACACTCCACAGACTTTTAAAGTGAGCATTGCTTATGAATTCTTCCGGTGTCTTTGAGTAGAAAAGAAATAATATTATAATTTGGTGTGTCTTTATACATATATATATATGTGTATATATATATATATATATATATATATATATATATATATATATATATATATGTGTGTATATATATATATATATATATATATATATATATATATATATATATATATATATATATAGACACACATTAATATTTATATAAATATACACACACACCTAATTTTAATATTATTTTTTAAATTCATATTTATTATTAATATTACATTGTATTGTAGAGAATATTCATATGATCAATTAATCATAATATTATGCATTGCTTATCTTGACGATTATACCAGGGTAAAAAACATAATAGGCTATTCAGATTAGCAATCAATCAATATGTATTTTTAATGACGACTTCTTAATATTGAAAAAGTTACCTTTAGTTTTCTGCCCAGTAGTGAATATTTGACTAGATTCCTGTTTTATACACTCCACAGACTTTTAAAGTGAGCATTAAGCATTGCTTATGAATTCTTCCAGTGTCTTTGAGGAGAATTAGCAGGATCAGCATTTTAGCGCTCAATCACTGACATCCAAAATTTCACTGTGAAATCACAGAATGCCCGAATGCTGCCGCAGAGACATTATGTAGGGTCATGTTTTCACACTGACAGCGTCTTAATCCAGTGAAACATCGTATGCATCTCACCTGCAGGGTGTGGGTGAGGTATCATCGCTGCATCAGGCTGAATACATCATATCATACATTCAAATTTATTCTCTCCTTCCTTTTTCTTCTGTTTCACCCTCACCCTATTTTTGATGAGCTCTGTTACTTCAAAAAAAAAAAAAAAAAAAAATTCCAACACCAAATGTAATCATCCCCCACTGCTCAACCACCCACACATAAAAACACACTTTCTTTCTCACACACACACACACACACACACACACACACACACACACACACACACACACACACACACACACACACACACACAGACTTGCATGGTGATCTGTCTGTCTTTCAATAGATGAATGTCAAGTAGTTTACATTGAATATATTTGCACTTTCATTGCTCAGGGGCCATTCTGCATTCAGGGTTTCTTTCCATTTTCCTTCCCCATAAATCTCATCATTATTTAATGCATTTGTTGCCAGTTCATTTTCAGGGATGCATTTACATCATATTGGGCTTAGGTTGATTTGGTCAATTTCCTGAACACTTTCGATAACTTGCTGAATATCCTGTTAGTGCTAAACCAATTCACTCATTCAGAGCTGCTAAATGCATATGAGCCTTGTATTGAGTTTGAGGCCCTGGGAGAAATTCCTGACAAAATTATTATTTTTTTGTGATGATTAATTTTTGTTTCCAACCCGTGACATCAGAGCATCACCTTTGCTATTGCCCATGTGTTCTACATGTATGCATGTTTGGGTGTGTGTGTGTGCAGTGTGTCAGATAAAAACTGATTATGCCAGGAATGACAGTCTGTCCAGTTCTCTGTTGATATCAACCCTTTCTGACTCCCCTGCTTCTGATTTTCACATCCGTCACCAAGACAACCAGATTATTTTGAATCTATCAGATCAAATTCAATTTTGCTTTTGATTTTGGATCGGGAAGTCTCTTGCTTGTCACATAGTGTAGACTGGAGATACTGCCTGGAGACTTAAGAATTTGACAAGGAAGCTATTTTACACTGGAGTGGGAAGTTAATTTTTGGGGTCCTTTTGTTTTTCCAAAAACCCGAGGACTGGAACACAGAGTAATATATACAGAGTTAATGGTTTTCTCAAATAATTCAAAACAGCAGGAAGGAAGCGGAATGTGAGGAGTTTGACTTCAGCTATTTAATATGCCATATGTTTGCAATACTTTTGTGATTACTGCTAGGTTCCACTGCATTCCTGTTGTCATGTTTGACTTCATATTAATAGATGTTGCTCAGATGTCACTTTAAAGCTTATGAGACTTACTTTGTGCCATGGCATTATGTCACTGAGAGGTTTTGGTGACTGACTTATGTGTGCACAGCTGTCTGCATAAACTGCATTGTGTGTGTAGTGAGTGGTTGTGCATACATGTCTGTCTGTGTGTATTTTTGAGTGTGGTGTGTATATACAGTATACCCATCAACTCATCTTTGTTCAACATCCTATACATCAGAAATATAATATACAATTTCATATGACAGAAAATTAAATGATTTTAAATATATTTTAATTTAATATCATATAATATAATTTATTTCTCAATGCCAATTGAAAATATACATTTTATTTTATTTTATTTGGACCTTTTTGACAGGCAATGATATTTGCACAGTTACTGAAAAGTATCAAGTATTTTAATTTTTTTAAAGTGTAATGTATATTTATAACATGGTTTACTATTACAATATTACTACTAGTATTTACTATACACCAGTGATTCTCAAACTTTTTACAGTAGCGGACCACCTGAGGCATTTAACATTCTTCTGCATAGCCCCTCTCTTCCACTTAGACCGCAGTTACACCTTCTCTATAAAAGGACAATATTTGCCCCCTTAAATTGATTTAGAGATGCATTTTTTTTACCTTTATAGAGGCAAATATTTTCTAGCCTTATTAATTGTATCTTATGTCATGTTTCATGTCATATTCTTATCATTCCATTAAGTATATTATTAATATAATAACTAAAGCAATAAATGATGGGAAATTGAAGTGATAGCCTACTTGTAGACTTAAAATAAATAATAAAGCTGCCAATTGATTGCTTTCATGTGATGTCACACACAACGGCCACCTGGAAGGTAAAAGGAAGCTTTGCTCCACTGACCGCCAGTTATTTTTACACAATTAGCATTTAGTATTAATGTAAAACAGAGATATTAAAAGGTGAAATTCAGTAAACACCTTATTGATGATGTATATTTTGTACAGGCAAGCATATGAACCCAGAATATAAACACAATGTGCAAAGTTTCATGTTAAATGGTTTCCCATATGAACCATTATAAGGAAGACGCTGAACCATTAAGCGTTAGCATTTATATTCCGAACTCGTCTGCTTGCTTATGTATACTATGCATCATTAATATAGTGATTACTGAATTTGATATTTTAACATTACTGTTTTAAATATATATTAAGGCACTTTAAGTGTTTTTACAATGTTTGTCGCACTGTTAATGATTGAAATATTTCCGCGGGTGCTTAATATGAATTGCGAATAGCCAAAACTTGCATTTTGTTCACATACCTTTGATTTTTTCTTTTGAGAGGTGATATACATTTTTGCGGCTGTGAAACAGATGAAAAAAAATTAATAGGCTTGTGCTGCAGTTCTATGGATGCTTTGCCCTCCAGGTCTTCGAGCCGGTCACGTTACTGAAAGATATCAATAGGTGGCGGCAAGTCACTGTCTTAATGAGCCAGGCATCGGTCATTAATTAATAAATGAATTCAGTAACGAAGCATATGCTGTATTTATGAATGGGTTATTAATCACTGACTCTCCGAATCGTTCAAAGCTGCAGATTCGTTCAAACCATTGTTTGGATATTTAGGGAAATTTGCATTCTTCCTCGTATTTTAAAGGGGTCATATGATGCTCTTTTTAAAGATCATTATTTTGTATATTTGGTGTAACAGAATACGTTGACATGCTTTAATGTAAAAAAAAAAACACATTATTTTTCAAATACTGTACATTATTTCATCGTCTATGCCCCGCCTCTCTCATATGCATCTCTACAATGTCCCTACTTCTGACAAGCGCAGTCTGCTCTGATTGGCCAACTGACCCAGTGCACTGTGATTGACCGAACACCGCAAGCACTCGTCAGAAATGTAACAGCCCTTTTCATATTCATGAGCTTCATCTTTCAAAATAAATGTAAAGACAGTTAATAATGTCCTTAGTTTTACCATCAGTTCAAGCCCGAAAGGAAAACAGAGTGGCGTGACAGACACAGTGATGAAGCTCGTACATGTTTGCAGTACACAAGCCACAGATGGTTAAGACACCTGACTCCACTGTGTGACCATCTCTCTCTCTCTGTCTCTCTGTCTCTCTTTCTCTGTCTCACACACACACACACACACATGCACACACATACGATATGCAAAACTCTGCATTTGAACATTCAATAGCAAATACTTAACCTAATAACAAAACATACTTACAGTAGCTGATTCAGAAGTGCCAGATTGTCGTAGCAAAGTCAGAATGACCTCCTCTACTAGGTTCACGAAACGGTCGTCCATAAAATGTGTTGCTGTTCTGTTGTAAGTAATCTTAAAGATTCCTAAATGCATCTACTTTTCGGAAGGCCAAATGAAGTGCGTTCGCTTTCTCCTAGATACACACAGCATCTGCCTGACATGGCTACTTCAACACTAACTGCGGTTACATGAAACCAGCCTTTTTTCTTTGTGTGAACATTTGGGCGGCATTAAGCAAATATTTCCACATAGTGATGTAGACATGTGGGGGCGTGTTTAAATGAGCTGTTTTAGGGGGGCGTGGCAGAGTCTTAACTTTGATAAAGAATATCTCTTTGGATTTGAGACTTTAGTCTTTGCAACTTTACAGATCTTCTTTATGCACCAAGAGCTTGTAAAACCCCAAAGAGAAAGGAAAAAATTAAATTGCATCATATGACCCTATATGAAAACAATGGGCAGGATTTATGATACATGTATTTCAAATACGTATTTCCAATACGAAATTGTATTTTGTAATTTGTATTTGATAGGGTTAATTCCAGAGATTCAAGAGATTCAAGATTTTTATTCGTCACATACACAATTATATAGAGCATAACCAGCAGTGAAATGTGAGTCAGGTCTGCTCCATGGTCAGTGCAATTATTAAAGAATACAACACAGATGAAAATATACATAAATATAGCTATGAAAGAATGAAATAAAAGTAAACAATAAAAAATATAAGAATAAAATATAAAAAAAGATGTATGCTGTAGAATTAAATATAGAATAGAAAATGTATGAAAATTATTTCGTAATTTGTATCAAAATACTTCAGTGTTTTGTATTTTTGTAGTTTTAAAATACTGTAAAATACTTTCTAAGAAGTCTACATGATGACATCATAAAAATGCGGCCTCTGATTGGTGCCTACTCAAGGCTAGTTTGCCCAGACTTGTTGAGATCAGAACAGAAAACTGATGCATATGGAAAAAGGTGGTCAAGGTAAGAAACATGCAGGCCGCGAGCTTTCCATAAATTTTTTTTTTTGCATAAATTGCTTTAATTTTTAACATTTCATGTTAAGTTTTGGCGTTCGTTTTAGTAGCCTAGGCTAAAAGGGCTCTAAGGGAAGTCGTGGCCTAATGGTTAGAGAGTCGGACTCCCAATCGAAAGGTTGTGAGTTCGAGTCTCGGGCCGGCAGGAATTGTGGGTGGGGGGAGTGCATGTACAGTTCTCTCTCCACCTTCAATACCACGACTTAGGTGCCCTTGAGCAAGGCACCAAACCCCCAACTGCTCCCCGGGCGCCGCAGCATAAATGGCTGCCCACTGCTCCGGGTGTGTGCTCACAGTGTGTGTGTGTGTTCACTGCTCTGTGTGTGTGCATTTCGGATGGGTTAAATGCAGAGCACAAATTCTGAGTATGGGTCACCATACTTGGCTGAATGTCACTTCACTTCACTCACTTCACTTTAAATAGTTTACCAATTAACATAATGTTCTTGAAAATGTTATACCGAGCAGCAGCCCCACAGTTAAGTTTAGCTTGCTATGTTAAGTTCGTCAGTTGTACACGAAAAAAATTATAATACAGCATTTCAGTGTTGTACAACATAACATTTTAATGCCACGATATTGGTGTAATGGTAAACTCGTGTGGAGCAGCAGCATTTACTCTTAGTCGCTCTGAGAAACTTGTTTTGCTTAAAGCCATCAGTAGCTAAAGAGACCTCTGCAATATAGTCCACAGGCTAAACACACTCATTCAATACACTCCCTCACACACACACACACACACACAAACTTACTTTCTCACCCACATTCACACAAAAGTTTGGCTGTTTCTGTTAGAGCATTTCAAATGTTTTGGAATACCTGCTCAGTAGTATTCTCTTTTGGATTATAAGTGAATGTTCTTACACTATTAAAGTGTATGTGTCCACTATACTTTTATGGCTCTCAGTAGATTCAGTGGTTGGAGTTTGGTTAATACACCTTGACAAGTTCTGTTGCTACTTTCTGATTATGTTTCTGGCTACATTTAAAAACAAAACATTGATCATTTAATAATTGTTGAAAAGCTAAAATCTGTTTTCAACTTCAAACCAGGTGTCAATTGATTGATAAATGTTTGAATGCTGAATATTGTACCCTAATTGAAGTAGCTGTTTAGTAGGATCATGATTATTTCATACCATTGCGTACCCGACACATAATGTATTATAATATTTATAATTAACATTCAAATGATTAATTAGTTAGAAACTTGTTGCTATGAATTCAGGTGCCATAAATTTGTTTACAAACAACATCATTGTTTGTCATTAAATCAGTGTTGCTGATGCAAAGTAGGCACTTTGTTACAAAACACCAAGTAACTAAATTAGGTATTATGAGTCATTTGCAAACTGTTAAACATTAAACTGTTGGTTACTTTAAAACTAACCTTCATCTGAGAGATCACAGGGATAAGGGATATTTGAATATTTGATCTGTTAACTGGTTGCATATGTCAGATTTATTGCATGAGTCGTGCAGAGAAAAGCTGTTGCAATCAAACATTGTTTAATGAGTCAGTGTAATGGTGAAGGGATAGATCAAATAGACCAACTGATGGAATGTTTGCGAAGAAATTTAATGCTCCCTTTTAAAAGTATTTGTTTAGTATTTTTAAAATACAAAAATACAGTAGTTTATTTTGATACATGTTGTGGCTGTTGTATTTTGTTGTTTATTTTGATACACTTAAAATGTGGTATTTGGTATTTTATTTTAAAATACATTTTGATGTATCTTTGCCCAACCCTGAGCACAGGGTATGTGTCTGAATTGAAGAGAGTTTGAATCGATCTCAATGTACAGTCCGTGTCAATATTTGCTCTTCATGCTATTAAGTGAAGATCTACTTTAAATATACATTGATCAGCAGCGCAATTTGCTAAAGCAACATATTCAGCGGGCATCCTATCACATGTACGCTGCTTGTGTGGATGCAGACAGTTTTGACCGCAAACGATGAGGTAAGTTGGTTGAATATCTGTTACATGGGGTTTGTTTCATGTTCTTGTTTTCATGTTTTTTATTTAGTAATTTGATTTATTATGTTAGTGTTAAGCTTCCCTTGACCTCTCAGTTCTGTTTAATCACTGGTTGATTCTTGTCATATGACCCATAGTGTTTGCTATGTAGCCTCTTGTTGCCATTGTCTCTTGTCATGTATTGATGTTGTAACCTGCTGTTGGTGAGTTGTGTTTCTGTTCATGGTCAAGTCTGTTCATGCCATGCCAAGTTAAGTTTGTTTCAAGTCAAGTCTTCTTGGATTATGTTTTGTCTTTGTTGTAAATAAAAGCTGCACTAGGGTTCATAACTACTGTACGCTCGCCTCAGTGGACTATTCATTACAATATCATGTATTTGACCATTTACGGCATTCCAATTTTGCTTTTATTATATTAGAAATGGCATTTTGCCTGTCAGAAAGACATGTTTGGTTTTAATATTTTTTATTTTTTTAGTTGGGGTATAATTAAATGAATGCCAAAACTCAGAATTTTGTTCCTGTTTCCCTGGGGATGTGTAAGGTGATGAAGCGGGGTAAGCAAACAAAATTCTGCGTTTTGGCATTCATTTAATTCTACTTCAACTTAAAGTAATATTAAAACTGAACATGTCTTTCTGACCAGCAAAATGTACCCCAGTTTGAGAACCACTGCTATACAGTTCACTACATAAAATATGGGCCGTTAGTATGATTTATTGCCTTGACATTAAATTACAGAAAACTAGTCAATGTTTTTGTATTACTTTTTCCAATAAAAGTGCAAATTTGACATCTTTCTTTCCTCTACCACTGTAATCACTCTCTTAGTACTTCCTCATTTGTAAATTCAAAGTTACGCTACTGTCACAAAATCGCAAAGACAAAACAGCAGATCCAAGTGCAGCTTTATTCCTTGTCACACAAAGATCCAAAAACAAGGCAAGGGCAAAAACACAAGGTAGACCACAAAGCAAACTCCAAGAAAACAATGAAACCGGAAAAAAAGCGTTACCGGTTTAATATTGCAGCAACAAAAGTCAAAGTGAGTGTGGTATATATAGTGATGAGTTAATAGGTAAATGACCAACAGCTGATGATAATCAGTAACGATAAGACTAGAAAATGGAGTTCATGACATGAAACAGTGGAAGGGGAGAGTGCCATCCAGTGGCCAGTCTAGGGCACCACCACTAAATACTGTGGATTCTAAGGGCTCCTTGACTGTAGCGGATTCTAGAGTTGACTCGGAGGGCTCCCAGACTTGATCGGGCCCTAGAGTGGACTCCGAGGGCTCACGGACCGGAAGGGGCTTTGAAGTGGACTCTGAGGGCTCAGGGATTGGAGCGGGCTCTGGAGTGGACTCTGAAGGCTCCTGGACTGGAGGGAGTTCATGAGTGGATTCTGAGTGCTTCCGGACTGGAGCAGACTCTGGAGTGGACTCTGAGGACTACTGGACTGGATCAAGCTCTGTGACAGGCTCCTGGGCCAATGTAGCAGGAAGCTTATGTGTAGCCAGCAAGGCAAGGAGTTTGGTTGATGCTGGCAAAGCAAGGAACTGAGCGGAGCGGGCAGGGCAAGGATCATGGGTGAAACAGAGAGAGTGGGCTGCTCAGTAACTTCTGGGACCACCAGAGTCAGGTCCTCCAAGACCACCTTACTTAGGACCACTGGAGTCTGATCTTCCAGGACCACTGGAGTCGGGTCCTCCAGAGACACCAGACTTTGGATCACCGGAGTTGGGACCTCTAGGATCACCTGACTTTGAATCACCTGAGTCCGATTCTCCAAGATCACCAGAGTCAGGTCCTCCAGGACCACTGGACTTTGGACAACTGGAATTGGGTCCTCCAGGACCATCAGACTCAAGACCACCAGAGACAGGTTCTGCAGGACCACTGGACTTGAGACCACCAGAGTCTTTGCTGCCCTCCTTCTCCTCCCCATGAGCTTGGGAATCAATGAAGGATTCTGGGCTTGACTAGATGAAGGAGGTGGGAATGGAACCGCCCCTGCAGGTGGACTCTGGTGGGGGTGGTGAATTACCTTTCCCTCCTTTTGGAGCTGCAGGTACCTGAAGAAGTTCCAGAAATCCAGTGACTTCACCAGTACCATCTAGGTAAGGATTCATCCAGACAGGTGTTAAAACTGTATTTAATGTCCTCATCCTGACAACCCAGCAAATCCGCCCTTGTCCAAAACTTTAGGGCAAAAGCCTGCAACTCCATCCCCATTTGTTGAAGTTTCTTCAGACCTTGAAGAAGGATTAGTCTTTCCAGGAGCAGATCTTTGTCCCTCATGCTACTGGATCCATAATGGCTGCACTATTCTGTCACAGAATCTCAAAGACAAAAGAGTAGATCCAAGTGCAACTTTATTCCTTGTCACATAAAGATTCAAAAACAAGGCAAGGACAAAACCACAAGGTAATCACAAGGTAGTCCACAAAGCAAACTCCTAGAAAACAATGAAACCGAAAAACAACACGTAACAGGTTCAATAGTGCAGCCAGAAAAGTCAAAGTGAGCATGGTATTTTTTTTAAAAATAGGCTCATTTTCCAACTCCCCTAGAGTTAAACATTACCATTTTAGAACCCATTTATCCAATCTCCGGGTCTGGCGGTAGCATTTTTAGCTTATGTAAGCATATATCATTGAATCTGATTGGACCGTTAGCATCTCGCTCAAAAATGACTAAAGAGTTTCTGTATTTTTCCTATTTAAAACTTGACTCCTCTGTAGTTACATCGTGTACTAAGACCGATGAAAAATGAAATGTTGCGATTTTCTAGGCTGATATGGCTAGGAACTATACTCTCATTCCGGCGTAATAATCATGAACTTTGCTGCCATACCATGGGTGCAGCAGGTGCAGTGACATTGCACAGTGCCTGAAAATAGTCCCCAGCTAATTTGTGTAGTTGTAGTTGGGACTATTTTCAGGCGCTGCATAATATCACTGCGCTGCATAATATCACTGCGCCTGCTGCACCCATGATGTGTATGCATGTAACCATGGTTCCCTGAGTAGGGAACAAGACACTGTGTCCTCTAGGGGTCACTATGGGGAAATGCCTCGTCGTGACCCGTGTCTAAAGCATACTTCCAAAAACACCAACAACATGTTGGCCGGTGACAGCACATGACGTCACTACCAGTGCGGCCATAGTATAAATAGGCACCGGGAGAACCCATCATCCACTTCTTCATCTGAAGCTTGGGTCTGAAGCATGGCAAGAAACCTAGAGGACGCAGTGTCTCATTCCCTACTCAGGGAACCATGGTTACATAAGCAGCCTGATACATTCATTTTCAAGGGAACTTAGAACTGCATCCTCTAGGGGTCATTATGGGGAACGCTATACCCACGCCACCATGCTGAGGGGAGTGCATACCAGAATCATGGCGAGCACTAAAAACCAACTCTACCATTGCTATGGGAGCTGCCCTTGGGACATAAAGGCTGTGAATGATATTATCTGATACGGCCAAAGGCCCAGGCTACATACTCCAAAACGTACCTGTTAGGACCAGAACTCCTGGGCCCGGGGTAGAGCTCAGGGCTTGGAATCAGGAATAGATTCCTTTAAGGGGATATGACCAAGAGCCTAGCATCATACTAAGTCTTCGGCCGGTCACACAGGGGCTACCACTTCCTCTGCATGAGCTTCCTGAAGGAACTATCTCAACAGAACCCTAGTAGCAACACCCTGTTAAAATAGGTATCCAGGTAATACATCGGTGGAATTGTGCCCAAGATGCCTGGGACTGTAACCCACTCAAGAAAGGGAAAAAAGCAACCGCGTGTAACCCTTAACATAACAGGATTTTAGAAAATAACACAAAGTACTAGCATGCAAATTTACCACAGTGTGGATTTGAAAAAGTGCACAAAGCCTTCGCGTGCACATATTTTAACAAACGTTCTAGGGGGCCCTCCTGGCACTCTGAAAGAGCAGCCCACAGATGGAAATGGTGCATCCTACAACAATAGGTTGAGAAGTTATCAACTCAATCTATGGCAAAATGCTGGAATGGCTAGCAGTAAGCTGCCTTGCTGAGGGAGGAACACTCCCAGTTCTCAATTGAGAGGGGGCTTGACCTACAGCATGTTCCAATGCTGGCAGTAAGTTAGATGGCAAGGAGGGAGTCTTAAGAGAAGATGTCTCCCCAATGGAGAGACAGCAGGCCAACGTCTCTTCAACAGGTGGCATCTTCTCATAACCATTCTCACGCATATCCTATCCTGGAATCTGTGGATGCGGGATGATAATGGATTTTTAAAAAAGACAGATTCACACTATACATTTCCTTTCACCTTGATGCAACGCACAGCATGCATTGAGATCCCATGGGAGCTAAACACGCTCCACCCAACCACTAGATTACCTCAGAAATCAAGTGTGAATGAAACTGCTGCCGCAAATGCATCGCTATTCTGCAGGTGAATGCACTCATGCAAACACTATCTACAAACTTGGGTAAATGAAGAAATACTCACATCCCCCTCAGTAGACCTGCGAATGCATCTCAATGGGAAGGGCCATCTCCTCATGAGATGAGCGAGTTCAATTCATGCTTATCCCTCACATGAAATAAGCAATGAATGCAGAGTGCATCCAACTCCCTCGAGAGCTTGCTCTTCACCACACACAGCACGCTAGCATTTCCCCATAGTGACCCCTAGAGGATGAAGTTCGAAGTTCCCTTGAAAGGGAATCGCAACTTTTCATTTTACGTCTGTCTTGGTACACGATGTAACTACAGAAAAGTTACATTTTAAATATGAAAAATATAAAAACTCTTTGGTCATTTTCGAGCGAGATGCTAATGGGGGAAGTCGTGGCCTGGTGGTTAGAGAATTGGACTCCCAATCGAAAGGTTGTGAGTTCGAGTCCCGGGCCGGCAGGAATTGTGGGTGGGGGGAGTGCATGTACAGTTCTCTCTCCACCCTCAATACCACGACTTAGGTGCCCTTGAGCAAGGCACCGAACCCCCAACTGCTCCCCGGGCGCCGCAGCATAAATGGCTGCCCACTGCTCCGGGTGTGTGTCCACAGTGTGTGTGTGTGTTCACTGCTCTGTGTGTGTGCACTTTGGATGGGTTAAATGCAGAGCACAAATTCTGAGTATGGGTCACCATACTTGGCTGAATGTCACTTCACTTAAAAATACTTAAATAATGGTCTAATCAGAATCAATGATCTATGCTAAGCTAAGCTAAAAGTGCTACCGCCAGACCCGGAGATTGGCTGAATGGATTCGAAAATAGCAAAACTCAGCTGTTTAACTCTAGGGGAGTTGGAAAATGAGCCTTTTTTTTAAGTGAAGTGTTCCTTTAAATAACAAAATACTAGTTAATGTTTTTGTGTGACTGTTTGTAATAACACTGCCAATTTGACATCTTTCTCACTTCTACCACCGTAATAAATCTCTAATTAATATTTCCTTATTTGTAAAGTCATGGTAATGCTACTGTAGATTTTATTTCTTTTGCTACTGAAGCAAATGGGAAAGCAAAAAAAGATAGAAACCCAGAGAGCACTCTATGCTTTCTAACTAGACCTGAAGTTTGTCATTGGTTCATTAGTTCTTATTAGAGAGACCGCATTATCAGCCATCGCTCTCTCTGGTAGGTCCTTACTCATATGTATTCATAAAAGCCCTGAATATGTCGACATAACGAAGCTAATTTGGTATTCTTGATGTGATTTATCTTTTTTCTAAAGATATCTCCCAATGAAAAGACAATGAAAGTATGCATGAGGTGTGGGGTTTAGCTAGTATTGATGTATTATAGCCAGTGTTTGAGTTATACGGTGCAGGGGGAGAGGGAGGGGGAGCGTGGCCTCATCAGCAGTTTGTTCCACTGGGTTTCATTCCATTCTCTGCAGACTGATTTGACCCCAGTGTCACACTCACACACATATACACACACAATAAAATGAACATAGCATACACAAACCCACATTTACACCACAAACATCAGGCCGCATCTCATATAGTCATGCATGTGCAAACACACACATACACACACACACACACACACACACACATATGCGGTGTAAAATTATTGTACTACACACATGCAGACACACAAATAAATGAACATGGTACACACCACACACACTCAACGCTTGAGCGCTCTAACACAATGACACAATGAGATTGATTCAGCCTCTTAAAGCGGGCACATCATCATTAAATTAAATAATGTCACAGGGACTCATGGAAAATAGATTCTCTCTGGCATGCTCTCTTCATCATTCACAGTCTCAAACCAAATTCATTCCAGCCCTCTCGGTGTGCTCCTCCTCATTTTCAACTGGACAACCCTCCCAGTGAAGCACAAAATTCAGTGTAATGTGAAGTCAAATTCAGAAAGGGGTTGTTGTTTTCTTTGATAAGCTGATTTTTGTAGAAGTTGAAAAAATCTGAAGAATAAAAAATTGAAAAATAAAGCAATTTTTAAATGGCACTGAGCTGTCTCAAGCTAAATTTACACATTTAAATATATGTGGGGATGTAATTATGTCTCCATAAAGTTATAGGGTTGATAGGAGTAGGGTTTTACAGTTTTTTACAGTTTACAGTTTAATGTGATATTAAAAGCCTCATATAAATCTACAAGGTGTTCCAGAGAATGTAATGCTGAAATAACTATTTTTCAATTATCACTTGTTTACTGTGTTAACAGTGTTGACATTTTAAGCTCACCACCTACCTAAAATGATGAAATATGATGATAACAGGCTTAATGCACAATCTTTTCTAATTTTCATAGAAATGTCATAAAAAGTTCAGTGTTTAGTTTATAATGGTTTTACTATATTGTCTATGTTGACACACAGTGTTGGAGGTAACTTATTACAAGTAATGCAAGTTACATAATCAGATTTTGAGTTATTTGAAAAGTAATGCATTGCTTTTTAATTGACAAGAAAAATCGTATTGACTAGTTACGTTTACAAAAAAGCTATGCCAGTTACTTTGTTTATCCATTGGCTGACTGACAGCTCTGCTGTCCCCATGTTGAGAGAAATCATGAGTAAGTGCAGAGGTGTGCCCTGTGTAAGCATGATGGTAACTGTAGTTCCAGAGTAAATGTCAACATGCATTAATCATCTCACGTGCACAAAAACAGATTCAGTATTCCTTATAATAAATAAAAACAGTGAAATGCCAAACTCCGAATATGACACCAACCTGCAATAATTAAATCTTAAATAAAACAAACATCATTTATGTACTTAAAGGGATAGTTCACCCAAAAATGAAAATTCTGTAATAATTACTCAGCCATTATTACTAATTTTATGAAGCTATGAGAATACCTTTTGTACACATAAAAAATATATACACATACATATACACACACACACACACACATATATATATATATATATATATATATATATATATATATATATATATATATATATATATGAATATTTATATTTTCATGACTATGAAAATTGTAGATTCACACTGAAGGCATTAAAACTATGAATTAACACATGTGGAATTATATAAATTATAGACATAACAAAAAAGTGTGAAACAACTGAAAATATGTCATATTCTAGGTTCTTCAAAGTAGCCACCTTTTGCTTTGATTACTGCTTTGCACACTCTTGGCTTTCTCTTGATGAGCTTCAAGAGGTAGTCACCTGAAATGGTCTTCCAACAGTCTTGAAGGAGTTCCCCGAGAGATGCTTAGCACTTGTTGGCCCTTTTGCCTTCTGTCTGCGGTCCAGCTCACCCCTAAACCATCTCGATTGGGTTCAGGTCCGGTGACTGTGGAGGCCAGGTCATCTGGCGCAGCACCCCATCACTCTCCTTCTTGGTCAAATAGCCCTTGATGCCTTCAGTGTGACTCTACAATTTTCATAGTCATGAAAATAAAGAAAACTCTTTGAATGAGAAGGTGTGTCCAAACTTTTGGTCTGTACTGTATATATATATATATATATATATATATATATATATATATATATGACTTTATTCAACAGTTTCTTCCATGTCAGTCTTCGACACGCATTCATGAGAGAACTACGAGCCATACAATCCAAGAATGGCCTTTTACTGTGCAGACGTGAATTTACATTTTCTTCAGCCTGAGGAGTATTCATTTCACTTTTGGTGTGAAAGGGCATACATTTTATAAAAATATAATTTTTATATTAAAAACAAACAAGCAAGCCCAGCCCAGATGAGAAAAGGTAACACAAAATTAATGTAATGCATTACTTTCCATAAAAATGATCTAATTAACACAATTAGATACCTTTTATGGAGATACGCAATACTGTAATGCATTATAGTAGAATCGGCATCCATATTCATTGTTTACAATTTTTCACACATATGAGTGACACAGGTGCCACTGCTTTAGAAGAATTACCCAAATAATGCTAGATCATTGTGTGCACCTTAATAATTTAAATAAATAAATAAATGAATAAAGACTCCAGAAGACCTTAGGCAGAGGTCTAAAATACTAGATAGATGTTAGACAGAGAAGACTCAAATTTTACAATAAGATATGAAAGGGTAGATGTTTAAAAAAAAAACGAAAAAACACTACAGCCCAGTTAAAAGTTTCAACTCTGTTCATTGGAAAATCTAATATGCTACTGAAGATAAGGCAATTCAATAGTTTATGTGAGTAGTTGCACCAGGCTCTGATAAGTGCATGCACAGGAAAAAAATAAGAAGAAGAATTTAACAAATAAAAATATGATATTTACACACATCAATTTGGTCTTGAAACAATTACATAACATTACATGGAATGCGTTCCAGATTCCAGTGTTTTATCAAACCCTTAAATGTAATCTAAATATCACGAATTTACAGGTAATAAGTCCAATTACATTCCAAGTAGTCAATGCACAGAAACATAATTCAGGAAGGAAAAAGCATATGGACATGGAATTATACTCAGAACAAGAGAAATATGGAAGATGCACACATGCAAGGTTTCACAAAGAACAAGAAGGTAACTAATTAAACATAACAAGGAACATCTGTAACCAATAGTGTACCTGAAACCATCAAACAGTACAGCTCATGTGCTTAATGACCTCTGAAGACGAACTTAAATTTACCCCAGGGCTGGCTCCAGAAGCCAATCCCTCGCCATAACAAGACCTGCCTCGAGGCCAAAGACTGGTCTGGGTGGTCATGATGGATGCCGTTAAAAGAGTCTGTCTGGGTCACGTGATCTTTACTACTGTGGTCAGCTTGATGTGACATTTTCTTGGGGATAGACAGAAATCCAGGGCCATTGACAAATTCAACTAATCTCCATCCAAACTTTGACACTAATATTCAAGTGCAATGTCACTGGCTGGTGCATTTATGCATTTCAGAAAGTCAGAGTGCACAGGTCTGCTGGGAAACAAAATTGTGTTTACCAGGTATCAGACTGCTACAATGATCTTAACAGGAAGAACTTGTAATTTGATTTAGGTACAAAGAGTTTTGTTTGAGGCACTTATTAGTTGAGACCAACGCCATGATGCCAAAAAAGATCAGAAAATCAAGGCAAAAAGGTTGATAAATATATGTAATGCATACATTCGTAAATAGCCTACCCATAGTACACAAAGTTGCAATTATACTTAAAACAGGAAAAGGCTCAGCGATGCAGCGATAACACATAAGACAAACAACATGAAGACTGAAGTAATAAAGTATAACAAGAAACAGATGTGGCCAGTCCCAGAAATAATGACAACATATAACCATTATCTATTTTTAATGGTTTCTAAGTCTTCTTGATTCTAGAAGATTATCTTAGTTAAATTCTGAACTGACTGAACTGTCATAATGTACAGTCTTCAAGATCAATATCAACTTGCGTTCCTTAAATAAATAATTTAATAGTTTGAGGATTATGTTTATATAGTAATACTGTAAATATAACAAACTTTACACTTGATTTTTTTCTTTCACAGTCAGTTTTTGAATTATCTTTTTTGTGAAGGAGACTCTTTATAGTCTCTCAAATCCATTTTAGAAATGTTTTTATTTCCCAGTGTATGTCTCAACTATTTTTTCATGAATTTTGTCATGAATGTTTAAAGAACTCAGATTATGCATTCTCTACATATGATCCATATAGTGCTGAGAAAAAAAAACAATTGTGGAATGCACAAATGTGCTATATGGCTCCATCCACAATGCAAAGAAAATATGCCATGAAAATTATATCAGCAAACGCACTCCATTTTCTGCATTGCATATAAATATATAGAATGTAAAACACATCCAGGTGTTGATTTGCTCAGAAGAATCTCGTTTTAATCTACTCTTCAATCTGTACAAACAGACAAGTGAATTTGATCAAACTATCAAACTGTTACTCATGGTGCTGTATGTAACTCAGAGCTCGGAAATGGAAATTCCATCATTATTCACATGCATTTACATGCCTTTGGCTCTTACATGTCACATGACCAAGCCTAAATGCATCTTTCTAAATGCAGCACTATATTGCTTTATATATATCTTGGCTATTCCTTTTTTTACCAATTACCAATAGTTCCAATGTACCAGTGTGTTACAAATGCAAAATTTCACTTCACCAGTGTTTTCTTTTAAAGAAACAAAGAGCAATTTTTAGTGAATTACAACCTCAGTTTCTCGCTTTTCTTCACAAAAAGAAATCTATAATTTGGTTTAAGAAGATTTGGGATGTGCCATATGGGCCATACTTTATGGTGGCTGTTATGTTTTTTAATTGGTATACCATATGCTCAGTGCTCAAGTTTGTGTTGCATTATGCTCTAGATATGAATTTCATACCTAACCCAAACTGAAGACAGATAGATGTCTTTCCCTTTGGCCCAGCTTCTGCTTCATTTGAGGTGAGTCTTGCACCTGAAACCAAAATGATATATAATAATGTTGGTATAATACTGAAAGACCCATCTGTTCTTTTATATCTCAGCTCCCACACTTCACACAACAAATACATATCTAATTACTGTACGAGTTGCAAAGTTACAGCGGCGCACTTACGAATAACTAATTCTAGCACTTCAATTTCAAGTTGATCAGATTTTCATTACGGAGAGGAATGGAGTTTTATTTGTGAAGAATGAGCGGCTGCTGAATTATTGTCAGAGTAATTGGGTGTCACACCTTTAACATCGTTCATGAACAAATAGTGGCAACTCATTCTGTGTCTGTTATTTTCGTTTCTGCCCAAAAGCCCTATCGCACTGACATTTATGTGTGACCTGGATGCTAATAGACAGCAAAATTGTTTACCCAGGATGCAACTGGAAAATATGTTTAAGAAAGATGAATCCATTGATGTTTGTTTTATACCCAAAGAGTATGTAAACAGAAAATGTGGCATGTTATTAAGCAAGAGAACTTGGTTATTTCCTTTGCAACAACATCTCATAAACTATTCTGACAGACTAATAAACTATATGAAGCTGCTGTGGAGAATGAGAAAAAAAAAGGGAAAAAAAAACACAGGCTTTGAGTCTTACAGCCATACAAAGGGGAAAACGCAAAAGAAAACATCAATCATGGGGATTATTATTTCAGTTGCCATGGAAACATCCCTCCAAACCCAATATCTCCATGTCTCCACTGCTTATTATCATCTGGTTTGATTGTACATCATTGAAACTATAGTGATTACATTCTTAGGATGAAAAAATGCACGCTGTCATGGCAACACAGTACAATGTTCT
The DNA here is from genome assembly GCF_963082965.1 of Carassius carassius. Lineage (NCBI taxonomy): Eukaryota > Metazoa > Chordata > Actinopteri > Cypriniformes > Cyprinidae > Carassius > Carassius carassius. The sequence goes on along the minus strand of NC_081774.1, from coordinate 18,522,488 downwards.
TAATCATTTCACCTCCTCAATCTGAAATGTAATAGGCTGTCAGCCATAATGGCTTGTGAAGGATGCTTCTGTGAAATGGTTATCTTCTTAACTATCTTGCAAAATTATTCCTCCTGTCTTGGAGACAGCGAAGACACTACAGGGCAGCTTTTATATCTGCAGTACTGCTCTATATCTCCTGACTTTTTTTATTTTTATTACTAATAGCTCTTTATGGCATATGTGTTGCAATCGCACTACTTCATCCCAGTTTGTATATGACCATGTTTCTCTACAAACTTAACCATATTTAAAGATTTTTTTAAAACATTGTGCACAAAAATTGACACAGTAACATTTTAAATGGTTAAACTGATGTGTACTTACAATAATAAAATACGAAATAAGAAATATCCATACCAAGTCCAGTACAAGATGACATCTATATAAACCAGCGCAAAATAAACTAAAAATGTTTACATTTTAACAATAGGAAGTGAGTAGCTGTGATGTTTAATTATTTTAATTATTTGATCAAGCAGGTTCATGTTACTAGATAAATAAAATCTACATATATGTTTTAAAACATTATACTAAGGGAGCTGTTACTTTATAAAGAATTTTAGCACTGGAACACTGTATTGAGTAAACAGCAACCAGAACCAGAACTATCCATAAAAATAAATACATTTTAAAAAACATATAAAGTGGGGAGAAACCAAGCTTTAGCAAATGTCAACACATGCAAGGAGCTGCAGTCATACAGTCGCTGGTAACAGAACAAGTGGACATTAATAGCCAATATGATGAATTGCAGTAGAGGTGTGCTGAGAACTATTTTCTCATCAATAGGGCAGCCACATGCTCTCACTTTTATTGACCATCTAAACAAACACACAGGTTCATGTTATGCACTTAGTTTTTATTGCGAGAGGTCGATATTTATTTATATTTCTCATAACAAAAAGAGGCAATTCTACTTGTATAAATTGTCTAGCTTCAGGCTTTTGTACCACTGCAGTTGTATTGCATAAAGAAGATAGGAGTATACAAAGAGAAAATCAGAAGAGAAGAGAAGAGAAGAGAAGAGAAGAGAAGAGAAGAGAAGAGAAGAGAAGAGAAGAGAAGAGAAGAGAAGAGAAGAGAAGAGAAGAGAAGAGAAGAGAAGAGAAGAGAATTAAGATAGACATCATAAAGTAGCAAGAATGTCCTCACAAGTCAGGGGTTCTGTCTTTAAAAACATGAAATAAACTGAGAGCACCCCCCACAAAATTGAGAGTTGGAAGTAAGGCATTACTAAGCCATAGAAACACTCAAATTACCATATCACATTTTGTGGAGAAGTGTAAAAACAGAATTGCAAGGCATTTACAAATTTTAATAAGTTCAGGAACTATATTTTACATCATTAACAGATCTAGTGAGAAATGTTTCCCTCAGGATACGCAACAGCTTTTGTGTTTACTTTGTGACATGCATTTAAAATGAGTTCACAATATCATCCTTCTCCAAACCAGTTTCCACTATAACAATCACAGAGAGGTTTAATAAAAAACTGGTTTTTAATAAAAACTGGTGGTGGTGTAGTGGTGGGGATTTTTAAGTGATTATTTTCCTGCAGGTTATCATTATGCCAGTAGGTGGCAATACATCTTTATGAGTCGTTGAATCATTTCATTTACTGATTCGTTCAGCCACACGAACTGGTTCAGGATCTAAAAATTACGGTGCACTGTGATTTTCTATAGTATTATTCTGTCAAACAAATGTTTGTGTTTCAATTGTGACTTTGTGTACTGATTTTGACTTAAATAGTTACTTAGGTAGGACATTATGGAAGTAAATCACAGAGTTATGGGTAGTATAATCAATAGCCTATACTGAATTAAGGTAGGCAATGAGTTGAATATGGCTTATGTATATAGCCTAATTAATTTTTACATTAATTAAGGTTAGATCTTTACCTTACGGTGCTATTATAATTGCCATTTTGAATTTTTTTTTCTTCAAATGGCAGAAAGGTGGAACAGGCAATCTGTATGCCATTAGAAACAAGCTACTGGACTTATGGTAATCATCAAAGGTCACAATAAATAAGAAGTGAGGTGGAAAAAAATATCATTCCACAATCAGAAAGTCCAGAGTCTGTATTAGGATTTGTGCAAACAGGTAGGTACAATATTTTCACAACCTAAATAATTTTTAATCGAGGTTATGTAAGGAAATCTATTTCACACTCTGCTGTAATTAGGCCTATCTGTGGGACTCAGCTGGTTACCTCCGACATCTACTTATTTTTAGTAATGTCTTTATTATTAACTGTACAGTATGTTATTAAATATATAACACATAAATATACATTACATTTGCAGTTTCAGCATTTTTACTCTGCATAGCCATAAAACACAGGCTTTATTAAAAGGAACACATAAAAGACAGGAGGGGGAAATAAAATGGTGACTTCATGTGAATGTAATATGTTTAAAGAGGAAAAAGAACATCAGCAGTATAATCAATAGCACATGAATGAAGCTTCCCCATAATCCAAATGGCAATCATCCACATTCCCTCTTCAAAACTCGACCACAAAATTGGATTTGAGAAATTCACGAATGGTCGCTTCATTACTTCAACAGGATTTATTTTGGCAATGTATTTTGCATTTTAATTGATTTCTGTCTTGATGGTGTGCTGTTTACAACCATGAAATGGCTTTTTTTTCTATTTAAATTCTTCCGGTAAACATTGAATTAGTTATTTTCAACTTTCTGAGTTCTTGAAAAAGCTACAATGTCTGTGGGCAATGGGATCCTGCATGTTTGCAGTTATAAATGCGACCCTGGACCTATTTGCAGGCTGCGATTTGTGAAAAAAACAGAGGGAGGGATGTTTTGAAACAGTTTAATTCATAAAAATAAATCATGAGAACATGAACTAGATGACGTCATGTGCTAATTAGCATATTTATGACGTAAGTGCATCATATTGTATTGCCTCCCTATGCTCACATACTGCTATTTAATTTAGACATTTAATTTAATTTCTCAGAGAGTAAAAAATGATTGTCCAAAAAATCGCTAGATTTGTCGCTAGTCGCTAAATCTAGCAACAAAGTCGCCAAGTTGGCAACTCCACTGCCTAGCGGACCCGGCTTCAACCGTCTCGCAAGTGTTGATAGGCTGTTACTCGTGAGGTGTAACCAATCAGATAGCGCTGGGGGCGGGACATTGATCAAGTCTGCAGAGTGGTGAATACCATAGACAGTAAAAGAAATGGACACAGCGACCCCATTGGAACTTAATTGAGACAAGTGAAGCCCATTTTTAGCAATTTTTAGCACTTCCGTTTCTGACGCGAAGACTCAAACTAAGCTTGATGACGTCAGCAACCTGTCTGACATTTGTAAATCTTCTAGTAGCTGTGCGTGAAAACTGCCATCGTTAATCTTGCAGAGACGGCGAGCTTGAGCGGGGAGTTCTTTGGCGTGAGTGAGCAGGAGTAAGTATTCTGATTAATTATTTTGTATAATATTTTAAAATGTAACGCCAGGGCTTGTATCTATGGGCTTCTCTCTTGACATCTCCACATTTGCCTGCGAGCTTCTCCTCCTGTCTGTACGGTAATTTCTCTGTGCGACAGTCGAGTGGTTATGACGCAATCGTTAGCCTATTTTTACAAAAACTGTTTCTACGGGGCCATAATGTAACATAGAAGGTAATGGAGCCCTTTATACATTGTGTATCTTTATAAATAAATAATGGACAAATGGAGTCTTTAAACGCCTCAGATGTAAAGTTATTCACTGTCAAAGTGACGCCAAAATGAATGGGAGTCAATGGGATGCTAACGCAAGTGAAGTTCTGCTACAAGATGGCGGCACGCGGCCGACTTCAACTTCCGGTCGACTTCCTTCCCGCCTGGTGAATACAGTAATAATATGTTCCTGCACAACCGGAGGCTGCAGATTCAGGACCACATATCTAGGACCGCAGTTCTAGGACCCTAGTTTTTCGTGATAGCGCCACCTACCGTACTGGACGATATAGCGAAGGCTGCAGTTTCAGGACCGCAGTTCTAGGACCCTGTTGGTTTAGTTTGCAGTCACGTTACTTTGTATATAGCATCAATATATTAATCTCAGTAGTATTTGTTTTTAAATGTGATTTTTGATTCAAAATGCAGCAGAGGTTAATTACTAAGTGTGCTTTGAGTCACCATTTTAAATTTAAACATGAATTTACACAAAATATAAATGAAATATCAATTTTGTAAAATCGATGTATATCAATTTTAAAACAATTGTAAAAATGAACAACCTTAAAAGTCTTAGTCTCTTGAATTATACAGTATATTGATTAACCCCCTTAAGGTGAATTATTTCCCGAGGTGGGTAGTAACGAGTTTACTTCGTTGCATTTACTTGAGTAATTTTTTGGGGTAACTAATACTTTTCGGAGTATATTTAAAGATGGGTACTTTATACTCTTACTTGAGTAAATTTTTTGGGGAAAATCTGTACTTTTACTTCGTTACTGTGGGCGACGCTCCTCTCGTTACTTTATCTTAATGCAATAAATGTTATAAATGCTTCAGTTTATTCCAAACGCGCCGTCTACTTTTCTCTGGGCAATGAGCGATGCCCATTCGCGAATGATTCATTCTTTTGAGTCAATTCTGTTCAAAGGCTTGATCAAACCAATTGGCAAACGAGTGAATTGGTTCATGAATCAGTTTGAATGAGTCGTTCAGTTCCCTGCCGCACGCGCTGAGTGTCTGAAGTGGTTCACTCGGAGTTGTAATGTTTAAGAACAGAAAGAGCGTTGATTTAAAATTAAAATTTAAAAAACGTCCCAACTTTTGCGGAATTCGGGTTATAGATAAAATGTATGTAATGTATGTGTGCGTGTATAAATGTATATATTTCATCAGCCTTTACTCCAATTTATGTAATTTATTATAAAACCCTGTCTGTTTACTTAAGTAACAGATATAGGTGTCATGCCATAACATATTTTTAATACGACTGACTTTATATTAAATGTGAATTTAACATTGAAAGTTAATGTGATATACAACCCGAATTCCGGAAAAGTTGGGACGTTTTTTTAATTTTAATAAAATGAAAACTAAAAGACTTTCAAATCACATGAGCCAATATTTTATTCACAATAGAACATAGATAACATAGCAAATGTTTAAACTGAGAAAGTTTACAATTTTATGCACAAAATGAGCTCATTTCAATTTTGATTTCTGCTACAGGTCTCAAAATAGTTGGGACGGGGCATGTTTACCATGGTGTAGCATCTCCTTTTCTTTTCAAAACAGTTTGAAGACGTCTGGGCATTGAGGCTATGAGTTGCTGGAGTTTTGCTTTTGGAATTTGGTCCCATTCTTGCCTTATATAGATTTCCAGCTGCTGAAGAGTTCGTGGTCGTCTTGGACGTATTTTTCGTTTAATGATGCGCCAAATGTTCTCTATAGGTGAAAGATCTGGACTGCAGGCAGGCCAGGTTAGCACCCGGACTCTTCTACGACGAAGCCATGCTATTGTTATAGCTGCAGTATGTGGTTTTGCATTGTCCTGCTGAAATAAACAAGGCCTTCCCTGAAATAGACGTTGTTTGGAGGGAAGCATATGTTGCTCTAAAACCTTTATATACCTTTCAGCTTTCACAGAGCCTTCCAAAACATGCAAGCTGCCCATACCGTATGCACTTATGCACCCCCATACCATCAGAGATGCTGGCTTTTGAACTGAACGCTGATAACATGCTGGAAGGTCTCCCTCCTCTTTAGAATGTCAAATTTGGACTCGTCTGACCATAAAACACTATTCCACTTTGAAATAGTCCATTTTAAATGAGCCTTGGCCCACAGGACACGATGGCGCTTCTGGACCATGTTCACATATGGCTTCCTTTTTGCATGATAGAGCTTTAGTTGGCATCTGCTGATGGCACGGCGGATTGTGTTTACCGACAGTGGTTTCTGAAAGTATTCCTGGGCCCATTTAGTAATGTCATTGACACAATCATGCCGATAAGTGATGCAGTGTCGTCTGAGAGCCCGAAGACCACGGGCATCCAATAAAGATCTCCGGCCTTGTCCCTTACGCACAGAGATTTCTCCAGTTTCTCTGAATCTTTTGATGATGTTATGCACTGTAGATGATGAAATTTGCAAAGCCTTTGCAATTTGACATTGAGGAACATTGTTTTTAAAGTTCACAATTTTTTTACGCAGTCTTTCACAGATTGGAGAGCCTCTGCCCATCTTTACTTCTGAGAGACTCTGCTTCTCTAAGACAAAGCTTTTATAGCTAATCATGTTATAGACCTGATATCAATTAACTTAATTAATCACTAGATGTTCTCCCAGCTGAATCTTTTCAAAACTGCTTGCTTTTTTAGCCATTTGTTGCCCCCGTGCCAACTTTTTTGAGACCTGTAGCAGGCATTACATTTTAAATGAGCTAATTAAGTGGATAAAAGTGTAAAATTTCTCAGTTTAAACATTTGCTATGTTATCTATGTTCTATTGTGAATAAAATATTGGCTCATGTGATTTGAAATTCCTTTAGTTTTCATTTTATTAAAATTTAAAAAACGTCCCAACTTTTCCGGAATTCGGGTTGTATATATCTAAATAAAAATAGGCTCAGTATATATGACCCAAAGTAACTAGTAACTAACTACTTGAGTAGATTTTTTATCAGATACTCTTTTACTCTTACTCAAGTAACTATTCAAGACTAGTACTTTTACTTTTACTTGAGTAAATATTTCTAGAAGTACTTTTACTTTTACTTGAGTACAGTTTTTGGGTACTCTACCCACCTCTGATTATTTCATTATCAGGTAAGTTAAAGTTGGAATCAGCGTATGGAGTCACTAAATTACAGCCGATAGTTTAAAAGTTGTTGAGAGGCAAGACACAAGAATGATTCAAAAATTTCCCATCAGTTGCTGCATGGATAGAATGGCTGTAGGCTTCAACTCTAGACAGAGAGAGATAAATAAGAAACATTTGTTTAACATATTCAACTGGTATATATATATATATATATATATATATATATATATATATATATATATATATATATATATATATATATATATATATATATATATATATATATATATATATATATATATATATATATATATATGAAAAGTGTAAGTCCTTGCAGCATGTGGTGCATCTCTTCAATTCGGGCAGGGATCTCCCTTTTTGGATTGTTATATGTATCTTGAAAAAGAGAGAGCCTACTTGTTAGAATATTTTGAGATCATGAAAATATCCCTAGTGCCTTTTTTAATCATCTGTCCTACAATGAGCCTAACCAAATCCATAAAATCACTTCATATTGGCCATTCAGAACATGACAGAAACTAACACGATATCAATGGACTGTATGTGGAGTAGACCTGCAGATTAGGCCAAATTGTAACAAGCTATTAAAATTGCCAAACATTCATCATTGCAAAACAATGCCAAAACAACAAGCTAACACATAGTGCAACTAGACAGTCAGTGCAGTTTAATTATGAAATATATTTTATACATAAATATGGTAAAACAACGACTATTAAGTCAGTATTCACACTAATACATTAAGCTGCAGGTAAATCTTACAAACCTTACATCAACCATGCTCTTGTCATCTGATAAGTTTAATTAATGTGCAGGCTAGATTCACTTATGATACTTCGTCATTAAAACTCAACAAGGATTTATGAAATCATGGCCACGAATTAACGTCGTAGTAATTAATAAAACTAGCTCACAAATTCTTAATTTGTTGGGAATTAATTATTAATTCATAGTTAGCAGTTCTCACTATGTAAACTTCGCACCGTTTAAACGTTATAAAATAAAACTTTATTAAATATCGATACTCACCGTCTGATTGCAGTCCACGTCATCCATCTTTAATTAGTGTTGATCCAGTACGGTAGGTGGCGCTGTCACAAAAAAACTAGGGTCCTAAAGCTGCGGTCTAAGAGTTGCGGTCCTGAAATTGCAGCCTCCGGTTGTGCAGGAATACCCTTCTCGAATACAGAGAGGCTGCGTGCCAGCCAAAGTAGCGCATTTTAAAATAAAATTGACTTTAATCAAACCACGGATCCGTGATAAGTTTTGTGAGCCGTCTCGCCAATAGTGTAGTAGCACTGATCACTCTGAGGGGGGGATAAATTTATCCCCACTGGGGATAAAAATAATTAAGCAGAGGCAGGGATTGTTACGGATCACTCGGGAAGCTGAGGAGTAACAGACAGAATGGTTTATTGAACAGATACAAGCAGAGGACCAGGTAGTGTAGGGTGGAGTGAGGGATGGATCCATGCAGGCTGGGTGAAGACGTCAGAGGAGGAAGGTGAACCACACACACGCACACTGGGGATCTGGATATTCGGAGAAACGCTGGAGAGAGGTAAATAGAAGAAGAGTTAGTCCTTAGAGATAGCATACAGGTAAGATCTGGTCGTGAATGAGACCGGACGCTGATTGAGTGCGTGTGTGTGGTATTTATGGTGCCGAGGTGATTGGGTAATGATGAGGGTCAGGTGGAAGTGCTCAGTACTCAGGTGAGGGCGTGCGTTGTGAATGAGTGGAGGTGGAACCTGGCGTGTTTGTAACAGTACCCCCCTCCCCACGGCCCGCTCCTGATTTGAGTGGAAGGTGTCGAGTAAGTTATAGTCCAGGATATCGTTGCGTGGGACCCAGGAACGTTCCTCTGGACCGTATCCTTCCCAGTCCACTAGATATTCCAGTTGTCCACCACGCCGCCGGGAGTTCAGGATGTCACTAACTTCATAGGCCGCGCCATCGTCTAGGAGGAGTGGAGGGGGGTCTTGGTTTCGCCAGGTTATGTGGAAGGAGAGACAGAAGGATGGTGAGGTTTAAGGAGAGACACATGGAAGGTGAGGTGAATCCGGTACTCAGGGGGTAATTGGAGTTTGTAAGTGACCGGATTGATCTGCTGGAGGATGGTGAATGGGCCAATGAATCTGGGACTTAGCTTGCGGTAGGGCAGGTGCAGGCGGATGTCCCGGGTGGACAGCCAGACCTTCTGACCGGGTTGGTAGTTAGGAGCCTCGGATCGGCGAAGGTCGGCTGTCGTTCTGCGTCTGTGTAAGGCCCGCTGGAGTTGGTGGTGTGACGCGTCCAGGTTCCAGGAGTTCTGGTGGCCGTGACAGAAGGTAAGGAAGAAGCGTCCAATCTCCTGGACCTTCCTCTCCGTCTGCCCGTTCGACTGGGGATGGTATCCGGAGGACAGGCTGATGGCCACACCTAGGAGTGATATCCTCTGGGATGCCGAAGTACCTGAAGACATGGTTAAATAACAGCTCGGCCGTATATGAGGATATCATCTATGTAGACGAGGACGAACTTGTGGAGGAACACCCGGAACAACTCATGGATGAATCCTGGAAGACGGAGGGGGCGTTAACAAGTCCATACGGCATCACACAGTATTCATAGTGGCCAGTAGGGGTTATGAAGGTTGTTTTCCATTCGTCCCCCTCTCGTATCCGGATGAGGTTATAGCTGGGACGAGGGGAAGTGGGTACCTGAACTTGACAGTGATATTGTTGAGAGCCGATAATCAATGCATGGTCTTAAACCTCCGTCCTTTTTCTGCACAAAGAAGAAACTCGAAGCAGCAGGGGAGGTAGATGGATGAATATAACCCTGGGCCAGCGCCTCCTTGATGTATTCCTCCATGGCCTTCTCCTCCGGAATGGATAGGGGGTATATCCTTCCTGTAGGCACTGGTTCACCCGGCAGCAGATCGATGGCACAGTCCCACGGCTGGTGTGGAGGCAGCTTGGAAGCCCGTTTGGGGCAGAAGACGTCACTGAAGGGGGCGTAGCAGGTAGGGATGGCGATGGATTGGTTTTCCACTGGGCTCTCTATTGAAGTGGAACAAACTGGAAAAGGTTCAGTGGAAGATGTGGCCGGAACTGGACAACCTGAGATGCAGCTCTTGAAACAGGCGTCGCCCTACTTCAGGACTTCGCCCATCTTCCAGGAGATTGTGCTGCTCTAACCACGGGCGCCCTAGAATCACGTCAGTGGTAGATTCCTCCAGAACCGGCAGATGGATTTCCTCATGATGGAGTAGTCCAGTTTGGAGGGAAATGGGACCCACACTATGACGCACGCATCTTCTACATAACGGTTTGCCGGTGATAGTGTGGACTTGGTAGGCTGACGGCGTTGCTGTGGTAGCGAGCTTGAGCTGATGGCAGAGGGCTGAAGTTGCCGGCTGACTTAGAATCGAATAGGGCGGAAACTGGAAGAGATATGTCAGCGGCAGTAAGTGGTCACAACAGTGGTGAGTGGTTTCATTTGGTATCTTGAAGGGAGAACGGCATTCACCATGGGACGAGGAGGACGGACAGGCATACAGCGATGGCATGCCCTGGGGCTGCACAGTAGAGGCACAGATTCTGGGCCAGCCGTCTTTGTCTTTCAGCCATAGAGAGATGATATGAGTCCACTAGCATAGATTCGCTGGCTGGTTCTGGGGAGCTGACGGCTTCTGGTCGGCAGAGTGGCGTAGAGGAATACGCCTGGCCCTGGTGCTCTTCTAAGCATGACTGCATACGTGTGGCGAAGCGGATGGACAGCTGGATGAATCGTTCAAGCCCGATGGTGTCCTCGTATGCAGCGAGATGCAACCGCACTCGAGGTTCCAATCCCTGACGGTAGTCAGTAAAGCCTGTTCGTTCCATCCACTGGAGGCCGCTAGAGTCCTAAACTGAAGGGCATATTCATTGACAGACATTTTTCCCTGTTTGAGATTATACAGCTTCTCACCAATGGAAGAGTCCAAAGCTGGTCTGCCAAAAACTTCTCGGAAATGGTCGGTGAAGCTGGAATAAGACTGGATAACTGGGTTATTTTGAGTCCATATTGAATCTACCCACAGTAGTGCTTTACCTTGCAATAGAGAAATTACATCAGCGAGCATTGTAGGAGGAAACCGCTGCACTCCTCCGCCGAACCAGAGTAGGGCGCCGGCCAGGCCATGGGACTGGCGTGAATGGAAGGTGAGGAAGTGCTGGCATCATTGACGGAAGTGCTCGCTGGTGTTGGGGATGCAGGTGTAGCCGTGAGTGTTCTTCGGAGTGCATCGACCAGATCTTGAAAGGGGTCCGTGAGGCTCATGCTTGTGCCTAGTAGTGTTGGTCCGGTCTTCTGTTACAGATCACTCGGGAGGCTGAGGAGTAACAGACAGAATGGTTTATTGAACAGACACAAGCAGAGGACCAGGTAGTGTAGGGTGGAGTGAGGGATGGATCCGTGCAGGCTGGGTGAAGACGTCAGAGGAGGAAGGTGAACCCCACACACGCACACTGGGGATCTGGATCTTCGGAGAATCGCTGGAGAGAGGTAAGTAGAAGAAGAGTTAGTCCTTAGAGATAGCATACAGGTAAGACCTTGTCACCAATGAGACTGGACGCTGATTGAGTGTGTGTGTGTGGTATTTATGGTGCCGAGGTGATTGGGTAATGATGAGGGTCAGGTGTAAGTGCTCAGTACTCAGGTGAGGGAGCGTGCGTTGTGAATGAGTGGAGGTGGAACCTGGCGTGTTTGTAACAGGGATACATTGACCAGAAAGGGGGAAATCCCACGCATCCCCCCCGGCAAATCGCACCCTGCCTATTTGTATAGCCAAAAGTATATTCTATGGGTCAAAATTATAGAATTTTCTTCTATGCCATTTGGATATTAAGTAAAGATCATGTTCCATGACAATATTTTATTTTGTATTTATTTTTACAAATAGTTGTAACAAACCATACATCAATGCAAAGGTTATTTATTCAAGTTTAAAGGAAAAAAAAGTGATTTTTTGATTGTGAAATTATGACTGGTTTTGTGGTCCAGGGTCAAAAAGGTTATAGGAACTTCATATCAGTCATATCAGTCAAATTTTTATAGGTTCTGTTCTCAATTTAGACAAAAATTGGGAACTACCACAACATTTACTTTACCATCTACATCCAAAAAAGTTCTGAATTTGCTATTAACCATTGTGTTTTGATGTGTTCTTATTGATTGTGGTTTAACATGTATGAAGAATATTTATGAAACAGTATAGTTTATTAATACTATTCCAGTGTACCAGTGGTGTTGCTTTTTTCAGGATCATCTGCAGTGTTAAAAGATGAGAAAGAGAAGCTAGGATGAGCTGTGAAACTCATCCTCCTCTCAATCTATTCCATCTGTCACAACCAATGAATTGTAGTTTGAATTTTCTTGTTGGCAGCAGTCATGTCATTACAGAGAGCTCTGAATTGTTGAACGCCCTGGGCAAAATTTCATGGCTGCTAAAACTAGTCTGCGTATTAACCCTCATTTACTGAAGTCACCACTTTCAACTTACACATCTCACTACAGTAAATCTTCAAAGAATTAAGAGTGATATTCGAACGCAGAGATTTCAGACTGATTGCTGTTTAGATTCAGAGCGAAAGAGAACAATAAAAAAGAGCTGAGAGGATCTGTGCATCTAGTCGACCTGTTGTCGACAGGCTAATTTCGGTTTCTCATTCTTTCTTTTTTTTTTCTTGTTCGTTCCTCTCAGACAACACATTTAGATAAAAAATTGAGATAGATGTTTCCTGTGCAGGGTGTCGGTGCGCTTGAACCCCAGACAGGGATGTTATTTGAAGGATCCACCTTTATCAGTGCATATATATTGTTTGCTGAGTTTTGGGTTAAGATGGGCTCGTCAGTTTGTTGTGTCGTGTTTTTTGGAGAGGAACGGCTGTAATGCAGTCCTTGTCCCTGAAATAGGATACACTGGCTGTACGTGTCAGAGATTTCACATTCACGAATCAGTTTGTTCTTTGATCAATGACGCTAACCTCCCTGTGCAGCCTCCAGGTGTGTTCAAATGAGGTGCATTCCACCCCGGTTCTCTGAATAAAAAAGCAATCCTCCCTGTCACTCTTTTTCATTAGAGAGCATTGTGGCACTAAAAGAGAATATTCTGAGTCTGGTGGAAGATGTAAGGAATAAAGATGACTACATTGCAAAGAGTTGATGTTTTATTAATACAGCCCTCTCAATATGATTTATGCTTTTTTTTTCCTCCGTGAAAAGGAAGGGCCATGTGAAGTTAGAATTTGCATTGATAAATAATTAATTGCATTTAGAGGTAATAAGGATGCATGCTCACTTCAGCTTTGCCTCTTCCTGTACTGTGACTCTTCATTCGAAGGGTAAAACTGCCAGCACATTGAACCTGCACATGCTACTGCCAGTCATCGTGCAGATTAGCTTTTTAAGCCCATACGAACACAGCTTAACATTATTGTTGTGAAAGCAGTTTTTAGCAACATCTGTTGCCGATGCCAATAAGGGATGCAACTGCAGTGTCTGGAAAGCTGTTTTTATATGCCAATGTTTTGAAATAAATCATGGGAAATGGTAATGTCATGTTATTATTTAAATGTTATTATTTCAGATGAACCAGCATTTCCTTTGCATGTCTCTGATAAAAAAGCACTTATGTAAAAGTAAACTGTAATTGTATTTTTTGTTGTTGTTCTTATTTTTCTTTATCAGTTATGTATGACTGAATCATTGTGCTGTCCAATTTAAAGAATGATGCAAAATATCCTGTATTATGAAAAAAAAATGGTAACACTTTACTTAAAGCCTTCTTATAATGTCCATTATAATGCATTATAGCTTTTCATAAATAATTGTAACCAAAGTTAAAATGCATTATAATATTTGCAGATTCCTTGTATCTGAAATCGGTTGTTTGGCGTGTTTTATTGCATTATTTAATATTATCAGATCATACAATGCATTATAAGGTGTGTTACCAGGCCTAATCAATTAACTAAAAATACTTTATAATGCATTATATATGAAGACTTCAAGTAAAGTGTTACCCCAAAACCCCTGTATAAATAAGTATAAACCATGCATAATTAATGGAAAAAAAATTGCATAGAACATTTATCTAGAATTATTATTATTATTTTTTTACATTTTTTATTGTCAAAGTCTTGGCTTTCATCTTAGAAATGAGTCTTTTCGGTCTGAGTGAACAGTTTAAAAGCTGCATTTTTTTTCTTTAAGAGTCATAACCCAGTTTGTCTTTTTACAAAGTCAAAGCACTAGCACAGGAAAAGAGAAAACATTGCTGTCCAAACATATTCTAAACGATCATTGTGAAATACCTGAGGTCTATATATATGTTGAAAGGCCTTCACAGTTTTTCAAGTAACATGTACCTTTCCAATCAGAGTTGTAATCCTAATTCTTTCTCTTTTTAAAGCAGACAGCAAGAGAAACTGTGCGGTTTCACATTCCTCCAGGATTTCTAATAGCACAGTGCACTGCCAAAACCAAAATTGGTGCTTTACTTACATGCCATTCGGTTCAGCTCAAACGATGTCCAAAGGCTGTCCTATATACCTCACTGTATCCTGCAATTACCAAAGATTAATATATGACTTCATTTTCCTCTTTTCTTTCTCGGTAATTCTGGGACCGGAGCCAGCAGCACAGTTTCCTTTTGACTTAAAGACATCATTCAGTCTCTGTTTACACTTGTTTTATAAGGAAAAAAAACCTCTCAAAGCAACCATCTCTCTCTGCATTTTTCCCTGCTCTCTAACATAATTAACAGAAAATTGCCTCTATCTATCATTTAAATGTAATCACATTTGTGGAGGAATTTATATCAAGATAAATACAGAAATAGTTCACAGTTGATCTTAAGGTCAGTAAAAATGACTTGGAGGAAACTTTGTAGGCAGGTGAAATTGTCCTTAATTTGCTGTTGTGCTTTGTCTCATGGTCATTTTCAGTAGCCACACGTGTGATATTATTACAGTAGACAGAAACATTATGGCCATGGAGACTTGTAATTGTATACGGCAGGGTGTGTTTGTAACACAAGCTTACTTTGCATTAGCCAGAATCAAAGCAGACAGCTAAAGGGGACTAATTTGCAACCAGCAAGACACAGACTGTCACTGACTACTGAATCTGCCACATTTTTACACAATAATTGGATGGATGTGAAATGCTCACCATTTTTTTCCAATGCTAATAACGTCCCTGCAAATATGATTACAAAACACATCAACTATCAGCTGTCAGCATATGCTAAAGTGCAAGACAAAGTGATGCTTTTTTAAACACTGTTGAACACTGTAAACTGTGGACCAAGTTAACCAGTTTTTATGAAAATACCATAATTGCTACAGTTATCTTTACTGTAAAACCATAATAAATGGTTATGGGATCTCCTTCAAGATACTTTCTTTTTCCAAACTGCACTTCTAAATATATATATATATATATATATATATATATATATATATATATACATATATATTTTAGTAGACAACCCAATATATATATATATATATATATATATAGGGTTGTCTACTAAAAACTTCTATGTAACAATACCTATTGTAAAAGGCACTACACACATGCATTTTGAACAGAACTGAAAATATTTATCTTAGTGGGTAGTAGGTGGGAAAACGCTATATGGAATGAAGAAATTATGCATCATGTTGTCTAAAATCCCACCTGTTCTTACACAGTATGGGCTTTTGTACATGAAAAATGTAGCTGCCTTTATATTTTAGGAACTAATGTAATGGCTGCATCCCCAGCTGTACTTCAAAATGAATTGTGTGGCTTAAGAAATCATTTAGATCAGTTAGATTTGCAGGTTTCTTTGTGTGTTTTATTTCATCAATAGTTCATGACATTAGTCAGCAGAAACACTCAAAGACTCATTATGATCAAACTTCTAAGGACAAAAGCTGGAATTTCGAGTCATTGTTTCTTTGGGGGTAAAATTAGCTCTAGGACAAGAATAGAAGGCTCTCTGTATGGAGTCATTTCATAATTGCATTGGGCAGAATGTATAGTTAAGCAGTTTCTGAATAAGGCGCAGAGAGTGAAAGGTCATATGCACATGTCACTGATTCATTTCAAAACTTTTTTTTTCGCCAGCTATTTTGTGGTCTTTTATTAACTGATCATATAATGATTTAAAATGTTATGCAAACTTTAAAACAGAGCTGGTGCATTTCTTTGTTGATAAACCAATCTAATATCTTATTCTTGAGTTCAGTTTTATTTAACAGCACATGATTAGCGTACTCAGACTATGACTCAGTCTTCTGTTCGTTGCTCAGTGAAACATTAACGGGTTCAGACTGTTATTCCAACTAAAAAATTGTTTAACATTTCATAAAAAAATTGAGAGCCGGCATTCAGACAGCTGTTATTATTTGCTGTTAAAGGTCTTATTTTTATACTCTCCTGTCTTATGTATTCTCTCTCCACTCTTAAAAATAAAGGTTCTTCACGATGTCATAGAAGAAACTTTTTGTCTAAATGGTTCCATGAAGAACCTTTAACATCTTAAGAACCTTTCTGTTTCACAAAAGATTCTTTGTGGTCAAAGAAGGTTCTTCGGATTAAGAAAGAGATGGTTCTTTAAAGAACCTTTGACTGAATGGTTATTTGTGGAACCAAAAATGGTTCTTTTATGACATCGCTGTGAAAAAACTTGTGTACCACTCCAAACAAACAAAAAAAATAAAAACTGCACACTGATGTACGTGTACATGCATATATCATCTCTGCCTTTGAATAGGCTTAGTCAGAAATGGAAATAAGTGAGTCAGCATTGTGCAAGAAGCTGTTTTCTGCCAAAGCTTTTTGAAAATCAGTGAAGAGCTATATAAAGAACATTAGCATGTTGATGGAACTTTGCATCTTGTCTGAACAGTCTGTATCTGTTGAAAACAGAGAAGGACAAACTGAAATGCGGCTAGGGTCATTGCTGTTTTAAAGAGTTCTGTAACTTTTTGAAAATATATTTGTGTTATGATGTAGGGAAGTATATCTCTATAAACAGAATTTACTGTCAGACTTCCAGAAGCATGCTCTGGTCAAGCTCTAGGGCCTACATTTTATTAATTATAAATTGATTATTAACACAATGGAAAGATATGATATATAAGATGATATAAAGAGCAAAAGTTAGCTATCGTTCACTGGGGGATTGAGAGTTAGCTTACATGAGGATGCCAAGTTGAAGTTAATTTTTATCTTTTTGGTTACACTTTAGAATACGGAACATATATTCACTGTTAATTAAGAGTTTTTTTCTTAATAAACTGCTAATTTGCTGCTTATTAGCAGTTGGTAAGGTAGTTGTTATGTTTAGGTATATATGGGGTAGGATTAAGGGATCTAAAATACGGCCATGCAGGAAAAGGCATTAAATTGTGCTTTATAAGTAGTAATAAATGGCCAGTATACTAACATGCATACTAATATTACTTGCAATTTCAAAAATAAATTTGTTTAAAGATTCAAAAACATGTAATTATTATATGTCAGCATTCTTAATATTGGCAGAAAGATTGCCTAAAGAAGGTTTGCACATGTTTGCATATAACAGAAACATGAGCATATGTACAAAAAGTAAACAGTGTCGTTAGTTCAGTAAACCTGGTTTCTGCCTGTCAGTAAGGTACTCAGCTCTTGCTTTTTTGTGAAGTGCAGGTGCTGCTGGGCAGCAGAATAGTCCCATTCAATTATTTTAGCAATTGGACGAAACTATAAATGTTTGGATATATAGTCAAGTCCAAAAGTCTGAGAAGAAATTATTAAATTAAATTAAATTTATGTATTTAGCAGACGCTTTTTGAGTAAAAATGTCTTTTATGTTTGTGCATCTTGAGCTCTATTAGACTTATATATTAAGAACATCTGACCTTTTGAGTTCACATCAGTTGACGTCAGGGTCACAAATTTGCTTAAATTTGCTTAGTGACCTAGAAATGAGAATCTTTTCATTTGATGTCATGGCTTTTCTTTGTTTCGCATTTTCACTGTCCTAATCTTTCTGTTTATTTCTAGATTTGAAGAGGGGAAAAACCTACAATGTAACCTCAGACTTTTGGGCCTCACTGTATATCATTTGTGTATGTCCATGTCTCCCCACTCGACAGCTATGAAGTGATGAGATCATGCCAAATGACCTATATTGTGTTGCTGCTGTAGTTTGTACCACATTCATTTAGCACACATCCGTCCTCTTAAAGCTCCAGGGAATAAAAGCTTCAGCCATTGCGTCTCACCTTGTTAGATGTGCTAGGTCTGTACTGGAATCTGCTTTAAAAAATGAAGTTGGGAGAGTGCTGAGCTGACGGCACTGTGAATCTGTAAACACCGAAGTAAATCAATTACAACGGGAAAAACACAGTCCCATGTATAATTTGATCTGATTATGCTGTTGACAGCAGCGGCGTAATGATTACTTACACACAACAGAGTCAAAGCATGTTGCAGACTCCGAGATGTGAATGTACTGTATTATCAGGCCGGGAAATCTTTGATTTGGTTTGTCAAGTTGTATGGGGCAGCACTAGAAATTCGATTGGATATTAATTAAAGGAAAATGGAGAAGGGGGAAAAATGAATGTGGTAATAGCCTCTGACGACTTCAGAAAAAGAGTTCAGGTGCGTGTGCTTTTTATGTTCGAGATCAATATTAGCGTGCTCGTTTTGATGAGAAGAAACGGTGTGATTTGATCAGTGTAGACCTCAATCTCTTCAATTCTTTATTGCTTCTGGAGTGATTGCACTCCCACTCCACCTGGGCTCACTCTGCCCGTGCATCTGATATCCTCTTTTCAGAATGCTATAGAGGAAACAATGTAAGATGAGTTTTTGGATTTCAAATTTGTATCTTTTTTTTTTTTTAGTGTGTGCGTGTGAGGGGGTGGGTGGAATTGCTATGGGTGGCGGTTATATATTAGAAAATGAGTAAAGATCCGACCTGCTAAGTTTTGATGAAGGAATGATTTGCTGGGGCGCTTTGTGCTGTGTTTAGACAGGATGTCGTGAAATAGCATATTTCACTTATCAACGGTGAGCCTATTATATAAAACATTTTTAATTTTTTGTCAATTTAAGCTTGAGTTGGTGCAGCACTGCCAAAAAAATGATAAACAAAATAGTAAGTAACTCTCTCTCTCTAAAAAACCTAACAAAAAAGCTGTTTTATTCTACATTAAGAATGCAGATGGGGGTGACATACTGAAATTCAAGTTTGTTTATATAATACTTTTCAAAATGCATACTGTTTCAAAGCAACTTTTACAGGAAATGCTTATTTCAGTGTTAAAAAATGTAATTAATCTGTTTTCAGTCAGATATGTGTCGTAGTAATGCCTTAAAGGAATAGTTCACCCAAAAATGAAAATTGGATGTTTATCTGCTTACCCTCAGAGCATCTAAGATGTAGATGACTTTGTTTCTAGAACACAAACAAAGATGTTTAACACAAACCATTGCAGTCTGTCAGTCTAATAATGTAAGTTGCTGGGAATCATGGCTAAAACATACAATAATAAAAAAAACATACACAAACAAAACCAAATTAAACCCTGCGGCTTGTGACAATACATTGATGTGTAAAGACACAAAACGATCGGTTTGTGCAAGAAACTGAACAGAATTTATATTGGGTTTTTTTTACCTTTGATTCATTCAATGTCCGAACTGGTTAGAACTCTCCTGAGCGTGTCCTGTTGTGCACATTCTCTGCAACAGCAGGTGATGGCGGATCGTAGACTTATAACTGCATTAACAGCATTAGACTTATAACTTATAACCTGTCTCTCAAGTGGACCACTGACACTCCTAATTGAGATTGTAGATAGAGTGTCAATGGTCAACTTGAGAGACAGGTGGCCGGTAATGCACAGCCAATATAACAAAGGAGTGGCTAGGGAAAACTCTGTGAATGTCCTTGAGTGGCCCAGCCAGAGCCCAGGCTTGAACCCATATCTAACATCTCTGGAGAGATCAGAAAATGGCTGTGCACTAATACTCCACATCCAACCTGATGGAGCTTGAGAGGTCCTGCAAAGAAGAATTAGAGAAACTGTAAAAATAGGTGTGCCAAGCTTGTAGCATACTAAAAATTGCTTGATTTTTTTTTTTTTTTTTAACAAAACAAACTTCTTTTACATTGTCATTATGGTGTATTGCTTTTAGAATGTTGAGGAAATTAATGAATTTAATTAATTTTGGAATAAGGCTGTAACATAAAAAAACAAATGTGGGAAAAAAAGTGCTGTGAATACTTTCCGGATGCCCTGTATTCAGTCAGTTTATAATGCTCTAATGTATACTATGTTATTGTTGTTTTTCCTGCAGTAAGGTTAATAAAACTCAAGCAAAGCAATTTATATCTGTTGTCTTACACTATACAGTGTTTATAGAAAATTTGAGTAAAAATGAAACTTGTAATTGACCCTTCCAAAGACCCATCCCTAGTTACTGTTGCTATGTCCAACAAGCCGTGCTGCTCTCATGCAACACATCAATTTCTTACGCAGTGAAAAACCCATCACGGAGTAAAGAGGAAAGACGGAACTGACAACGCACCGACAAACAAGACGGAGCTGGTTACTTTTGGCAGGAAACAAACTGTCAGCTTTCAAATTTGTAATTTTGTAAGAAATTCATACAATATATACTGTTTTGTGGCTCTTTTATGTGCTGTGACAGATCGCTGTTGCACCTCCATTCAAGCAGCATGTGAAACGATCATCTCTTCCTCTTTACTAGTTATAGCGCGAAATAAACATGAATGAGCATCGGAAGGTATCTTGTTTCAACGGTGGAAAAACGTTGATACACTGTTTTTTTCAAGTTTAAGCCCACTGAACTTAATCTACTCTCCAGTCTGTTTCATTTGTCAGATCAAAATGGCATTACGATTGGTCAGATCCCCTGTCAATCAAACTCCCTGCGAATGGTCAATTATTACCGTATAAGGATTTAGTAGTTTTGTATCTGGAGTTTTCGCAAGTGTTGGCATCTTCGTTATGTACCCACACCACTAGATGTCAGAATAAGTTGATTTCACCATACTGTATTGGACAGTGGAAAATCAACAACAAATACAGAGCTTCCATTTAAGCACACTTTCTAAGAAAAATATGAGTTGAATTCAGAATAGAATACTGGCATACAACTATTTCTGACATGGCAAAAATAGTAAGAGTAGTATGCTACTATGCTATTACAAATTTAGCCATGGTCTTGAGGCTTCCAAACCCAGATGTGCCTATATCTGAAACATCCTTTCAACGCATGAACATCTAATTATGTGTTGTGGTCTTTCAACTTCTTTCAGATTTTCAGACTAAGAAGGAACGTTGTTGAGCACACAGTAGTTTGACCAAACAATATAAACATTCCCTGAATGGATTTATTTTTTTTATGAATTTTATGACCTAGATTCTGCCAAATCTCATTTCTATCTTAAATATTTATCTTCACACAGTGAAACCAGCTTGTTGTATTCACTGAAAACTACATTCCTGCATATCACTCGGTTTTCAGAAGCTTTATGTTATTGTTACTGAGATAGCATTGACATTTATAGACTGAGAGAGTGGAGAACAAGCAAACAGTATAATTTCTAATAAACAGGGAGCGATAAATGATTATAATTTACTACTGAACAATGAGCCAAGACTAAATCCAAACTATGAGGAATCGCTGATCAATACTATTGATGACAAGCCACCAGAGCTACAAGGGTGTAATGGGAGATTGTGTCTGAACTAAATATGTCCAATCAAGCTGTTGTCTCCCAGAAAATGTTACTATACAATGCATGTTATTTGACTTGGCACAGCAAGCCCAGTGTGGCATGTGGTTTGCAAAACACAAGGAGGGTTTTATAAGGGGCAGCTGTGATTACATTCCTCTCTTCCATTCCTTCTCATTATGAATGTGAAACAGAATACAGCCCAAGCATAACTTACAGCACTTACAGGAGGTGTGAAACTCCACTAGGGTACAAACCACACCAAATAAAATATACATAATGCTGGTGAAGTTTCATAGTCTGGCTCTCCCATGTCCAAAGGACTTGCGCTGACTTCTCAAAATGAAAGGAGAGTCTGTTACTGTGAAGCCATGTAAATAAACGTGAACATTTCACAACTTTGACTTTTTAAGAGGCAGAGATCAAGGACATGACAAACTAGATAGGCCTACATGCGCCCACCATCTATAATACGCGCAAGGCTGTGGGTTTGATTCCCAGGGAACACATATTAAATGCATAAATTTAATTTTAAATGTACATTTAATAATACAACACCATAAATGGCTTGGTTGTATGGAAGCTAATTTCAACCACATTATAGAATAAATAAATTATTAAATAAAAAGCTGAAAATTATGACAGAAATTTGGGTTAGAAATTATGAAAAAACAATGACATAAAATCTCAGAAAGGAATTCTCATAATTTTAATAATAATTATAATAGTAACACTTCAGGGACCAAGTCTCACTATTGATTAGTTGTTTATTATTCGCATGCATATAATAACATATTGGCTGTTTATTAGTACTTATAGAGCACATGTTCTGCATGACCATATTCTATGTCCTTAATCCTACCCAATAAACTTAACAACTGCTTTATTAACTATAAATAAGCAGCAAATTAGGAGTTTATTGAGGCAAAAGTCATAATTAATGATTTGTTAATAGTGAGAATTGGACCTTAAAAAAAAGAGTGTGACCTTTATAGGTATAATACATATAATTAGTTTTCTCATTACAATGATTTTTATATTCTATTTTGCTGTTTTATGCCATAATTAAGAAATTATGTCATAATTACTATTTACCAAAGTATGTTATTTTCTAATCTTGTGGAAATGAGCTTTCATAGTAAAGAAATTAACAAATATTTTGATATCTTACTTTCTCAAGATTGTTATCATAAAAGCACCTGATGCAACCAATTAAAAAATGTTCACCTATGTGTCCTGAACAATCTTACTATTGATCATAAATAGTTACTTTTCGATTTTCTTAATAGACCTGCATGTCTGTGCATGGTTATTTTATTAAATGATTTAGATGATGCTCAGTTCCATTAATGGAAAATCCACAAAATTTACAGTGCGACCAAGTGAAGTTAGATTTTTGAACAAATGTCTCCTATGAACGAGTTCGAACATGTCTATGTGAGGGTCAGAGAGCTCTCAGAATTAAGCAAAAATATCTTAATTTGTGTTCTGAAGATGAACAGAGATCTTACAGGTTTGGAACAACATGAGGTCGAGTAATTAAAGAATTTTCATTTTTGGGTTAACTATCCCTTTAAAAATACAAATGATGAGTTTTTTAGTGGTATAAAGGAAATAATGAAATATGCTATCACGTTCAGTTTGTTTTGTAGTTGCTTTTGTAAAATGATTGCATAATCTGGGTCTGAGTTCCCCTTCAAGGCAACTTGCACTGCGTCTTCTAGTGAACACTTTGGGGAATGCCACTAGAGAATAAGTGTCTCGTTCCCTTTCGAGGAACCATGGTCACATGTGTAACCCGAGACGTTACCATTCAATGGAAATCGCACTGCATCCTCTAGAGGCATTTTCCATAGTGTAGACTAGAGGACGCAGTGTCTCGGTACCTCTTGGGTTACCATGGTTACATGCATAACCCGAGATGATTTTAGTTAAATTCCATAAAATAATATATATTTTTTTTAATTAATGGAACAGCTAAAACCTGACACACTACAGAAGATTGAAAATCCTAACCGATTATGAAATCTGGTTGCAGCACTCAAATAAGGAGAATCTTAGCCGATTTTCTTATCCTCAAATCTTATACATGCACACACTGCAAGATTTGAAAATCATGGTGCATCACACCCTACAAGATTCTTAAGACTATTATACTTGGGGGGAGCACGTTATTGTTGTTTCAAAAACTATTTTTTACATATGTTAGCTAGTCTGCTAGCAGCTTTCACTCTCCCGGTATGTTCAAAACTGAGGCGATACCCCCCCAGCGCTTCTCTTTCCCCTTACGGTTGTGTTTTTGACAAATTATTCAGACAGTCGTGTTATTGCAGAACTTACACTAGCAGTTTATCCATCTCCACTATCCAAAGGACCTGTCTAGCAGCTTGTTTTGTGGTTGTGCATTGGCTATTGTGAAAGTATGATGTAATCATAGCAATGATCATCCTGATTTAAAATCCTAAATATCAAACCTGATTTGTTTGTGAGCAGATCAGGAAGATGCAAGATTCAATCTGTGAATGCCATACATTACCAAAAAAAACGCTCTGAACATCAGAGCCGTTTGAGGCTCTCAACAAGATTTTTTCTCTGATTCTCGAGAGGGGAAAATCGGGGCTAAATTGGTCTAAAAATCCTGAAGTGTGAACCCGGCTTTAAGACCAGAATCATTAAGAAAAGCTGCAGTCATAACCAGAATCATCAAATAGGGATATTTATTAAAAGTTACCTCGCTAATGTGGTTTATGTGGATGAATAGATGGCTTTGGGCACAGATCATCAACGACTTCCACTGCAGGAATTGGGTTTAGTAACCTACTCTGTTTATTGTGTCTTGAGTCTTGGTGGTCTGACAGTGGACTCTTGATCAGAGGTTGTTATGAGCTAATCAGTGGGTTTAGTCAAAGATTATAGAATACCCAAGACATGTCACTCGTATAGTTTTTAATGGGGAAAAATGCAACACTCAATATGGCCACTCAATAAAAGGAAGCCCTGTTCATTCTGAATGAAAGAGCCAATCGCTAATCGGTAAAGTCAGCGCATCACTACATCTACCGTTAGAAGCATCCCGGTTGCTTTAGAAACAGTCAGCGCTCTGAGACATGCGCTTTGGACTGTGCACTGGCTGATCTAGCCTGAGAAATAAGCTTTTTATAATGCTATTTGAGCAAAAGTAACAACATTTATGACACAGTTGTTGTCATATTTCTTTGGTGATTTAAAATATGAAACTTACTCTTAAGCTTAGTGAACAGTTTTGAGAAATTTGATATTCCACCATTCAAAGAGATAGGAGCTGCATAGGATGCCCGAGAGGTGTTTCAAAGATGGCCGCCGAGTGACATGACTTTGGTTCAGTGATGCTTGGTTAGTTCCGGAAGCTCAGCTTCAGGAGAAAGGACACGTAGTTCAGGAACAGTGGAGAATCTTGTACCACTCTGATAGCCCTTTGATTCCCCTGTCACTCCCCACTTGAGGGGCAACAGACCTAGTTTGCTCTGATGATCTCTTTCTGCTGGGTCATTGCCTCTGTTAGAGTACGATTCACAGTGACCCCCATTTAGCAGGGTCCTGTCAAGACCCCATCATTTTGTAGGTCTGTATGTTTAGACATTCGGGTTTGAACTTCATTTTAAATTTTAATGTGACGTACGTCTAGAAACATAAATTATTCCTTAGTGATGTTTAATCAATGCACTTCTAAAACAGTTTGATATTGATTATCCTCTAGCTGTACTTAAATGACCACTCATTGGGTTTAATTATGCCTGACTCTTTTCAAATGCACTTCTTTAATGAGGTATGTTAACAAAACGAGGAGTCCGTTGTGACTGCTATCTTGTATCATTTATCTGGAAAGGACTCCATGGGAATGTTAGTTAAAATGAAGCCTGCGAACAAAACCTGAGCCTAAGTAAGTTTAGAGTGTGATGAAATTCCAAGCTTGGTAGGCTCCATGAAGCAAATTCCATCGTTTCGAATCTCTCCCTTTCACATTTCATCATCAACACTTGTGTCACATTCACCAATTGAATGGGACATTGTCCTCCCCTCAGAGCCCAGTCTCAATAACTGCCCATTTTCTGGGTCCCTGCCCTCACACAATCACGTATCAACTCCAATCTGTCCACATAATGCTCTGCTGCCTGCTTGGAATGGCTGCTAAAACCTAGTGCCACTCCATTTGCATCCACTGCTTCTGTCCAGGGTAAGATTCCCTGCGATAATAAACACCCCCTGTTGAGAAGGTGTGGGTTTGAGGGATTTTGTCACCAGAAGAAACTTGTGCAGTATATTTATATTTCAAAGCACGGAGCTTGTATGTCATGGTCTAACACTTGTTTTTTAAACTGTTTCCATACTGTGGTGATGTGGTGACCATACAACTCAAAGCAACTGAGAAAGATTCATTTTTATAAATGATACCTAATAATAAAATTCTATGGGACAAACAATGAAGTATTTTAATGTAAGCTTGACATCTAAATAATGTTTGTATTTGCACCAGATATGATTATACTCATCAAGTGTGTAAGTCAGCTGCCCGTTTCTGAGCACTATTTGCAGCTCAGCAAAACATTAATATTCCTCTTAATGGCAGTTTTGTTTTCCACAGGCCTGACACTCTAGACAAGATTGTTAACATGACAAAGAGCCTTCTCAAGTAACTTTAGATTTAAAGATTAATAGTAGATTAGTTGGGATGTCAAGAAAGGAGAAATCTGATCTGCTATTTGCTTAAAAGGGTCTTATACTCATTGCGGGGAAAAAATGGTTCGTATTATACAATGGTCAGTTCTGGTCCATGAATTTTATTTTATTGAGTGTGCAGATATTTAGTCCAGTCTATCAGTCTGTGCAATTTAGTAAATTTTTTAAATCTTTCTGCAAGCTACACCATTAAATCAGTAAATGGAGACAAGTTACTGTCTTAATGAAAGAGTCTAATTATCAGTCGATTTGTTCAAAACATTTATCATTCTGGAAATGAGTGAGACAATTCATTAATTCAACCAGTTAATTACAAAAATCTCTGATTTATTCAGGAGCAAAACAAGAGACTGTCTTTAAGAGACGTAGGCTGCATCCAAAATCGCATACTTTTCTACTATATAGTAGGCAAAAAAAATAGTACAAAAGGAATTATGTCCAAATTTAAAGTACTCATAAAAGAGTAGGCAAAAAGTGCCTGGATGGCCTGCTGCTTTAAACACATGATGGACATTTTAACATCCCATCAGGCCATACTAGAGGATTTGTGAATGGCAGTAAAATGCTGCAATTGACACCGTCTGAATCACATGCAACCATGGCTGGACTGGCCATTGGGCATACCGGGCATTTGCCCGATGTGCCGACGTGCTTTTTGGGCCGATATATCTCATACTCATACTTTTTTTTTTTTTTTTTTTTTGTAAACGGCCCATAAAATTTGTACATCGGCGGCCCATTCGTTTTGTTTTGCTTAATTGGCAGCGCTGGGTTTGTGCCGGTGTAATGCATTGGTCAAAGTCAGTGTTAGTTTTTTTTTCTGACAGACCAGCCCATGAAACACGTAGATCAGCGGCCCCATTGGCTCTTTTCTTGATTGACACTGGGCTGGCCCAATCACAACTTTAAACGAGTGAGCGAGCGGCAGCAGTGTCAGTGTGTATCTGTAAAAAAGATGGAGAAGAAACGCAAGGAATGTGCAGATAAATAGCGTGAAAAAATAGAACCAGGCCCTTAAAGCAGACACTGTAAACTGTGTCAAAATATATGTTTTCTGACCTTCATCAGCTCCTGTGGCAGATGATGATAGTGAGGACAGAGGATCAGGAGAGAGATGAGAAAGTGTAGAGCCTGCGGTAAGCATAACTACTTTCAAAACACTTAGGCCATGTCATGAGTGTAGGTTATTTCCACATCTGCATAGTTGACGATTACCGCAATTCACTAGAAATTTAATAAGAGGCGTTTGTAAACCATGTTTTCCGCCAAAATAAAAGCTTGATGCAGTTTGCATCAAAATAAAAGATCATGTGCTTATCTCTTTCAAGTATAGAAATTGGTACAACTAATTAAGAAAGTTTCCTTTATTTTTTTGTGCATTTGTTTTACAAAATATGGCTATTACTGTCATTCGATTAATATTATAACTATTATTATGTATAGGTGTAATGTAAATAGACACTGTAACTAAAAGAGGTTTGAATTTTCCTTTGTTTAATTTGCACACTGAATATGGGTTGGAGCTTTTCATTTTGAACTCTCAAAGTGCACCAGATTAATGAATTTAACATTAAAATGCACAAAATTTTCTCACGGGGGGGCATGCCCCCGAAACCCCCTAGAAGGACCGAGGACACACCACCATAGTTTTAACAGAAATCCTGTAAGAAACACTGGTATTGCTATGCCAGAGCCGCTTATAGCTTGTTTTAGGATTCACCGCTGTGGAGTATAGTTCAACTGTATTAATAAATTTACAATTTTGACTTATTTCATCTGTTAGCTCTCACTCGTTCCTATACTCACTCATTATATGGCATTAGTGGTTTTAATGAATAGAAGTTGGTATGCATATAATTAAGGGGCGTGCAAAGATTGGTGGTGTTTATGATCATATAGTGGGCCGGTCTGGGCAAAAATGCCCAGGCCGATTTTTTGTCCCAGTCCAGCCCTGCATGCAACTGCAACTGAGTCACATGATAATGATAACATGGCAATTGTAGCACATCCAGATTACATTTATATTCTATAGAACTTTTTTAACAGTTGCAAAGTAATTACCTATTCAAAATACAGTGCTGTTTTTATTATTATTATTATTATTATTATTATTATTATTATTATTATTATTTGTATATTTGTCACATGTTAAAAGATTCAGATCATCAAACAAATTTTAATATTACACAAATATAAAGCAAGTAAATACAAAATGCAGTTTTTAAATTATGATTTCATTTATTAAAGGAAAAAGCTGTCCAAACCTACCTGGCCCTACGTGAAAAATTAATTGCCCCCTCCTGTTAAATCATGAAAGATCTGTCATTATCCTTATTATTTTAGAAAGCTGAGTTAAATTTCACTAGTCACACCAAGGACTGATTACTGTCTGCTGTTGAATCAAGAAATCACTTTTAAAAGAACCTGTCTGACAAAGTGAAGCATGCTTAAAAAGCAAGACATCATGCCGCTATCTAAAGAAATTCAAGAACAGATGAGAAACAAAATAGTTGGCGTATCAGAATCAGAATGAGCTTTATTGCCAGGTATGTTCACACATACGAGGAATTTGTTTTCATGACAGAAGCTCCGCAGTGCAACATAATGACAGTGACAGAACAAAAAACACAAAATGGAATAAAAAAAATTCAAAAATACAAATAGGTAGGTAAAGAACGAAAATATACAAATTGACAATGTATGGCAGGTATATTACAATGAGCATTATGTATGTACAGGTATATTATGTGCAAAAAAATTAAGTGTACGCTAAGTATGGTGTTAGATAAATAAGTGTATGTATATATAAATATAAATAGTGTAGTGTGTTCCACAGTTTTTATCAATTGTTCATTAGATGGTATGCTTGAAGGAAGAAACTTTTCCTGTGTCTGGTCGTTCTGGTGTTCAAAGCTCTGTAGCGTCGACCAGATGGCAACAGTTCAAAGAGGGAGTGTGCTGGATGTGAGGAGTCCAGAGCGATATTGCCAGCCCTTTTGCTCACTCTGGATAAGTACAGTTCTTGAATAGATGGGAGGGTTGAACCGATGATTCGCTCGGCCTTTTTCACAATGGAGTCAATGTGAATGTCCCACTTCAGGTCCTGAGAGATAGTGGTGCCCAGGAACCTGAATGACTCCACTGCAGTCACACTGCTGTTCATGATGGTGAGTTGGGGGAGTGCAGGGGGGTTTCTCCTGAAGTCCACGTTCATCTCCACTGTTTTGAGTGTGTTAAGCTCCAGGTTGTTGAGACTGCACCAGACAGCCAGCTCTTTAACCTCCTGTCTGTAAGCAGACTCGTCACCATCCTGAATGAGGCCGATGAGTGTGGTGTCGTCTGCAAACTTCAGGAGCTTGACAGAGGGGTCCTTAGATGTGCAATCGTTGGTGTACAGTTGGTGAGAGAAGAGCAGTGGGGAGAGAACGCAGCCCTGGGGAGCTCCAGCGCTGATTGTACGGGTGCTGGATGTGTATTTTCCCAGCCTCACTAGCTGCTGCCTGTCTGTCAGGAAGCTGTTGATCCACTGACAGGTGGAGGTGGGCATGGCGAGCTGAGTTAGTTTGGGCAGGAGGAGGTTTGGGATGATCGTGCTAAAGGCTGAGCTGAAGTCCACAAACAGGATCCTCAAATAAGTCCCCGGTCTGTCTAGGTGTTGCAGAAGATAATGCAGTCCAATGTTTACTGCATCGTCCAAAGACCTGTTTGCTCTGTAGGCAAACTGAAGAGGATCCAGCAAAGGGTCCAGTGATGTCCTTCAGGTGGGCCAGCACCAGTTTTTCAAATGACTTCATGACCACAGACGTTAGAGCCACAGGCCTGTAGTCATTTAGTCCTGTAATTTTGGATTTCTTTGGGATGGGGATGATGGTGGAGCGTTTGAAGCATGAAGGGACTTCGCACAGCTCCAGCGATCTGTTGAAGATCTTTGTGAAGATGGGGGCCAGCTGGTCAGCACAGGATTTCAGACAGGCTGGTGTAACACAATCTGGGCCTGGTGCTTTTTTCCTCTTCTGCTTCCGGACGACCTGGCGCACCGAATCCTCGCTGATCTGAATTGCAGGTGTGGGGGAGAGGGGGGATGCAGGAGGTGTGAATGGTGAGAGCGATTGATTGGAGAGGTGTTCAGGGCGGGTTGCAGGAGTTGTCAAGGGTGTGAACGGTTGTGTGGAGAGGCATTCAGGGTTGGTTGCAGGAGTTGTTATTGGTGTGAACGGTTGTGTGGAGAGGTGTTCAGGGCAGGTGATGGGTGTTCTTTCAAACCTGCAGTAAAACTCGTTCAGATCGTCTGCCAGTCATTGATTCTCCACAGTGCTGGGGGGTGGTGTCTTGTAATTGGTGATCTTCTTTAGACTTTTCCACGCTGATGCTGAGTCGTTGGAAGTGAACTGAGTCCTTATTTTTTCAGAATAATTCCTTTTTGCCACTCTGATCTCCTTTTCCAGTGTGTATTTAACCTGTTTATACAAGAAATTGTCCCCCTTCATGTAAACATCTTCTTTGGCCTGGCGGAGCTGTCTGAGTTTTGCAGTGAACCACGGTTTGTCATTGTTGTAATATAGTTGAGTCCTGGTAGGAATGCATATATCCTCACAGAAACTGATATATGATGTTACGGTCTCTGTGAGTTCATTCAGATCGGTGGCAGCAGCTTCAAAAATACTCCAGTCAGTGAGGTCAAAACAAGCTTGTAAATCCTGCTCTGCTTCATTAGTCCATCTTTTTACAGTCCTTAAACAGGTTAAGCTGATTTTAGTTTCTACCTGTAGGTCGGTATAAGATGAACCAGAAGGTGATCAGAACGTCCCAAAGCTGCTCGTGGAACAGAGTGATATGCATCCTTTATTGTGGTGTAACAGTGATCCAATATATTACTGTCTCTTGTGGTACATGTAACATGCTGTCTGTATTTTGGCAGTTCACGGGAGAGATTGGCTTTAATAAAGTCCCCAAGAATTATTAAAATGGAGTCCGGGTGTTGTTGTTCTGTCTCTGTGATCTGATCTGCGAGTTTCTGTAAAGCTGAGCTCACGTGCGCTTGCGGAGGAATGTAAACACTCACCAGAATGAACGAGTGAATCTCCCGCAGCGAATAGAATGGCTTGCAGTTAATGAAGAGTGTTTCGAGATTTGAGCAGCACATCTTCTTTAACACAGTTACATCTGTACACCACCGTTCATTGATATAAAAGCATGTCCTGCCGCCACGCGATTTCCCCGTTGATTCTGCTTTGCGGTCCGCTCTGAATAGCTGAAAGTCCGGCAGATGGAGCGCGCTGTCCGGTATGGCGTCATTCAGCCAAGTTTCCGTGAAACACAGAGCAGCAGAGTGTGAGAAATCCTTATTTGTCCGAGAGAGCAGAAGCAGTTCGTCCATTTTGTTGGGTAGAGAGCGGAGATTTGCCAGATGGATGCTAGGCAACGGCGTTCGAAATCTGCGTTTTCTGAGTCTCATGAGCGCGCCAGCTCTTTTTCCCCGTCTGCGCGTCCTCTTGAAGCCTGTGATCAGCGCAGCCGCTCCGCCGACAAGAATGTCCAGCAAAACATCAGAATAGTCGAAAACCGGTGATATTTCGGGAGATGTGTGTTGTATCAGTCTGGAAAGGGTTATAAAGCCATTTCTAAGGCTTTGGGACTCCAGTGAACCATGGTCAGATCCATTATCCACAAATGGAGAAAACTTGGAACAGAGGTGAACCTTCCCAGGAGCGGCCGGCCTACCAAAATTACTCCAAAAGAACCCACAACAACATCTAAAGAACTGCAGGCCTTGCTTGCCTCAATTAAGGTCAATATTCATGATTCAACAATAAAAAAGAAACTGGACAAAAACGGCATCCATGGAAGAGTTTAAAGGCAAAAGCCATTGCTGACCAAAAAGAAAACAAAGGCTCATCTCATATTTGCCAAAAAAATATCTTGATTATCCCCAAGACTTTTGGGCAAATATTCTGTGGACTGATGTGACAAAAGTTGAACTTTTTAGGGGAAGGTGTGTGTCCCATTACATCTGGCATAAAACCAACATAGCATTTCATAAAAAGAACATCATACTAAGTCAACCATGTTGCTGGTAGTGTGATGGTCTGCTTTGCAGCTTCAGGACCTGGACGACTTTCCATAACTAATGGAACAATGAATTCTGGACTCTATCAGAAAATCCTGAAGGACTTTTTCACACAAATGGGTACCAACTCAAGAGTATGGGATTTTACAACCATTCAATTACACTGATTCATTCAGGAACAAAACAACAAATAGAAGCGTAAGGAATTTCTGCAGAGATTCTCTTTCATATCTCAACTGCCCAGAACTGTCACTGATGTTATAACAGCCTAATTTGCAAACATATATGATGGAGTCTGCCACTGTTACATTACAACAGAAAAATGTTGTCTGAAAACATAACACCACTCTGTTTTTATTTTATCACTGTTCGATTCTGACAACTGTTTTAACTGCCCACAGTTTAATTGCAGAGTAAATGGCAAAAAATGATTTGAATATTCTCAAACCGAATGTTGTTCTCTTTTGGAGCCTGTGGGCAGAATTAAAGGCCATGTTCTTGTGCGCCCCCAGCCCTGTGTTGTCAAGCACACTCAATTCCATTTGGCAGTGAGTGATCAATATCTCCCTCCCTCTCCCCCCTCCCCCTCTCTTCTTCCATACTGCACATTTATATCTCCCTCATTGGCATAAAGATATGGACATTATAGCAACCCACAGCTCATTGGTTAGAAATTGTAGTTATTTTTAGAGCAGCTTAATGGAACAATAGTCTTTCCTCTCTCTTTCTCTCTCCCTTTCTCTCTCTCTCTGCACACATTCTCTCTTTTGGGCACAAAGGTCATGGTGAAATGGATTAGATTTTGTTTTTGATTTATATCTTTTGTTATTATGTCCCTTTCAGAATCCCATTCCAGTAAAATGCTGACCTGCACCGCATATGAATTTTCTGCCATATGCAGAATATTATGTCCACAAACAGAATATACTAGAGAAACGATATCTGATTTCTTTCTGTAGCCCACTTTCTCATTAGAACACCTTATCATTAAATTCTTTTTTGCATAATACTTTTCCATCTGAGTGTCTGTGGAGGTGTAGTAGCCTGGGGCTTTGGGGACCCTTGGGATTTACTACTCCATCCCAGGAATTTCTCTCTCTCTCTCTCTCTCTCTCTCTCTCTCTCTCTCTCTCTCTCTCTTTTTTTCCCTCTTAACTATGGTCCTTTTCTATTCACATGCGAGAAAAAAAGAAAGTAGTGATTTGATATCTGTGCTGAGGGAATGTAAAGGGACTCTCTGTCTCCATCGTGGCATACAGTATATTTTTGTTGCTAAAATGAGTAGTAGTGCAGATGGGAAATGCACCAGCTTTACAAGGGCATTGAGTTGTCCCTCAACCCATGAAGCAACCATCTGTTTGGGCTTTAAGCTCTTTTATATTAAAGCTGTAATAGCAAAAGGTCATTCCGGGAATGACATCAATAAACTTGTGAATTAATGCAAAACAAAAGAGGGAAGCGATACCTCTGTACTCGACGGTACATCTGGGTCCGCCAAATCTTCTGCTATGGAAACAAATCAATTAGAGCCACTTCAATTATGTCTGATGTGAACAATGAAGAACTGAATTTTACACAGACATGTTTTAATGAATGAGTGGAAGCCATGTAAAGAATGGAAGAGCCATGTAGCATGTTGCACATCTTAAATTAAAAATCTAAAATGTGAGTCTATGAAATTAGTCCTGCTCTTTTCCGGTTCAAAATCCGCATAATAAAACTTAATCAACCATGTCTGAAATGCAAGCCCTAGTGCTTTTGGCAAGAAAAACAACAAATAAACTATCCATGTGAATATTGGGAGGAGAATAATAGAAATGTCAAATGGAATAATCCTTTGTCACTGATATTTTCCCCCTGACCGTGAAAGGTCATGGCAGATCACTCAATTAGATGGCCCGTGGCCTGAAACCTTTCTATCCTGTGTCCAAGCAGAAATACTCACATACTCAGAGCTCCCCCTGCTGTTTCTTTAAAGCAGCTACAAGTGTGCCGTCAGCCCCCTGGTGCCAAGAATCCTGTCAAACTAGACCAGAGGGAATAAATCTCTATTTATTTAAGAAAATAAAAAAGCCAAATAGATCTGTTATCATTCTGCTTTAAGACTATGTTCACTGGTACACTGGTTTAGCACCATAAAAAAAAACATACAACACAATATTTGTCATATCCACTTTGCATCCATGTTCATAAAATTATTCCAGGTTACAAAGTTCAGTCATTTATTTTCCTGCATGGAAGCACAATGTTTGATCAAAACAGGTTTGGGCAGATTTGGGACAGTGACATTCAGGGTGAAAGACACTGTCTGATCTCTGTTCATGCATCCTCTTCTGTGTTCACAATCAGTCTGTTTACTTACAGGTGTGTGCCACATGAAATAACTATTCATACACATCGTAACTATAGAAAAGCATATTGAGAATGCGTATGTTTATTTAAAGAACGTCTTTGTGAAGTGAGTGATGACTGAATAAGCATAGGGTTGGTCTAAGAGAACAATGAACATTGTTTGTAAGAGAAACTACTGTAGTATCTTAATGATACTAAAATATCCCTGGTATCATATCAGTTATAGTCTGATATTAGAGATTTCAGAGAATGTATTGTTCTATCAGGTGCTTCATATTGTAACCCCTAAATGCTCTATATTGAACCCAAATTAGCATGTACTTGGTAATTTTCCATATTTTTACAGTATATCAGTGTTATATTATTTTTTGACTGTTATTAATTTTTTTTTAAATATTTTGTTTGAGATTAAATATTACATTTTGTATGCTCATTTACCCATATTTTTTATCTAATTTTTATTTAATCATTAAAAAATATATGTTAATTGTTATCTTAAGCAGCGTAAATCTCAAAATAAATATAAAATTATTACTGTACATTTTTAATGTTGTGATACCTAAATTAACTTTGATGCTAAAATTTACAAGGATTGATTTTAGTTTTTAATATTTATTTTCTATTAATTTAGACACATTGGTTTAATATTATTATTATAGGTCCTAATTGTTACTGATAAAAACATCAAAATAATAATCTTTAGAATTCTGGTATGCATTTTTAAGAAAAATATTTAATACTAATATTGTGTATTTGGTAACACTTTATTTTAAGGACCAATTCTCATCATTTACTAGTTACCTAGCATGTATATCACCAGCATATTAGCTGTTTATTACACACACATTAATGCCTTATTCTGCATGCATGATCATATTTTAGCTCTCTTAATCCAACCCCATACCTAAATTTAACAACTAATTTACTAACTATTAATAAGCAGTAAATAAGGAGTTTGTTCAGAGAAAACTCTTTGTTAATAGTGAATATATTTTACATATTGTAAGTGTAAAAGAAAGAAAGAAAGAAAGAAAGAAAGAAAGAAAGAAAGAAAGAAAGAAAGAAAGAAAGAAAGAAAGAAAGAAAGAAAGAAAGAAGTGTTATGTGAGGGTTTGGTTTAGGGGTATGGGAATATAAAATCATTAGCTCAAGTATAAAAACAATAGCAGTGAATGGACAGTCCTCATAGTGATAGGAAAAACAAACTGTGTGTGTGTGTGTGTGTGTGTGTGTGTGTGTGTGTGTGTGTGTGTGTGTGTGTGTGTGTGTGTGTGTGTGTGTGAATGCACGCTTGTTGCTCATGTTTGTTGTTCCATTTTAGACTGATAGCATTTGTGACTGATTGTTATAATCTGCCTCTGTTTCAGGCCCTAGGGAGAGCTATTAACACATTAACATCTGTATCTTGTTTATTTGTCATGCTATAATTTCCCTCTAATCAAGTCTTAATAACGACAAGAGGATTGAGGAATTAGCTGTCTGATGGGCATTGTGCGAATCTTCTTGCTGATTACTGGAGTGAAACACTTCATTTAGCGTGACACACTAGGTTGACTGCCTCAATTAACCATTCACCATGATGTCAGAGCATGACGATTTGCTCATCGAGTGTGTTTGAAGATGAAATCTCCTCTCGTGCACTTCACCCACAGCATTAAATGAGGAGCCACCCATAAATGTTCACATCCTTTTTAAAGAGTTGATGATTCTGATCTCTGATGTGAAACTGCTATCAGCTTTCCATAATCGATAGAGAGATTTTAAGTCTTTAAAGTGACCCTAGTGCTATCTTTTTGTCGTGGACCTCGCAATGCCTTCAAATTACTGTCATTTGTGTAATGCATCTAGTGATATTGGTTGCTGTCTTTTTTTTCACAGACAGCTGAGGGCGCTGTAGCGCTTTTCAATCCACACTAAACACATCCGTCTTCGGTAGCTAGAAGTATCAGCCTTCTAAAAATCATAAAGTGATATAACAACTACATCTCTTTATACAGCCGTTATG
The DNA here is from genome assembly GCF_963082965.1 of Carassius carassius. NCBI lineage: Eukaryota > Metazoa > Chordata > Actinopteri > Cypriniformes > Cyprinidae > Carassius > Carassius carassius. Next base: position 18,485,717 of record NC_081774.1, on the reverse strand, counting down.
ACTAAAAAAATTCTAAGTCCAATTCTATGTCTGTGTCTTCTCTTCTATGTCATTTGTGGACCTACAGCAGCAGCACACCACACTGTAGCAACATGCAAGATAATAATAGTACTAGGCCTAACTACTTATGTGACTTGTGTGAAATGGTAGTGTTGGTAAGAAAAAGAAAAAAAACATTGTGCTGCATAATGTACCATGATAGTGAATGTGCCATGGTACTTTGGATCTTACCATGGTATTCTGTTCTACAGTTTCTACTGTTTACCACAATTACATGCCTTTTCAATGCAAACAAACAGGTGTGGATCCTCTGTATTCAGAAGACAAACAGTTTGCTTCAATATTGTTTTAGAAGCTTTGAAGCTGCTGGGTGGAGCTGCATATGCTAGTTGCTATGGGGGATGTTAATATTTCCTTGTGGATCAGTGGAATAGGTAATGCGATTACAATAAAATCAGTAAGTTTGCTTCATGTCAACGCCCTAAATGACAGCATGCTGTCAGAGATTTTTAAATAGGTCACTTGATGAAACATCAGTAATGTTATTTTTAAAGCAGAAATAAAATAACTATAATAATAAAATAAATTAAATGAAAATTAGGCATTGGAAATTTACTGTAATAAGTTTAGGATAATGTAGTAAAATTATTAAAACTGAAACAAAACAAAATTATATATATATATATATATATTATATATACATAATTACATGTCAGTTGTTATGATGACAAGAGGTTTTCAAGGTATGCATAATCAGTTCTTTTCACCTAAACGTGGTTTCCCATGAGAACAGCAGAGTCTGTGGTTGTTCAGGTTTCAGAAATAATATGACATACAGACACATATCTGTCAATGAATCGTGTTTCTTTTTGTGGGACTACAAAAAAAAGTACAGCATTGCTAAAAAAGTTTTGTAAAGCAAGATAATGAAAGACCAATAGACTAGTTATCTATTAAACTGCTGTATGCCACCTGCTGAGCACTGAATCTGCAGATCTAAGCGATACAGCTATCTATCAAAATACATTTAAAACAAACAATATAACTATATGGTCCTTCATATTCTGTTCGTTCATCTGTTAAAGAAAAAAATTACACCCATGAATCCAGTCTTTGTAGCTTGAATCAGTTAATTCAACAGAATTAATTTATTTCAGTGCTAATATTTAAAAGCATTCAATGTACAGACATTTATATGACTTAACTGATTCTGATAATGTCAAATTATTTATCAGAATATCAGAAATAATCAAACAGTGTATGGAACTGGTCTGCCTACATTACATGTCAGTCTTGTGCTGTGTAGTATGATGTTCCTATAAAGCCACATTTATAGGACTACACACATGCAACATATTGTTGTTAAACTTCTTAATTGCAGTATTATAACAATATTCATCAAGTGTTAATATACTCTTTCACTTTTCCATACAAGCTTATCACCAGGCTTCTCTTCATACTCACTAGCTTCCATGCGTTTACATGAAATCCAGTATAATTGTGTTTTAAAATGAACAGTAAAAGCAGCATTTTGCACACATCAGGGCCATACTCAGGACGGTTAACTACAAAACAATGCCCAAGCAACTCTACAGGAAGTGATGAACTTTCAAACTTTCACTTTAGCCAGGACATTGTAGAGCCTTCATCTCTAGTTCTTCATCATTCTAATCTCTGAAAAAAAAAAAAATTAACTCTACATGCATACACACACACACATACACACACACACAGTTTTTTAAAAGGCTTTACCGTTACTTTCAGAATTCTACAGGACTGTTTAAATCGGAAGAGAATAAGGATCTGTGGATCCCTAATTCACATGTCAATCACACATTGCTGATTTGTGAGGCAGTCATGTGACCATTAGATATCTATTACACCTGAACAATATCTCACTGTGCATCCATCAGTTTGTCATGCATGTGTTCTCTGTTACTTAGCACAGAGGAAGTAGTGTGTTCATATGTGTGTGTGGGGGGGGGGGGGGGGGTGTATAGGAGAGAGGTGGGGAGAGAATTAAAAAATGTAAGAGCAATGGAAAATGGGTGTACGTGTCATTATATAAATACGTATGTGCGCCAAAAAAAAGAAAAACATGTAGCTGAAAACGGTCTTAACATGACTAATTTGCCTAGAGGAGAGTCAGAAGGTCTTTCAAATGCAATTAGTGAGGAGGCATATTATTGCCTAATCTGTTGACATCAGTTTTACTCGTTAGTACTGATTCAGCTAATTTACATCCTGATATTAGTCTCATTTATTGACAGTTCATGGTTTGAAGATGATTGCAACATACTTGACCTAGTTGGGTATTTTTCATATAAAATGTAGGAAGTGATAAATGATGTCTACTCCGTGTTTGAAGAGTTCGTTTATTGTGGTATTTACAGCTCATAGCTTGTATGAATCAATTTTATGATCCAAATCTGAGGTGAATAACATTATTTCATTTCAATTTCAAACAAACATGAAAACTGTTAATTTGTGCTGAAAGTGAGAAGAGTGCTGGAGTAGCTCTGCTCAACATTATTATAAGTAACTATATTAAAAGTAATTTAGTTTGCTGAAACTGTACGCATCCTCAGGCCATTTATATTGGAACAGATTAAGAGAAATTTAACATGACATAATTTGCTCACTAATGGATCCTCTGCAGTGAATGGGTGCCATCAGAACGAGAGTCTAAAACAGCTGATCAAAACAACAAAATAATCCACAAGTGATCCACACCACTCCAGTCCATCAATATTGTGAAGCAAAAAGCTGCATGTTTGTAATAAACAATAAAATTGCATTCTCCAGTCATCTCATCTGAATCAATAGAGGAATATGGGCAGATAAAGCACTGCTTATAAAGCAAGACAGTCCAGAACAGTGCAGGCAGACCCAGGTGTCCCCTTGAGAGCTCTAGAAATAGACAGATCTATACACAATTCTGCAGCTAGTCCTAGATCAGAAGGAAGTGGGTTACTCTATTTCTCTAACTCTTGCAGCACGCTATTGTATAGTGATGCTAATACTGCTAAGAGAACTTGGCCTATTTCCATTAAGCCACTGCACACTAAGCAGGAGCTTTTGTATAGTTATTGGTCACATGGAGATGAATCTTCAGTTTTGTTTAATTCTGGAAGTACTAACAGGTTTGCATTCTGAAAATCCAGGTGGGCTCTTGATTCAACCTAGACAATGAGACATTTAATCAGCTAATGTGAGGAGCCTAATCTAGCTCCTCCTTTACAAAGAGGAGCCGAAGCCATACATAAGCCATCGCATTATGCTCAAATGAGGGCGCTCCGCTTGAATAAACAAAGAACAGCATACAATCTCCTGACAAGTTACCCATGGCTGATTAAAATGGATCCTGCAGTGGGGGTTTTACTGGAAGGCTGCCCTGACCACCCTGTCACTCAGGGGCTGGGTGGGTCTGAAGTTGTCCCCCAGCATCCCGTCATTGCCTTCTGGAAGCTCTGCTCCTTTAATATGGGACCTGAGACGGCGAAACTCCTCAATCTGGGACAGAGAAAAGGGTTGAATGTTAGTTGAAAGAAGGCCAGTATTCACCTGTTTATTCACCCGGAATTAACAAAAAAACATAAAAAAAACAGTCATAAATTGCACAGGTATATTTGTAGCAATAGCCAACAATACATTGTATGGGTCAAAAAAATTTTTATATTATGCCAAAGTAAAATCATGTTCATGTTCCTTGAAGATATTTTGTAAATTTGTAAATATATCAAAACGTAATTTTTTTATATATACGTAATATGCATTGCTAAGAACGTCATTTTGACAACTTTAAAAGTGATTTTCTAATTATTATTTTTTTTGCAACCTCAGATTCCAGATTTTCAAATAGTTGTATCTCAGCCAAGTATTGTCTTATCCTAACATCATCAATGCATACATCAATGGAAAGCTTATTTATTCTGCTTTTATAAATCTCAATTTTTAAAAATTTACCCTTTTGATTGGTTTTTTGGACGTCAGGGTCACAAATATATTTATACGGTACATTATCCACGTTGAGCTGTACTGTGTAAAATAAACTTAATAAAATGTAAACTATATTATCGACCAGCTCTAATCTGATGAATGCAACTATAAGGCATAAACTTAAGAAGACATTATAAACATTAACATCTTGATTTTCTTTAAAGCTGCTTTGAAAAATGTGTATTGTGACAAGCGATATGCAACTCCATTCTTTTACTTTCTTATGGGAGTGTTGAATGTGGACCCTGGGTGTGAGCTTTTTTGCAAAAATGATAAAGCAAGAGTATCTTTTCCTCCTTTTCACCATTATTTCTCCCTTGTAACTTCTTTTTATAATATTCTGAAGAATTTGTTTGAAGCCATGACATAAGCAGGGTCAGATACCCTGTATAAGTACAAAACGGGGATAACATATCAGTGTTGCATGTTGACTTAATCTGAAATGGAAACAATTAATATCAAACATGTTATAGTCATCAAACACAGACAAGACCCTGACCTGCTTTCATGCTTGACCTCAAAATCAATATATGACTGGCGTTTACTTGAAAGTACCCCTGCTCTGCCAGTCATTGAGATCAAAGATAATGCAGTTCCAGACAAACAGCATATTGTTCTTTAACTTATGATGTATATCACTGTGGTAAACCCCACCCTGTTCAAGTCACGTCAAGTCGGTTTATGATTTCCCCTTTTACGTATTTATATAAATTAGTGTTCTAACAAATGAAGAGGCATTATGCACTAGTTTAAGTCTGGGGTCAGCAAGATTTTGATATTTGAAAGATATATTTTTACCCAGCAAGGATACATTGAACTGAATTGATGAAGTAAAAAGTGGCAGTAAAGACATAAATAATGTTACACTTAATGTACGCTTTGAGTAACCTACAAGTTTATATTGTTAAGAAAAAAACACTATCACAAATGACAGAACTGAAATACGGAACACATAAACACTCTCCAAGCACAGCTGCAATATGCTTAGAAAATCTACATAAACTTATCATTATGTTTGAATAGAGCAAAGATATCAATTTTCCTAGTCCAGATATTTAGCCACTATATTACATACATATTTGAGTAATAGTAATATTTAATTATAGCTGTGAGGTGTTACCTGCATCTGAGAGATGGTAAGGGGGTAACGGTAAAGAATCCAGGTGACGCTCTCACTACAGGGTGGTGTGGTTAAAGAGCCCTCATACACCCAGTAATCTCTTAAGAGAGGATCTAAGGAGGCAGACGAACCAATGGAGACAGTTAGATACACACAGATACACATAGGCCTATATCAAGATACTGTCAGCAAAGATCAAATATAAAAATGCAAATATCAGTATAACAGATTATGAATTTACCAGGCAGTAATGTGTTGGGGTTAAAACATGGAATTATTTTTGTCTTTCCCTGTATACACACACACACAAAAAGAAATTTTAGGTCACAAGTATATGAGTCGTATTTTTGGCTATAGTCTCTGGTGAGCCACTTATACTTATTCTGCTCACCTTATACTGCAGGTCCTGCAGGACGTCTGTGATGGCCTTCAGCCCAAGATGTTCCTTCCCAATCTGCATAGAACAAATTAGAGCACCATTGTCACACAATTCCAAGACACAAAAAAACAGCCTTTTTCCTGAAAGGTCTTCTACATTTACACCACTAATACCACGTTTATTTACACAACATTTTTGGGTAGTTTTGTATCTGGTATGATGGCCTCCATGTGGTGAAGTGTGATACCTGCACAAACAGGGCGATGATAAGAATGCCTTTTTTCTTGCCCATGGCTTCCTCCACGCCATTGAATAATGTAGAGTTCCAGTGGATTAGATGAAGCTGTGAGAGATATTTATTACTAATTGAGTGATTTGACCCTAACTCTGAAATTAACATATACTGCAAAGTATGCCAAATTATGAAGGTGAGGATGCCAATTCTGTTTTGTGTTAAAAGACTCGTTTGACTCGCAGTTTCGCTAACAGGTTGAAAAGTATGGTAACACGTTAAAAGTGTGTCCTTATCTTTCTCATTGTGTACAGAAGACCAGAAGTAGGAGAGCAGGTGCCAGGTGTTTTGAATAGATCACTTGATGATAAATCCCACTTTAGAGCATGTGGTATTGTTGTTTTTGGATTGAGCTCCCAGTTTATGGTTTTGTAGCTAAAAAGACTTCCTTCTTCATAAGTCAAATGGATACAGCAGCTGATGTGCTGGTGTTACTTGCATTGCTTCTGCAGAGTGAACACTGTGGCCTGTTGATATACGCCCCAAAATAAATATGTGCTGTTTATTTGTGTGGTGTGAAGCAGGCTTGTTTTAATCTGTCCTTTAAACATCAGAGAGTGTGAGTAAGTGAGAGAACCAACAAGAGAAGTTGATGATATGGCCAGAACTGGCGGAGTGACACTGACCTCCATAGGAAAAGCCTTGAAGTTGACAGTGTGTTCAGATCCCCTCTGGTTCTCTTTGCCCCAGTGGAACCGCACCTCGCTCAGTTCATACTCATGGTCACTAGGGAGCGGACCCCCAGTCACAACTGAATGGCATTACAAAGTTCACAGGAAAGAGAACAGGATGAAATGACAAAACAAGCTCACTGTACATATAGGTTTCTCACAGACAGCAGATGTATGTCATTTAAACTCTCTGTGACCAACAAAAGCAAAACATCTTGTGATGCCACTAATTGTCAGGATCCTGCCCTGACAGTCCTGTCCATCTTGTCTCTGTTCCATGTTTCTTTGTTTGTTTTGTGTCTAAGCACATGGTTCTGTCTTTGTTCGGTTCTGCCACGTGCTCCCCTTGTCCCACCTCCTTGTTACCCCTGGTCACGCCCCCTTGTTTAGCCCTTGTCTGCTTGATCGTTTTCACCTGATCCTCATGTGTACTGCTCTATATATCGGGTTCTCTTTCCTTGTGTCTCTGCTGGTTCGTTTTTGGTGTTTACCTGCTTCTTGGGCCAGAAGTTATCCTTTTGATCTTGCTCAAGTTGTTTTTGATCTCTTGTCTAGTTAGTCTATATCCTCGGTTCCTTTTTGGCCTTTTAGTTTTATCTAGTTCTTGTTTTTTAAATGTGCACATCCTAATCTAGTTTTTGTTTTTCTCTTTTTGATTTAGGGTTTCATTAACTCAGTTTGAGAGTGCAGTTCCTTTTTTGGATCCTGGCTTTTTGTTTTTAAACTGGTTTATTTCTTTGGATAGTTTTGGTTATTTTGCCTTTTGTTCACTCTTTGTTTTCTATTGTCTGTGTTTTGAGTCTAGTCTTGTTTTGTGTATTGTCCTGTCTTGCCCCCACTCAGATTTCCTGGCCACTGAACCCCACTGCCTGGAAGCAGCTCACCTCTCTCACGTGTCAAGTCTCGTGAGTCTCTACCTGGCGACTAGACTGGTGACATTTGAGTTTCACTTAAAGCTACGGGTTTCCTGTGTCTGCCTGGCCCTTCCTCTGGAGCTGCTTCCTCTGTGCTCAAGCCCGTGGTCATCTTGGACCGTCTCTGTGGTCATCCCTCCTGCCCGTATTGTCTGCCCTGCCCATCTGTTTGAACCGTTTCACTGCAAATTCCCCCAGCTGTTCCAGTCTATGTTTTGTTGATAAAATACCCTTGTCTGCTCATTCTGCATTTGGGTCCCATTTCTTACAGATCCCTGACCCTAATGAGATCTTGTTTAAAGAGATCGCTCAGCCCAAAATGAAAATTCTGTCATTATTTAATTGCCCTGATGTTCCAAATAATGGGCAACCATTAAATGGATAAATCACATCCAAGGCGGTTATAATGCCTGATATTTTTTAACTGCTACCTATCTCTCAAGTGGACCATTGACAATCCCAATTGAGATTGTAGATAGAGTGTCAATGGTCCATTTAAGAGATAGGTGGCGGTAATGCATTTATAAGTCTGCGATCTGCTGTAAAGCAAGAAGACCCATCACTCGCAGGCTGAAGAAGAGGCGAACATGCTCAGGACAGTTCAGACATTGCGGTGAAAATCAGAGGTAAAAACTATATAAATACTGTTCAGTTTCTAGCACAGATCGATGGTTTTGTATCTTTACACATCAATGTATCATCACAAGCCGCAGGGTTTAATTTGGTTTTGTTTGTGTATGTTTTATATTTCTCAAAGCCGTGATTCCACCCCACTTAGTGAGAATTGGTCTAAAGTGTTACCCAGTTCTTTTAGTTTTAGTTAAGTATAACCCTGCACCTGACCTCTGAACTATTATTATCTTTTGTAATCAAACGAAATTGTGTGAACAAAGTAAGATTTAAAGTGTCCCATTATACAATTTTTACGGTTCCTAATATTGTTTTGGGAGTCTAAAAGGTCAAAAAAATGCTTTTGTTTTCTCAAAATATGCATTTAATATCACCTCATTTTCCAGAGATTCTCAAATGATTCGTTTAAAGCAGTTCAAAGATCCAGTCTCTCTAAACCCCTCCTTTCCATAAACCTGCTCTGATTGGTCAGATGGCTTAGTCTGTTGTGATTGGTCTACGGCGTACAGCGCGTGTCGGAAACGATCTGCCCATTTCAATTTTGAACGCTTTATAAAAAATATAAACATCTATTATATATCATACTTACAGGTTGTGATTCATTGGAGTAGAGGGTCCAAATAAGTAGGATACTGAATTAGAACATAGGCACGGATTATGGAAATGTGTTGCCCCGTGACGTGTAGCCTGTGACGATTCGAATTTCTAACGACTCGTTTCACCTGTTCAGAGTCGATTCTTTATTTTGGGAGACAATAACTTAATTTATCGTGCACTTTCGGCTTTTCAACTTTGCAGATTGTTTACATTCACATACAGCTACTTTACACACTGCATGAAATGGCACAATAAGGGCACTTTAAGATGTTTTACACTCTAAAAAATGCAGAGGATGCAAAAAGCCCGCACTCTGCCTAACTCAGTGGCTGGGCTGAAGTAGCCCCACATAGGGTTGTTTCATGGGTTTGAGTGTAGTTTCAGCTGTTAGTGAGATTGACCCAGCCACTAACCCAATGCCTGTGTAAAACAAAAACTACCCATCACTGGAAAAAAATCAACCCAACATATGACCAAACATGTTCAACCCAGCGGTTGGGTTAAAAAAATAAGTGTAGCAATAATCCACTAATTTACTCATATTTACAATCCACATTTACTATCTTTCTAATGCTAGAATGCAATCTGCTCTAAAGTTACATGGAGTTCTTTTTAGGTGCTTTTATGGTACTTTTTTGTTGTTTTCTGTCCTTTTGGGAACTTTAGTCAAGAGTAGTTAAAAAAAAAAACTATTTTGGTATTCAAATGAAAAAAAGTATAATTTTGAATGACGTTGGTAAACAAGGCAGAAAGAGGAGAAAATAATGTTTATCATTTTTTTGTGAACGTTCAGCATGTTATACCTGATTTGGACTTGAGCATGATCCTCACAGTATGACCGTCGTTGATGACTTCACAGTCCCTGCAAACGACATAGTTGGGGTTAAGCCCCACCTCCAGGAGCCACGGGTCATAGCGGGCCTCCCTAGAGTTAAGGTTTATGGGGGACTGGTACTCTCCATTTGCCTCAGGAAACAGAAGGCCCCATTCAACACCTGAATTCATGCACAAAAGACAAAAACAATGACTCAATCAACCTTTAAATGGTGATAACATTTTATTCTAATGCAGTTATCAAAGCATTCTTATCTTGCGGTCCTTGTTCATGAACCACGAGCCTGCTGCTAAACCTTGAAACTTTTGCAACAATCAAACTTTTGCATCATGATACTTTGTGTCAATTCACACATAAAATATTAGATAATAAATAGTGGTCCATTTTTTTTGTCCCAATGCTGAAACTTAATAAAGTCAACCAGAGCTCCAGTGCCTCAAAGTCATTACTGAGGAGTCCAACAGGAATAGCAGACACAGGGGGATAGGATGTGCTCATTTTTCCCCTCTGCTGCTTTTCATCTCACCTATATGTCTATATGTATTACTCGTTTTTTCTTTTCTTTGACTATTCACTGCATGTGTTTGATCTATAATCCCACAAGTAAAGAATACATATTATATACAGATGAACACTGTTAGAAGTAATAGAAATAAAGCTAGGAAAAAAGACTCTCTTCACAAAAAGAACAATCTTGGTCTAAATAATTTTTTTTTAACATAATAAACATGCATTATGCAGTTATTTTTTATTTTTATTTATGCACGTTACAAGTTAAAAATACAGAGTGCATATTCAAAAAAAGTTCTGAAGCCGTCAGCATTGTGTGTGGTCACAGATCACAGTTGTCTAATTTTGTCTTTGTATTTAAAGAATCTGTAGTATATTTATGTATTTCAGGCGAACTGAGACGGGGTTGTTTTCAAAGTAAGTCCTGATCATGGGTGTGACAATAAAGTTTCATGTTTCACAAAGAGGAGAATTAGCCAATGATTCTCTTATTGAATCCTTACCTTCTTCATAGCCCCAGTCCAGCTCATCTTTGCCAGGGTAGTTATCGGTCTCCTCAATAACATTATCTGCCATGCCAACTGAATTTTCTTTTCTACAGCTTTCAGAACAACTTTCGTTCTGTCCTGAGCAGATGCCAAAAACTATTTCTTACTGAGCCTGTTTTCAGAGTGAAGTCTTCCTCGTGGTTATGTTCAATTCCCACCCATAAAACATGAAGAAAGTGGTTTATAACAATACAAGTGAAAGTGACTGAACTCAATAGCTTCAAAGACTCAATGTCCACGCTGAGACTGCAGCCAAAGGAAACCGGTCGTCATTCCATTGAAAATGATGAGTTTTCTTCTCCTATGATGAGTTTCCTTCTCCTTTGCTCTTCTAGGAAAGTTATCCTCTCTGTACCAAACAAAAGTAAGTTCACAAACTCACTCTCTTAGCTACCACAGCCCACACGGTTCCCCCACAAGCCATCTGATTGGTTGCGTGCAGTGACTCTTAAGCCTCTGATGTTGCACCATAGAAACAGCTCAGCAGTCTGGCCTGGTTTACAGTCAGGCCACAGAAGCACAGTGCACATTGGCAGCAATGCAGGAGTGATGTTGCTCTTGGAGAGTTCTTCTCACAATGGAGGAAATAGGTGTGGTTAAAAACACCCACCAGCGGGAGGGTGAAGAAGGAGAGACTGAAGAAGGTTTGATATTGTTTGCTTTGCACATTACTAATGGTGATTTCAAGGTAAGGATGAGAAGGGCTTGTTCTTTCCTGTCCACAAGTGAAACAACTTTCCAGAGACAGCTCTACCAACTTTAATCAGAAGTTTGCAGGAGACCATGTTGTTTGTCAGCACCGTCAAATTTTATCTTGGTTCTACAATGCTAATTGTTATTTTATCAGCTGGCCAAAAGTAGCTCATGCTATCAAGAACTGTTTGAACTTCCACTAAATGGATTTATGAAAGTCTCCTGAATGCACTGATTGACCCAAATAAAAATTGAAACAACTGGAGGAGGTGAACACCATGGTGCATTGCCTTTTTATTCTATACTAAGTAACTACTATGACCCTAATTTTCTAAAATTAGGCAGCACGTTACACAAAAGTGCAATCACTACCTAATTAATTATAAGTAGGTCGTTTAACTCCCCAAAGCTCAGGGACTAGAACAGGGATGTCATGTGACCTTGGCGTCCTCTATATTAAATTTACGTTTTTGATATAAGATATATTGGGAAATCTGGATAAGCAGTCATCAAAACGAGCATTTTGTCAGGAAGGTGTGTCTGGTAAAGTGTTCAGCAAGATTGAGGGATTTTAATTAATTTGAATTCTTTGAATAATTATTACACTGAACAATATACAGGTCCTTCTAAAAAAAATTAGCATATTGTGATAAAGTTCATTATTTTCCATAATGTAATGATAAAAATTCAACTTTCATATATTTTAGATTCATTGCACACCAACTGAAATATTTCAGGTCTTTTATTGTTTTAATACTGATGATTTTGGCATACAGCTCATAAAAACCCAAAATTCCTATCTCAAAAAATTAGCAAATCATGAAAAGGTTCTCTAAACAAGCTATTAACCTAATCATCTGAATCAACTAATTAACTCTAAACACCTGCAAAAGATTCCTGAGGCTTTTAAAAACTCCCAGTCTGGTTCATTACTCAAAACCGCAATCATGGGTAAGACTGCTGACCAGAAGGCCATCATTGATACCCTCAAGCAAGAGGGTAAGACACAGAAAGAAATTTCTGAACGAACAGGCTGTTCCCAGAGTGCTGTATCAAGGCACCTCAGTGGGAAGTCTGTGGGAAGGAAAAAGTGTGGCAAAAAACGCTGCACAACGAGAAGAGGTGACCGGACCCTGAGGAAGATTGTGGAGAAGGACCGATTCCAGACCTTGGGGGACCTGAGGAAGCAGTCTGGAGTAGAAACATCCAGAGCCACCGTGCACAGGCGTGTACAGGAAATGGGCTACAGGTGCCGCATTCCCCAAGGTCAAGCCACTTTTGAACCAGAAACAGTGGCAGAAGCGCCTGACCTGGGCTACAGAGAAGCAGCACTGGACTTTTGGGCAAATTTTGCATGTCATTCGGAAATCAAGGTGCCGAGTCTGGAGGAAGACTGGGGAGAAGGAAATGCCAAAATACCTGAAGTCCAGTGTCAAGTATCCACAGTCAGTGATGGTCTGGGGGGCCATGTCAGCTGCTGGTGTTGGTCCACTGTGTTTTATCAAGGGCAGGGTCAATGCAGCTAGCTATCAGGAGATTTTGGAGCACTTCATGCTTCCATCTGCTGAAAAGCTTTATGGAGATGAAGATTTCATTTTTCAGCACGACCTGGCACCTGCTCACAGTGCCAAAACCACTGGTAAATGGTTTACTGACCATGGTATTACTGTGCTCAATTGGCCTGCCAACTCTCCTGACCTGAACCCCATAGAGAATCTGTGGGATACTGTGAAGAGAAAGTTGAGAGACGCAAGACCCAACCCTCTGGATGAGCTTAAGGCCGCTATTGAAGCATCCTGGGCCTCCATAACACCTCAGCAGTGCCACAGGCTGATTGCCTCCATGCCACGCCGCACTGAAGCAGTCATTTCTGCAAAAGGATTCCCGACCAAGTATTGAGTGCATAACTGAACATAATTATTTGAAGGTTGACTTTTTTTTTGTATTAAAAACACTTTTCTTTTATTGGTCGGATGAAATATGCTAATTTTTTGAGACAGACATTTTGGGTTTTTAGCAGAGCTGTCTGCCAAAATCATCAGTATTAAAACAATAAAAGACCTGAAATATTTCAGTTGGTGTGCAATGAATCTAAAATATATGAAAGTTTATTTTTTATCATTACATTATGGAAAATAATGAACTTTATCACAATATGCTAATTTTTTGAGAAGGACCTGTAGTTCTTGTTTGAGCGCAGGTTCATCAGATTACAGGACTGTCCTCTAGTGGACATTACAAGACGTGACAGTCTGAACACGAGTGGTTTGGTACAGAACTATGATCAACCGAATAATGTGTTCATTTCTGACTCATCTTTGACGTTGCTTATTAAACGAGTGGAGGCAAACAAATCTACCAAAAAAAAAATCTTGTCTGACTCTTGACTGAGAATAATGTGCACAGATTAAGCCTTGTTAACAAGCAAAAACAGTATAAGACATAGGAAGCATTTCAGCTCATATTTTGGACAGAATTGATAGTTTAAAGTTAAAACTCCTTGATGGATTTGTTTCTTATAAACACAGTGCTTTTCACTTCACAAAATGTTCATTGATGGACTGTTATGCGAGTGGATTACTTGTGAAATATTGTGACGTTTTTATCAGCTGTTTGGACTCTCATTCAGATGGCACCCATTCACTCCAAAGGATTCAGTGGTGACCAAGTGATGTTATTCAAAATTTCTCCAGGTCTTTTCTGATAAAGAAAACTCATCTATATATAAGATGGCCTGGGGTAATTAAAATGTAAATAAATATTAAATTTTTGGGTGAACTATACCTATTCTTCCAAGTCTAAATATGAAGACATGGTACTTAAGTCTATTAAAACATTTCCAGGGGAAGTTCATTAAAGGTCATATCTTAATAGTTCATCAGTATCTAAGGTCAAGGTATTTCTCTCATCTCTGATACCTTAACCATCATTAGCATAAAGCTCACAACATGGTGCATCCACTCATTAGATAATTACATACATACAGTGCATTACAAATCTTGCATTGTCCTAATAAATTAATTTAAATTGAGATTGGTAACAGGAGGTTTATAGACATTCCCTTCCCCTTCACGCGTGAAATGGTTTTGAGTCCTGAACCATCCAGCTCTACACCATCAGTGTGGCCCAGAGCAAGGCACTTAATGCCAAATAGCACCATTGGCACTGGAGTATGGTTAACCATTCACTTTGACTGCTGTGTCAGTCTGAACAAGAACAACCATGCTTTCCAGTTTGATGGATAGGATAATGCTTACATATAAATTTATTCTTGAAACTGTGTGTACAATCAAGAAAAGAAATACTATAACTTCACCGCTGGAAATGAGGATTGCTAAAATAATTCACATTTATCTAAACGAAAATTATAGTTTAATCTACAACATGACAATATTATACAGTGATCATGCTGGTATTTATTGGTTCATTAAAGTTTCATGGGATGATATCATGTGTATACCTTTTACACTTTCTCGGGTATGTATTATTCAATTGAAGTGTACTTTATTACAAGTCCAGATAGTCCAAATAGTATAGCATCTTCTCATTTTCTGTTTATTCACCATCATACCTATTTATATTTTATATGTAGGCCTATTCTACAATTTACATATGCTTTTCAATATTACAAGACTAAAAATGTAAGGCTGGGGACATGTCCCCAAAATAACCACATGATATAAAATATGTGCAAATTTCTACCTTTAGGGATACAACAGCTTGTCATTGTGGCAGTACCCTTGAAGAGACAACTTTGTACCTTATCTACCCCTAAAAGATGCATAGAGGGATATGTAACCTTCTAGTTCACAGTTCATCCAAAAATGAAAATTCTGTCATAATTTACTCACCCTGAAACAGTTAATGGTAGCCATCTGATTGGTTAATTCCATTTAACTTCTATTTAAATAAACAAAAACAAAAAAAGAAAATACTTCCAAACAATTACAAATAACCTTAATCGGGAGCATTATGTAGGTCGGGACCAGGTTTTTTCAGTAAACCCAGAGTTTCTTTTGGTGTGCTCCCCGTTTTTAAATCGTAAGCAATGTTTAAATACCTCATTCATTCATGGAGCAAAATAAATAAATAAATTCTTAGTGAGTATTTTTGTCTTATCTGACTAAATATCTAAAAATTCAAGAAAAGTCAAGATGCATTTGAGGGTGTGAAATCTTTTATTTGTCCTTTTGTTTTCTTGATTACGTTCTTAAGTTTGATTAATACTTGTACAGCACTTTGCCTTCACCACCTGTTGAACACCTTATGAAAAATACTGTAAGGTATTTAGTCTTGCATTTAATTGCATTCTAAGTCCATTTGACATAAAAAAAAAGACCTTTGAGTCCCTAGATGACATTGCATTAAAAAAACATTATCCTGTGGTGTTAAACATATCAACACTTCAGAAAACCGCTGTCATTTAACACAGTCTACCGCTGCATTACGAAATGAGTATATTGGGAGTGTACAGAGACATATACTGCAATCAAGATGACAACTTTTATGGGAAGTCCATGGTTATTATATCAAGACATTGCAAAGTCTATTTCTGCTTGTGTTACAACAGTGTGTTTTTATTGACACCTGTGGAGATCTGTCTCCTATTGAAAATGTATGACCCATCATGAAAAGAAGAATCAGACAGTAATGCCTATGGACTGATGAGCAGCTCAAGTCTTGTATCAAGCAAGATTGGACAAATATTTTGCATGCAAATCTAGTTAGTATCAGTTAGTACCAGCTTAATTTTCAGATTGTAATTAAAAGGACAGTTGATGTGACACAGTGAAACATGCCTCTCTCCCAACTATTTTTGGAGTGTGTTGCAGCCAATATTTACAAAATACAATTAGGTCTGTTAGGACAATTAGGTTGTATCTTATTTTGTGTACAGCAGAAGAAAGAAATTCATACAGGTTTGGAACAACTTAAGGGTGAGTAAATTATGACAGTTTTCATTTTTGGGTGGACTGTGCCTTTTAAACCATGATAAAACAGAAAATATATTTTGCTCTGTATTGTGATGTACATCTGAGAGTAACAGATTATTGAAAAAAATGTATAGTGGTGACTTCTATGCATCAGTTGTTGACTGGATTTTGAGATGTGGGCATTGCAAATGTGGAGGCAGGTGAATGGCACCGGGGGAACCTTTTCTAAATTCCTAGAGCTGAAATACTTTTGGTGTGTTAGAAACCACAGGAACTAGGAAGAGATTTAGTTCTAGGAACTCTGTTTAAGGGAACTAAATCAGGTCATAATTCAGAGTAGGGACTAAAACAGTTCTATAACTACTACCAGTGATGTAAGTTTACGTATTTTTCATTTCACGCCTACTTAACTATAATATACTACTACTAACTACTATAAATTCTGTCCCCCTGCCCTCTCGACGGACATTGACCTGACACACACCGCGGTTAGGTAAGTGAACTTCCGGTGTAGTCCACAGCCTCCACTGTTCTGCGTGCGTGGCGAAGGCGGGACGCGTGACGTAGGCCGACTGGAGCTCGAGCTGTTTATTGTTCCTTCCCGTCGAGGAAAGAAAAGGGCTGGCTTAGCGGAGGCATATATCACACACACTCATCTCTACGGTTTTAGCTTCAAGGAGCCATTTTAGTAAGGCCAAGACAGGTTGCTACAAGACCGGTTGGCCATGGCGTACGCGTATCTCTTCAAATACATCATAATCGGAGACACGGGTAAGCAGCGAGCGCGAGTCTCTTATTTCCGCAGTGCTGGACTCAATGACGTGGTTCAGTCAGTAGCGAGGGTGGGATGACCGACAGCCTGTTTTTAATCTGCCTTTCTCTCCAGCTGCCTCGTTAGCTCTTAGCCTTGGCACTATCGCATACGTAAAGTCGATTTCTAAGTGTGTGCTTCGTGTCACGGCAGCGGTGTGTAGTTATAATGCTCTCGCGGTCTTTTGTTTTCGGATGGGTGGGGGGAGCTAGCATCCAAGCTAAGTGCTGCTTCACATCAGCTGTCTGCCTCAATAACAACAGCAGCATCTCAGCTTTCTATTCGCATGACACGTAACGTAGAGCGAAAAAGCAACATGTTGTGTACGTGTCATTGCGTCTAGCACGGTGTTTGCTTGTTTTGTATAACGTTACATCTTTTTCTAGCCCAACTAAAGGCCACATCAGCCTGGCTAATGTTAGGTAGCCAACATCGCTAGCAGCTATTTAACGTACACCTCTGAAAATGGCGTTTGCTTATTAGAGGAAAACCCGTTTAGTGCGCAGTGGCTATAAAGTATATTCCTTTGTTTTATTACTCCATTCTCCCATTGATGAGTCAGGATCTTACAGTTTGTGTTTTGATGCTGGTAACCCCGTGTAATTGTGGCCTGCTAGTGTTCTCACCAGGTTTGTGTCACTGTAGGCCTTTCCTCAAGAGATACGGCAAAACAGCAGAAAAATGTATTTCTGCCTTCAAAAGTGTTCATCCCTCCACAAGTTCCGCACTGTTTTCTTTTTTCAGTATTAATATTTTGCTAGATAATAAACATTAATATCATGCTAATGGTGTTGAATGCCATCCAACATTGTCCATATGATTTTGCATCCAGTTCATTCCAGGTTACATCTTGGTTTTGCTTGTTTGTGTTTTCAGGCCCACTTTATATTAAGTGTCTTTAACTACTACGTACTAACAAATAACCATTTGATACAGTGCCTTAATTGTGCACAACAAAATGAATTGTGAATTTGATTAACAATAAATCATCCTCTGCCCCTTTTCACCTCAATTTTGGGCAAGCTATGCCTCCCCTAAAGAGCCACCACTGTCTGTGAGTAAGTTTTGTAGTTACATTTGAAATGCTCTGTTGACACTACCAGTACCCTTTAACACACCCTTAAACCAATACATACCATACAAACTCTTTCTCACTCTGTATATATTGACTCAAGTAGCTTACACTTAATATAAAGGACAGGGACCCTTTTCCCCAAATAATGCATTTTCCCCCGCATATAATAATCGTATGCTCAGTGTTTTCCTACATTGGTAAGGACTAGATTTAACTGCACGACCAATGTGAAAGTGACGTGACATTCAGCCAAGTATGGTGACCCATACTCAGAATTCGTGCTCTGCATTTAACCCATCCGAAGAGCACACACACACACACTGTGAACACACACTTGGAGCAGTGGGCAGCCATTTATGTTGCGGCGCCCAAGGAGCAGTTTGGGGTTCGCTGCCTTGCTCAAGGGCACCTAAGTCGTGGTATTGAGGGTGGAGAGAGCACTGTGCATGCACTCCCCCCATCTACAATTCCTGCTGGCCCAAACTCGAACTCACAACCTTCCGATTGCGAGTCCGACTCTCTAACCATTAGGCCACGACTTCCCAAAACGACGACTTCCATGTTGTATTGAGGATTTTGTTGCACTGAATCCTACAGCACCAAAATCATCATAAGGAAGACTCTTTTGTTGGTGTACTTAAATGCATCTTGAAACTGTGCTCTATTGTGTTGCAAATGTAACCTTTAACAAGCTTTTCATCGACAGAATAATAGGTAGGATTGCTTCGTTTACTGAGAAGCCTCTTTCCTGCCTCATGTGGAGATGTACTGTAGTGGTGGTGCTCAACATTTTTTGCAAAACTGAACCACGTTTTATATCATTTTCTTTACAGCTAAACAGTGTCTGTCAGTCTGAGTATGCTCACAATGTGACCGCTAGCATAAATGAGTTAAGAAATAGTTCACCCAGGAAACAAAAATTCTGTTTACTCGCCCTCATGGCATTTCAAACCTTGATGACTTTTTTCTGTGGAACATAAAAGAAGATATTTAGAAAAATGTTGGTAACCAAACAGTTTTGCTTATCATTGACTTCTATCGTATGGGCTAAAAACATAACGGCCCGGTTTCACAGACTGGGCTTAGACTTAGCCAGGATTAGATCATAGTTCAATTAAGACATTTAAGCAATTTTTATAAACGTGCTTAGAAAGAAACATCACTGGTGTGCATCTTGGGACAAAACAAATGCACTGATTTATTTTAAGATCAGTGAGTGCAAGTTTCTTTTAGTTAAAACCTCTCAGACTTACATTTTAGTCTAGGACTAGGCTTAAACCTTGTCTGTGAAACCAGGGGAATGTCTCAAAAAACATTTTATGTTCCACAGAAGAATGTCAGTCATACAGATTTTAAAAAAACACGAGGGTGAGTAAATTTATGGCAAGATTTTAGTTTTTGGGTGTAGTATCCATTTAATCTTGACAACTACGCCTTAGTACAGGTTGTGCCATAACATCTGATGATTAGTATGTTATTAAGCCACTGCATTTCAACTTTTTACCTAACTTGACACATCTAGAGTGAAAGAGTTTCTTCCTTTTGTATCAGGCCTTGAACTGTGATCAAGTCCAAACCAACCATCATAAACTCTACAATCCCTAATGCGTTTCACAAAATGCTGAACAACTGTAAAATTGGGTTTGTGGTTGTAAAAGTGATGTGTAAACATGCTTGTGCATTTGCATGTTGCTCAACCCAGGTCAGATGATGCTCATCTGCAACTTGATCTAGCTGCTCATTTTAAGGCATCGTGAAATTGCAATTTTTGTCTTAAAGTGGTACATGCATATATGCAAACTAGTTTCAGCAAATTAAACCAAAAGCATTTCATCCTTATTAGTTTGATTTCAGTTGCTTGCCATGAACATATGCCATAGACATAATAATAGATTGAAGCAACAACATCCAGCTGTTACCAGATAATTTATATCGTCACAATTATCCACAAGAGACAATACACAAGTTTTTCCACGTTAGTTTCTATTGTTCAGTATGTAGAGTGTAGTCTGCATATTGTAATTTCATCATTGTTGTGTTGTCTCCATGCATCTCTCTTGTGAGCGCTCTTTGAATGCTGCTTGTTTGCTTGGCAACGGCTGTTGCTCATGGTAACGCCTCCTCCTAATGTCATAAGCATTTAACCTGTTTTGCGTATCATGGCAGCTCTTCTAATTTTAATTTTGGGGATGGGTTATTTAGTTATGCCGGTAATATAAAATGTCTTGAACTGATTTTACTTAACGTAGTTCATTAAATATGGAATAACATTAAAGGAGCAGGTAATACTTTTAATAAGAAACAAGTATATAGTTTAAAGTACACAGAAAAAACTAATTAAAGGTGTGCTTTTATTTTATTTTTTGTTTGTTTGCTTTTTTTGATTTACATCACACACTAAATGTTAAATATGGGAGACATCTTTGTTTTTTTCTATCAGTCCATCAGGTAATTTGTCTTCGATGCTGTATCAAACTCATCGGCCCTTATGTGTCTCCCTTTAATTTGTCTGATATTGATCTCTGTGCATTTTATTTTATTCTCATTCATTGTAGCAGTAATAATGAGATGGTTTTACAATGGCTTTAAATAAACCTTGTATGTTTATGCACATTGTTGGGAAGTAAGATGAGAGTGGAAGGCCTATTCTACTCTCAAAACCGAAATAACCCTATCACTTTTTACAATTTTTCAATTATATCCTGAACAAATGGTTTTGATGTAATGGGATAGAGCAGATGTATTGGCCTGAGGCTAATTGTGGCTATTCACGTGTGACCCTCTGTGTTTGCTTTGCAGGTGTGGGGAAGTCGTGCCTATTATTACAGTTTACAGATAAGCGCTTTCAGCCGGTGCATGATCTCACTATCGGTAAGGCTCTTTTAACTCAACCACATATTCTCTCATTAATTAAAACAGCAGGGAATGGGTATCATTAGCACGGGAAGCAGACTGGTGCCAGTCTCCTTGAAGTATTTTTATAAGGAACCTTCTGTAAGCACTTAATAGTGAAATTTGTGGTGCGGGTGAACAGGCTCCATCTACTCCATAAATGTATTCAAATTTATTTAAAGTTGCCATTTGATAACCATATTGTCAAGTTTTATATTGCTAATGCTTTAAAATGGGAGATCTGATCAGTATTGTTGTTGTAAATCTGCGGTGATGTGTTCAGTGCCCTGTGCTGCTGCATGAGTCACGAATCAAGCTCTGCTTTCATTTGTCTCGACAGGTGTTGAATTTGGAGCACGAATGATCACTATAGATGGCAAACAGATAAAACTTCAGATCTGGGATACGGTAAGATTGAAGTCATCTGATTATTTTTGTGCACCTTATTTGTGTAGAAAATGACTTGACATTTTTGGTCTGCTGTTTTGATCTCTGTGTGGCAAGTCAGGTTGGTCAGCCCTTAGTAAATGATGCGAGTGTTACTATGGCTGATATATGAAACTGACACAGAGACCATGTTGTGGGAAAGTTTATTCCTGGTTAGACAGATTTGGCCATGCAAAAATGCTAATGCAGCAGTATGCCTGAGGGAGTTCATTTCTGCTGCCAGGTCACTTTGAGCTGGTCACATGACATTTAGGTTTTAGGAGACATTTGGGATTTAGGAGAGTAATGACTCTAGAGACACAGGAAAATAATGACAGTGCTGATTGGCATCAAAACAAAGTCCCCTGCAGTTTACTAGTAACTATCCTGAGCTCGGACGTCAAAGGCAGCCGACCAAGAGAAATTAACCAATTTCAGCTTTCTAAGAGCCTCCCCAGAATGATCTGCTGCAGAAGTATATATCAGCCTTTAGGGGTGGAAGATGCTCTTTGCAGCTAAATGGTGTAGTAACCACTTTAACCAGCAGGGGTAAACCTGCAGCCCTTGCTTCATCCACATGATCTCTTTCTAAAGCCCTGCCCTCCAAAGACATGTCAACAAACCTGATGTCATGCTCAAAATGATTTCCACGGAGAAGAGGTTTCTAACTGGGTCGTTTTTATGATGTGGGCTGCTCACCTGGCTCTTTTTTTTTTTCTTCACTGTTTAGAGCAGTGGTCCCCAACCTTTTTAGCACCAAGGACCAGTTTAATGTCAGACAATTTTTCACGGACCGGGCTTTAAGGTGTGACGGATGAATACAACAAAATAAAATGATACGACTGGCATAAAACCTGTGGTATATTTTAAATATAATAATAAACATGGATCCACTGTGTAATTGTATGTGTGTTCGTTAGCAGCGTCCTCGTAACATCGTGCCAACAACATAACATGAATAACATCCTCTCTGCCCTCTAACCCACTTTTTTTTCACTGATTCTGGTCTCTATGGTGACGTTTAAACATGTCTTAAAAATAAGATACACCACAAAAACTAATATAAAATCCATGAAAATAACACAGAGCATCCGGCCTTTTTTCAAAATAAAAGATCATTATGGCTCAGCGCACTTCTACCTTCACCTCTGTTATTTGTTTTGGAAAGATCCACCACTCACGGCTCTTCTGGGGCCCGTTCTTCGTACGTCGCTATCTCAGTTAGCTGGATTTGAATGTCGACGATTTGGCGTGATCTTGGATCATTTGGTTCTTCGAAGCTCATCCCGGAGCTGCTGTCATAGCAACAGGTCCGTAAGCTTAAACCTGCTCGGGAGCAGGCTTATTTCATGTAAACAGGATTAGATCGCTTCTTTTCAACCAGAACTAATACTCAAAATATGTCTGCTACCACCGCTACTTTATTACAAGAGTATCGTACTGATCCAGGGACAATAATTTAAAATAATAATCATTTAAACTTTCATTAATGCTGTCACGTAACAAATCTGTCCAAATATAAAATGAAATTATCGGTTTCATGTATCTATTATAACATTTATGTAGTTTTGTTTGCTTGGCTGTTTCCTTATAAAAGTCCAGAAATTTGTCAAGTTTTTCGTCGGGGGTCATTTTAAACTATATAACGTCATTACATTGTCGTCTTGCCACCAGCCAATCGCTGCACTGCTGATCATGGTTTCGAGTATCGATACATATCCCAACACAAGCCAACACATGAACGCGCAATTATCTCCGATAACTCAATCCAGCGATACTAATCATACACAACAGGTGTGTTCGAAGAACCCAATTAGCCGGATCATGATTAGCACGATGATATCATCTTGGATGTGTCATTTGATCTCGGATGTAATAAGCGACGAACAAGGACGGGCCCCTGGTCCAGTCAGTGCAGGGCTGTGCCAGTGTTGTTTTGTGTTAAAAATTTAAAAAATGTATATAATGAGCAAGTACATCATGAATCCATTGGTTTAGAGCACCTGTGGCTGACACAAGAATAGGTTTGATTTCTTTAGGCACCTCTTTCACTCATCTGTCTGGTAGTATGCAGATTTATGCTAGTGCTGCTATTGGAGGAAAAAATCACTACCTTTAACTACCAGCATGATATAAGGAATAATCTTTTCAGGAAAGTATGTACATCTTCTTCTTTAGTGTTTAGTCATGACTTTGTATATGTGCAGTACTGTTAAAAAAAATGTCTAAGTCTATGTTCTCCAAGTCTGCATTTATTTAATCTAAAATAGATTAAAAACTGTAATATTGTAAAACAACAGTGTTGCAATTTAAAATGGCTGTTTTCTGTTTTAATATATTTTAAAATGTTATTTATTCCTGTTATGGCCAAGCTGAATTTTCAGCAGGCATTGTGAATTTTCAGTGCACATGATCTTCAGAAATCATTCTAATATGCTGCTTAAGAAACATAGTAACAAGCAGCTGTGCTGAAACCTGAAGAATGTCATGATGCATTTTTTGATTTAATAGAAAGTGCAAAAGAATAGCATTTATCTGACATCGTAATCTTTTGTTACAAATTTATTTTGTCACTTGATCAATTTAATAGTTTCTTGATAAAATAAAGAAAGGTTGTTTTCTTTCCTTTTTTTTTCTGTGATTACAGCTGCAGCTCTTGATGGGCAAAGACCTCAAATGAAATATTTCAGTGGATCACGTAGTCTTCAATCCATGTCTTTCAAAATATGCCACTCTGAGAAATAGTTTATTTTTTATAAGCATTCCTTGTAATTGAATATGTTTGTTTAAATGATAGGGCTTTTTTAAACTTCTCAAAACGACATGGATCAATGCTTTGCCAACGTGTATAAATGTTTGTACAGTATAGCAGTCAATATTTTGACTCATTCAGGAGCAGACTTGTTCAATCCTCCTTGTGTAAGAAATGCATTTATGAACAATGTTGATGGAAGATAATGTCCCAATTGCACATAAACATTTTGGCCAGCAGAGGGAGACACCGTATGAATGATATTCCATCCATTAGCTCATGGTCATAGCATCAACATTTGTTTTATACATCGAAATGTTTATTTTTAATGATGCCAGTTATATATTTTTCATATATTTTGCAAATTAAAAAACTCATGTTAAACATTAAATAAGATGTTTTCCTCTTTATAGCGAGTTTGCATGGGTGAGGCTATCTTATGAAAAATCCTGAGTAGGGATAATTAGGGGTAATCACACAGTGGTTTTTCGGTGTGGTTCTGTTGCGATGTCATCTAGATGCTAGTTTGTCTTTAAATGGAACATTAATAATTTATTTCAAGGTTATTTCAACAAGCTGTGTGATAAAGCTAGAGAAGATGGGGGAGTGTTGGATGAAGTAACAGGAGGAATCTGCATGTCTGGCCTTCCTGTAACCTTTCACTCCAGCAGATGGCAGGCATAACGGTGTCATCCATCATTTATTCACAATGGGCTCCATTAACTCTAATGTTAACAGCTGCCCCGGGGAAAGGGTTATTGAATTCAAATACGTGCTCCTGGCTTGTTTGCCTGCTGTCAAAGGGCTTGGGTTGACCAGAGACCATCTTACATTGTGACACTCTGATGAATGGTGTCCGTTCACTGGGGGCTGGCCCATTGGAGAAGCATTGTGGGATGGAGAGTTGGTGGCGAGGAGACACTGGTCTCTTAGAGCTGAGAGTTCCTAGGGCAACAGCAGCCTGGAGGGACTGTGGTGAAGATGCGTCATACCCAGTGGACATCGTTGGCAGCTGATTGTTCCTCGTAAACAGGCTTTTACTAGTGATGTGATGTGATCCCAGCGTCTGTGTGTGTTTCAGGCCGGACAGGAGTCCTTCCGCTCAATCACCAGGTCATACTACAGAGGTGCAGCCGGGGCTCTGCTAGTTTATGACATCACAAGGTGAGACCGAACTCGTGTGGCTCTCATATTTCTGTTCTGCTCCATTGCTTTATTATCTTATCTTTAGTACTTAACTTTAAAGCTTGTTCACTTCTTATTGGTTATTGTTTTTTATTTAGTTGTGTGGATGTTTGTTATATTTGCAGAAGGGACACGTTTAACCACTTGACAACCTGGTTAGAAGATGCTCGTCAACATTCCAACTCTAACATGGTCATCATGCTCATCGGAAATAAAAGGTCTATACATTTTTATTTTAATATTTATATTATTAATATCATTATTGCTACTTATAGTCTCATGTATGTATTAATTTATCTAGTACATATTGATTATAAATGGTTTATTGTATTTTTTGGCTCGTAACTGTTTAATTGCAGCAAATGACATGAGACAAATGAGAGTACAGCACATTTCTAAAATGACTTGTGGATCTAAACTTTACACCACAATCACTTTTCCATTTTAAATATTTTCCATCGACATCACTTTTTTTTTGAGCAGGTGTGATTATTGGCTAGTGATCAATTTCAAATATTTGGTCAAATATCAGCAGATTAATTTGTTTGGATGATATATTGGTAACTAATATGTAGTAAGTGCTAGTGCTTCTATTCAAACACATGATGTCTCTTATTAATACTTTTATCAAGGAAAAGTTAATTTAATCTAAAGTGGCAGCAAGGGCACAAAAAAAGAATCTCTTTCTATTCATTAAATGATCCTGAAAAAATCTATCGCCATTTCCACAAAAATATTAAGCTGTTTTCAGCATAGTTAATAAGAAATGTTTCTTGAATACGAATTCAGCATATTAGAATAAATTGTGAAGTGTCACGTGACACTGAAGACTGGAGTAATAGCTGATGAAAATTCAGCTTTGCCATGACTGCAAAAAAATGATATTTTAATGCATTAAAAAGGAAAGCAGTTATTTTGTTTCACAAAAGTTTTGTTTTTACTGGATTACTATTCAAATAAATGCACTCTTTGTGAACGTAAGAGCCTTTAAAAAAACACAAATCTTACTGAGCCCAAACTTTTGAA
The DNA here is from genome assembly GCF_963082965.1 of Carassius carassius. Taxonomy (NCBI): domain Eukaryota; kingdom Metazoa; phylum Chordata; class Actinopteri; order Cypriniformes; family Cyprinidae; genus Carassius; species Carassius carassius. The sequence continues at coordinate 18,459,428 of NC_081774.1, read as the reverse complement.
TGGTAGTTCTTCACAGTCCAGTGTAATCTGAATTCAAATCGGATCTGTTTCCTCATGGCAGTGATTTGGAGTCACGGAGAGAGGTGAAGAAAGAGGAAGGCGAGGCCTTTGCCAGAGAACACGGACTGATCTTCATGGAAACTTCTGCAAAGACTGCATCAAATGTAGAAGAGGTAAAACAGCACTTTTGTTTTCTTGTGCACTTGTGAGATCTTTAGTGCTCGTGTCGTGATTTATGTTTGGCTTCTTGTGTGAAAACACATGCACATACATGCAAATAAATAACACCCTAGAGAAACATTCAGATCTCTGCAGTGGAAGCCAAGAAGCTAAAGCTGGGCTTAGAGCTGGCTTTCAAGGAACGGGGGGTGTTAAATTGTGGAAGCCCCCCCCCATCCTCCCACTATAAGACGCCTCAATGATTAATTTGTCTCATTAGTGTCGTGTGAATTCTCCTGACCCTTCCCCCACCCCTTTATGACGTTTCAATCTCCTTTTTAAGGTTCATGCATATTCATAGATTCCCTGCCACACACACATACCACATCTGCGGCACTCGCTCAGCCATCTCTTTCTCTCTCTCGGTGGTAATTGAGCCGCGGAGGACTGATGGCTCTGGAGAGCTGAGAGGGAGTTGCACCAAAAAAAGCAAAGCTGCTCTGTTAATTATGCTTCAAATTGTCAGTAGCTGGGCTTAACACTTTAAAGGTGAGCCGTGCACACGGTCATGTTTATTTTCTCTGGGTGACCACTGTGTGCTCCATTCCAATAATAATAATAGACAACATCACTTTCGGCCAGATGAGGGCACCAGCCTTCAACTGTAGAAGCTCTGACTCTTTGATTATGTCAAGCTGATCTAATTTATTCATGAATTATATTGATTCCAGTATGCGGTATTGTTTTGTGTCCAATATTGGCTGTTTTGCATTGGTCTCATTGAGGTTCTGTTTGAGTTTATCAGATAAAGCAGTTGAAGGGTGGCATTTTAATCACAAGGATAACATATGGCTCTTTTTGTGTTTCAGGCATTTATCAACACGGCCAAGGAAATTTATGAAAAGATCCAGGAGGGAGTCTTTGATATAAACAACGAGGTAACCCATATGACAAGAAAGCTCATTCTTTGTTTGCTGTTACAAGTTAGAAATAATTGGGTCAAGAGGACTTCCTGTAGCATTACACTGAAATCTATTATGTATGGTTTGGTGGGTAGATTCTGAAACCTTCAGCACAGACTTGCTAGTTTCCCTATTTAATATACAGAGACAACCACTAAAATGTAAACATTGTGGCTCTGTGACCAGCTTAACCGATGTTGTGAATTCTTAGGTTGGACTATATGATGATTCAAACTTTTTTTTTAAATTTAACTCATTCACAGCTTAGCTAATTATACGTACATGCAACTACAGCTGCTAATATGACAAACACTTCATTGTTTTTCATAAAAAATAGGTTTAATAAAAGTTCAATCATATACTAGAGGCTCACATTGGATGGTTGATACCCTTTGCACAGTGGTGATGTTTTCCCACAGTAGCCACATTGTTGTCCTCAAATCTATGCAAATTCCAATGTAATAGCCAATAGGGCATAGCAGTTATTATAATACTGGTTTGCATGTGATTGCAGGCATTGAAACAGGCTCTAAAATGTTCAGAAGTGTAATTGTTGTGAATACTTCTACAATTATAATGAATGTACAAATGAAGTGATAGGAAGGAGCAGGATGATGACTAACCAGGAACGTAGATGTACTTCAGGGAAAGCTCCACACAAGCCCTCTGGCCCTTCAGTTTCTCTCTATTGGCTGGGAGCCAACACGTAAATTCCTCAAATCTTACAGCCAGTTTAATGGAGGAGAGCCCACTGCAGCTATTTTACTGCAGTAGTAGGAAAAGTTTTGTTTTTTTTAAGTTTAGGCACAGAGTCCAAACCGCATCAGCTGATAGAGATCCTGGCCAGGAACCTCAAGGCTCACATGTGAGCTCACCCCAGATCACTATAAATCAGATTTGGTGCAATGTAGTTTCCTGAGAACTTTTACAGAAGTGCTGCCTCGCTACTGCGTGTCGGTTTTGAACGTGAGCCCGCTTAAGGGAAAAATTGGCGAGGAGATAGCTTTGTGTGATGAATGAAAGTGCCACCAGCTTGGGTGTGTGTGTTTTTAAAGCTCTGGCAGGTTTCCCTGCGTCTCTGTGTTACCGCTGGAATAACACTCCAGAGGTTCTCCCGCCTCAGTGCTGACAAAAGCGGCCCACTAATTCAGGCCTACAGGGGCTGGTATTTTCTGCATAATAACAGCGTTATGTGACAGTACTAAATCACCATCTTTTCACATGCGCTCTTAACTTTTGTGAGGTCTTGTCATCTGAAATGGAAATGAGGGTTTAAGTGTCTTAACGTGTTTTATTTGTGTTTACAGGCTAACGGCATCAAGATTGGACCCCAGCATGCTGCCACCAACTCCACGATTGGCGGCAGTCAGGGAGGACAGCAAGCCGGAGGGGGCTGTTGCTGAGCACTACCCTTTACCCTCCAGTCACCTCCACGTCCCCCTCCGCCCCTTACGTTTCTACTGAACTGGTCGGGCCCACTAACATTTTCTTAACCTCCCACAGCCCAGGCCCCGGATTCAAATCATATGTTAGATGGCTGTCCAAAACAATACAACAAAAAAAATCTATTTATAAAGTCCAGGTCCTCTTCAAACCTCCTGACAAACTCCTGAAGCCTGTTTGGGCTACAGCAAACATTATATGGTTACTAGTAAAGAAAAAGACAGGAGCTTTGGAGTTATTATGGTAAATATATTCATGTTTGTTTCTCTGCAAATTGTCTTTTTTTTTTTTTTTTTTAGTTTTGTTTTGCCCATTTGACTTCAAGCTAAACTGTATTAAATGCTACAAAGTCATCTATAGTATTTTAATCAGTTTATGTGGGTGCATTCAATGAAAACTGTGGCGAACCCTGAAGTCAAAATAAAAGGAACGTAGAGCTGGTCTGAAAAAGGAACAGCTGTTATCAAAGTGAAGAGGAAAAAAGCAGGACTGTTTTAAATCTGTATTTATCATTCACATTCTGTATATATAGTTATCATTTCTTGCTTTGGTGTACGTTGACCGAGCTAGAATTCTGTACTGAATTTGCTTAAATTCTATACTGTATGTATAGAGCTTGAAACTGCAGCAGTATTGCGATATTTCCAAAACCCCTTTGACACCATTTTAAGGTAATCTTTTACTTCATTTATTTTAGTTTGGTCCTGCCATCTGCCTTGACTCCTTGTATCCGTGCCCCCAATCCTCCTTGCTGTATAGAAACTCTGGCTCTATATTCCTATTTTAATGCCAAATTTGTGTTTACCGGTGTTCTAAAATCATGGCTCCAGATATGGATCACATCTCCAGAACTAGATCTGCTGTTTGCCTTAAAAGATTTTGGGACTTTCAAAAAAAATAACTTGTTCATGTTACACTGGATCATTTAAGTAATTATGTGCAATTATATATTGCATATGAAAACGCTAGACTCACTTATCCATTAGACAGACACTCACGCATACATGCCTATACCTATATATCCATAAAAGTCGTCACATATGCATGCATTTGTATGCATATAAATATAGCTATTTTTTCCTCCCTTCAAAGTTAATTTTCTCCAATGCAGTCCGCTGTGTAAAGTCAGTGCAGATCCACATTAATTTAGGTGTCTGAGTGATTGTGTAAAGACTTGCTTTCTCTTGGCACTATGTTGTTAATAGATATATGGTGAACATCTTGTCTGTTGTGAAAGGGGTGTGATAAAGCCAAACCTGAAGTAACTTTGTGACCCTCGACTTTATTTGCTGTGTTCTCAAATTAAATGCTACCACGAAAAAAAATATAATAAAACCTTCTAAACTCTATTTGCTTGTTTGTTTGTGTGTGCGTGTGTGTGACCGGGCTAGATTTTTAGTGGATTGCATACGACAAAAATTGTCCAATAAAATATATTTGCTTTATATATCTTTTTTTAAGCATAGAAAATGAGTTGAAGTGAAATCATCTGATAATGCAACTTACAACCACAACTTACAACAACAAAGCATTGTGTATGATGGCGCCAGAGGAACGCAACAACCCATATGTGTTTAGGTGCATATAGATATGACGCAAAGATCAAGGGCAGGCTTGAACATCCGGGGTACCGCCGCCAACAGGGATTTAGAGCCATTCAGAGAGAGAGGTCATGCATAACATGAGCTCCTAGTCATTCTATAGGTTCTTGCTTCTAATATGAGGTAAACCAAAGATAAAAATACAAAATTAACAAAAATGTGATGGTGAACACAAGTTTACTATAAAAAAATATATTTTTTAATATTTATTTTTCAAGAAATTAGGAGAAAATCTCTTGAAAACAAGAAAAGTTTGTGGAACCTAAACAAAAGGACAGTGGAGTGGACCCTACAACAAGGCTTCAGAAGGGAACGAACACAAAAAACTGCTGGAGAAGAACCACTTACAAACTTCACAGATTTAACAAAAAGGATTATTCCATCTTAAAAAGGATTTAACCACAAAAACGTTTTTAAATAACCTTTCCATATACAAACAACAAGGACCAAAAATTGCAAAAGGACAAACAAAACCAACAGACCCCCAACTTTCCATTTGATGGAGGTAAGACAACAAGAGCTCTAATTCAACTAAAATAACTTTTATAAGCAATTTGTCAAGATAAATTCAACTAAAAAGTGAAACTTTTTATAAACTCTTTTATAAACTTTGCAAACAAACTTGACCAACTGTTCCCTGGCATACTACAGCTGTAGAAAGGTATAGCAACTTAAAATAACAAAAGAGGGCCGTTGTCATTCACACCTTCTGATTGGATTAACTGAGCCATTATAATCAATATCAAAGACCTGTAAACGGCATTACCATGGCAACACCAGCAATGGGGACTGGAGCTCACACCTTTTCCTACCCCCAGACATCAAGTCTGAGAAGAGCAGACAACAACACAAGCTCAAAACTCAGAAGGAAAACCCAGAAACACTTTTTAAAGATACTTTAAACAGTAGGGGCAAAACTATCACCACAAACCTGCTCTTCTACACAGAACACCCGACTGCATGGCACACCGCCCCCTGCACACTGTTCCAGTATCACACCAAACATGGAATCTGTAAAGGCAGACAACTGTGCATTTATGAAGACCCAGAGAACAGACACCTGACAATAAACTTTTATAAAAATGGAACGATAATGATTCAGGGAAACAATGCTGCCCTCACAAACTTTGAGCAGACCTTCCAATGCTTAAAAGATATGGTGGAAAGAGATGAAGCAACCCCCTGCAAGCAAACCCATACAGACACACCAGAAGACACTGATCAAAATGAGTCCTCAACCCACAACAACACAGAGAACAGGACCCCTCCAGAAACCACAGAGAACATCAGTCTTCCCCAAAGCATAGGACTACACAACACAGTTGTCCAGCTACAGCACAGCTTAGCACTGCTAGAAGTCGAAATAGTGGAACTGAGTGAGCAAGTCCACATCCTGACCACTAAAGACACTGAACAACTTAGAGAACAGCTGGACCAGATAAGAAACCAGCTGAAAATGTCCATCCAAGAACTTAAAAGGAAAATGGACACTCTGTATCTGAGCTTGCATGCTTCAAAGTTGAGCTTCAAAAAAGGGACAAACAGATCGAGACCCTAACAACACAGATGAGGTGTCTCACTACCCCTGCGAATGCCCCCGAAGTCACCCTCCCTCTCCCATACCCACACCTACACATCCAAAGTCCAGCAGCACATCTCCGGCACCCACCAAACCATCACAGCCCAGCAACAGCCAAAGGGAAGCAGGAACACCTGCAGCCTCCGAAAACCCAGAGATCCCTCAGAAAAACATGACAGCTACAACCCCAGCTGAGAAACAGCCAGTGAAAACAGAGGCTGACATTGCCATCCTCATTGACTCCAATGGGAAGTTCCTACAAGGAGAAATAGTTTTTCCAGGCCTTAAAACAACAAAACTCTGGTGCCCAAAAACAGGTGATGCCCTCAGAATACTTTCTGACTCCACCTTTGGCACACCCTCACATATCATCATACACACAGGCACCAACGACTTGAGAAGGGAACAGGAGAGAGTTGGGCAGCTGATCTGCAGAGTAGCAGAGAAGGCTACAGAGACCTACCCCAACACAAAGATCACCATCTCTACCCTCCTACCCCGCAGAGACATCCACCCAGACACCATCCAGAGAGTCAACGCTGACATCTCCAAAGGATGTGCTCGCCTGCCCAATGTGCACCTGGCTCATCACCCCTCCATCACAATCAGGGACCTGTATGACCATGTACACATAAAGAAGGACAAAGTCAATGTGTTTGCAAAAACACTGAAAGACACAGTGTGGGGCAGACAAAACACCTTCACACCCCTGAAAACAACACAGCTGGCAACCTACAGAACACAAAACCAGACACCCAGCATAAACCTACAAACTCATCACAGAGAACGACCACCACTGGCTGCACAATACCAGGGACCCCCACAACATGCTAAAATCCACATCAGAACACCCCATGCACCAGCACTACACCACCACAGATCTACACCAGCCCATCAGCAGAAACCCCAGTTTGCACCAGATCACCACCCAAGACACCCACGACCACAAAAACATCATTCCAGGCAGAGAAGCAACATGAGGAACAGCCCAACAGCAGCAGCAGCAACCAGCCTTCCACCTGCTCATGCAGCCTCAGCTGATAACACAGCGAACCCAGCACCGCTCCCTTTGGGCTAAAGAGCTCAAACACTGAATTCCAGAAGAGCATCAAAGAGATGGATATTATAATTCTACAGGAGACATGGAGCAGGGCAGACACTGTCACCCACTGCCCACCCAACTACAGAGAAATCATCCTACCATCACAAAAACTCAACACAGTCCGACAGGGAAGAGACTCAGGAGGACAAATAATCTGGTACAAATCAAAACTCCACAACCACATCAACACAGTGAAGCAATGCAAATACTACACCTGGCTTAAAATCCACAAGGAACTGCTCCCATCCAGAAAAGATATACAGTATACCTGTGTGCCATATACATCCCACCATCAGAGTCCCCCTACTACAGAGAAGACACATTCTCCATATTAGAGGAAGAGACAAGCCACTTCCAGGCCCAAGGAAACGTGCTCATCTGTGGAGACCTGAACGCAAGAACAAGACTACAGCCGGACTTCACCGACACACAAGGGAGCAAATACATCAACAACAAACTGACTGTTATTAAGAACACATTCTCCCATACCCACAGAAATAACCATTATCAGATAGTAAATAAGAATGGGAAAGACCTCCTGCAGCTCTGTCGAAGCCTGGGTCTGTATATCATCAACAGTAGGTTACGAGGAGACACTTTAGGGAGATTCACATTTAGCTCACCTCTGGGGAATAGCACAGTTGACTATAAAATAACAGACATAGATCCTTCATCTCTCAGATCATTCACTGTTAGAGAACTAACCCCTCTATCCGATCACAGTCAAATCACTGTGTATCTCAAAAAGACTGAAAATAACATTAACACAAAACCCAGTAAACTGTAGAACATCAGAAAACCATACAGATGGGCTGAAAACAGCGCTGAAGAATATCAGAAAGCACTTAGCAGCCAAAAAATACAAGCACTGATAGATAATTTTCTAAATAACATCTATGCTCACACCAATGAAGGTGTCAATCTTGTGGTCAAATATTTAAATTACATATTTGAAAAATCAGCAAAACAATCCAAATTGAAAACAAAATCTGGAAAAAATCTAATACCCAAAAATGACAAAAATTGGTTTGATCAGGACTGCCAAACTACTCTCAAAAAACTGAGAACACTGTCAAATCAGAAACACAGAGATCCAAATAATACAGAGATCCGCCTTCTTTACTGTGCAACACTAAAACAATACAAACATACACTCAGAACCAAAAAAGCACAATACACCAAAAACCAACTCACAATAATTGAGAAGTCAGTGAACACAAACCAATTTTGGAATAACTGGAACAATCTGAAAAAAACTGATCATGAAGAATTGGCAATCCAAAATGGAGAAATATGTGAAAGTCATTTCCAAACACTGTTTAATAAAGTACAAACAGACACAAACTGTAAACAAAACCAAACAATCAACCAATTGGGAAAACTAGAATTAGCAATCAAAGATAACCAAAAGCCATTAGATTTCCCAATAACTGATAAAGAACTTAAAGAAAAAAATCAAAAACCTCCAACTCAAAAAAGCATCTGGACCTGATGGGATATTAAATTAAATTATAAAACACACAAGCAGTAAATTTCAATTGGCCATTCTAAAAGTATTCAATGTGATTCTAAGTGTAGGTCACTTCCCTGGCATCTGGAATCAAGGCTTGATAACACCAATCTTTAAAAACCGAGATAAATTTGAACCTAACAACTACAGAGACATCTGTGTGAGCAGCAACCTGGGAATGTTATTCTGTAGCATAATAAATGCTCGACTATTAGACTTCATCACCACACACAAGGTACTGAGTAGAAGTCAAATTGGATTTTTACCAAATTACCGTACATCTGACCACATCTAGACATTACATACTCTTATTGAAAAACATGTTAACCAAGATAAAGGTAAAATATATGTATGCTTTATTGACTTTAAAAAAAGCTTTTGACTCAATTTGGCACCAAGGACTGTTTTACAAACTTATTGAAAGCGGCATAGGAGGTAAAACCTATGACCTTATCAAATCATCGACACTGAAAGTAAATGTGGCGTAAAAATCAGCACCCAACGTACGAGGTATCTTTCCCAAGAGCGTGGTGTGAGACAGGGCTGCTGCTTAAGCCCAACATTATTTAACATTTACATCAATGAACTGGCGAGCAGTCTGGAGCGATCCGCAGCCCCTAGCCTCACCCTACAAAACTCACAGATCAAATGCCTGCTGTATGCAGATGATCTGGTTCTGCTGTCTCCCACTGAACAAGGTCTACAGCAGAACCTGGACCTGCTAGAACAATACTGCCAGACCTGGGCCCTGACAGTCAACCTGAAGAAAACCAAAATCATGATCTTCCAGAAAAGATCCAGATCCCACGGAACACAACACACATTTACATTAGGCACTAACCTGATAACACACACATCACACTACAACTACCTGGGTTTGAAAATCACATCCACAGGAAACTTTAATCATGCTGTGAATGAACTGAGAGATAAAGCATGCAGTGCCTTCTATGTCATAAAACGGAAATGTCCTATAGAAATCCCTATTAGAATTTGGCTGAAAATATTACAATCAGTAATTGAGCCCATTGCACTCTACGGCAGTGAGGTATGGGGTCCACTGACCAATCCAAATCAAGATTTCACCAAATGGGAAAAACATCCAATTGAGACCCTGCATGCAGAACTGTGTAAAAACATATTACACATGCACCGGCATACAACAAATAACGCATGCAGGGGAGAATTAGGCAAATATCCTCTAATCATAAAGTTACAAAAAAGGGCAATTAAATTTTGGAAACATCTGAAACTCAGTGACCCCCAATCATATCATTATAAAGCCCTGCAACACCAAGAGATGAGCAAAGAAAGCAGTCCCCTCCCACAGCTGATCCAGAACTTCAGTCCTGATGCTTCACTAACATCTACTGATGCTCTGAATCACATCAGAATCAATCAGATTACTGCACAAATCAAACAGAATTACATCACTCACTGGCAAACCCAAACAGAAAAACAGAGTAAAATGCGATGCTATTTGGCTCTAAAGAGAGAGTACAGTATGGCAGAGTATCTGTACACAGTTTCAGATAAGAAACTGAGAAGCACGCTGACCAGATACAGACTCAGCGGACACAAGCTGATGATATAGACGGGCAGATACAAAAAAACATGGCTGCCAGCGGAGCAGAGACTGTGTTTACACTGTGATCTGAATCAGATGGAAACAGAACTGCACTTCCTAACAGAATGCCCCAAAAACACGGACATACGGACAGTGTTCTATGATAAAATACAGCAGATCCATCAGACATTTGAAACTCTTCCGAACCAGGAGAAACTGCCGTATCTGTTAGGAGAACACAAGAACTGCTGTGTGTTTGCTGCTCAATATGTGTCTGCCTGTCATGATATTAGAGAAAACACTCAACCTGCCCCGATCTGATGTTTCCATCACATGTAGATTATGTTATGCCATATTACTGTATTGTATTACTTAGATGTATATTTTGCCTCTGTAAATCTAATACCATATTCTATTTTATTTTATTTCTAACTTATACATTCACATACACTAATTCACTTTGCACTACATGGTTAATACTTTTTATATATTTTATTATTACTATTATTCTTTTTCTCTCTGTAAATACATATGTGCACTATTTGTAAGCAGCCCAGCTGCAACTGCTTTGGCAATACAAATGTACAGTTTTTGTCATGCCAATAAAGCACACCTAAATTTAAATTGAAATTGATTGGCTGGTTATCGAGACAGGTAAATTCCGCTTGGATATGGTTGCGTATAATTGTTCTAATGGCTAGGCAAGTTTGTTTATATAGCACATTTCATATACTATGAGAATTCAAGTGCTTTACATAAAATAAACTTTAATAATTGTAAAGTTGTGAATGAAAAAGCAAACACAGTATATTAATTGTCTTGTTTAGTTGCTTTTAACTGATAAAGAAAAATTATTCACAGAAGGCCAATACGAGCCATTTCAATATTATTATCTATTATGTTAGATAAAACATAAACGTTATAAAGTTAGAAAAACTCGAAATACTGAATGAAAATATTAAGGAATTTGTCCACGAAAACTGCATTATCGAAACAATACGTTTCACATTTTTTTATATAAAGACCTAGAAAAGCACTTGCGTCACAGCCCGGCGAGGTCACTCACGCGCACGCATGTTTATCCAGCAAGTCATGCACGCGCCCCCTGTCTGTGGAAGGTGAGCGAGTGCTAGAGTCTAGAGGAGAGGACACGATCCTGGATCGATCGGATTAAACTCGAATTGAGCGAAATTAACACAAAGGAGAGAAGCAGAGTCGGCGAGGACGGGACGCTGAGACGCCGACTTCACCGAAACTATTTGAATTTCGAGAGTTATTCGCATATTTAAACGGATTTTCGGGATAACCGAAGAGGAGTTAATTGGTGAAAACCCTAAACTGACCCGCGTTGAGTAGGGTAAGGAATCGCTTTTCTTTAACGATACAATATGAATCCACAAATTTTATCAGTCGAACACAAACTTATAAGTTAGTTTAAAACGTTTTTACAATTGTTGTACAAATATACCCGTACTTTCATTGTGAGGAAAGTGTTTTTGAGCGTACATTTAACTTGTTTTCTACCACGGTGGTACCCGTGGTTTAAACAGTGTTTTAAAACGGCGAAAAGTTGTTTAAATCCAAACCTTCACAGGAAAAACTGAAACAGAACTCTATTTTTTTACGTTTCTTTGTATTTTAACTTATCGAAGAATCTCAAAGTAGCTCGAGCACATGCTAACATTAGCTCTTTTAGCTCAAGCGCACTGCATTGTATAGAGCCGCACTGATCCCTATAGGAGTGGAAGCGAGAAATATGTTAGTTAAATTGCGTACACGCAATTCATTCAATTTAAGGTCTAAAACAACACTTGTATTCTTTATATCCTTCACGAATGAATACATTTTGTTTTTTTCAAAATCACAAAGTGAGCGTTCGGTAGCAAGCTAATTGTTGAGACACGAGGTGGTTTGAGCGTAGAGGTGAATCATTGGCCGAACTGAACGAGGGAGATCCCCGACCCCTCGTACCAACGATTTCTCTCAAACATAGTTTTCAAGCGCACAAAACTGCTGGCGAGGATAACATTAAAGTTGTCGTGCTTGCGGTTTTCGCTTGTGACCCTGGACGAGACTCGAAAGGGTATGTGGAAACAGAAAGTCGACTCGGAAAGTGCGCTCGTCCGAAGGACAATATACGGTAGATACCGGCGAAGGTTGCTTGAGACCAGATGGTCATTCTCTCATTTTTATTTAATTATTCGTTTATATGAGTTATGGCTCTTGTGTGTTTTACTACGAACAATTCATAGATGTGGCTTGTTTTCTGGGCTGGGGAATGTTGTATTTCCTACGGTTTGGTCTGCTGTGAGCAGTGCGCTGGAGACGCAGAGGTAATGAGCTTCTGGGAAGCGGCCGATCTGCTTTAGGACACGGACAGCGTCGACTTCATTGTCTCACAACAAGCTAACTAGCTAGCTGGACACAAGTCATCTCGCATTTCTTTTGTCCCCTTTGCCCCTCAACAGGTAGACGGTGTTTAAAGGGAGGGGGGATTGGACGACACTGTATTTGAGGGGAACTGAAAAAATGCACCTGGTTTATTATCGGACGAGTTTCCGTGTTTTCAAAAGTTTTCAATTTTGTTCATCTCGTACTATGCGCGAAGTCGAACAGGTTTTAGTATCTATTTTTTTATATTAAACCTCGCACGAAACTTGAAAAGCACCTGCTTCGTTTAAAACATTGTGACTCCAGGGAGATAAAGCTAACTTATAATTTATTCTGTAGTGTTTTTGATGCCCTTTTACACGCGCACCGTTTTTGTCGTTTCAATTAACTTTTATTAGATCTTTTTTGTTTTTATAAAGCTACATGAAACACTGTTTTCAGCTAACAATCTAACAAATACACGTTTGAAGATGGTATCGTCGTTGTCTCGCTGCCTCTCAAGTCTTTAACCTAAGATGGCAGCTTTAATGTGTGTCAGTCCACTCTGAGCAGATATGAAGCCGGTCTGTCGGAGCAGATGTGAGACTGCTTTGTAGTCGCTTTGGGCTTTTCATCTCGCTTGCCTTTTCGTGTGGTTGCCGGGGCTTGTTTACTAGTTGCATCAAATCGAAAAGTCAAGTGCCGGTTCCTCTTTTGTCCTCAGAGAAAAGTTTGAATCCAACATGTTGTTCCAGTACACATTTCGTATCTAGTGCAAAGTCGCTTATAACGCGTAACTTCGCCCTTACCAAAATCCTGCAGTGATTTCAGAGAAAAAAATTATTTGCGCGAGTTACAAAAGCTTCAGGATTGCATTTCGTGTTCAGAGAAATTCTAATCGATTTAGTATATTTAACTTTTTATTGTACTAGCGGGATAGTGGCTTAGTTCTCATAACCATTTTTTTTAGCACTTTAAACGAACTATAAGGAGATGTTTTCATTTTGTTTATAGATGTCTCAGCCAAATGTAACTTTATTTGTATTAATTTGTGTAACTTTATTTGTATGAATTTTATGCTTTAATTAGATTTAAAAAATTAGTTTTGTGACAATGCAAGTATGATTGCATATTTAGCTGAATGTAGTTTATAATCAAGTTCATTGTCTATAGACTCATGTTAATGATAAATAGTGTTGTTTTGGTAGCGGTATGCTTTACCTTGGCCTTTAGACACCTTACTGCTACAGCTTTGAACCAAATAAAATATGTGGATTCATATCCTTAGTATGTGCCTGAATGAAACTTCAAAAAGTCTCCTGTGTGCATTGATGCAATAAACATGGAAATCAAATCCATAGTAAGTATTACAAAAACGAGTATAGATAATGTTTTAAATTTGACAAATTTTAATTTGTGCAAATCGTCCTGGTGCTAGCTAGCCACTGACTGACTGTGGCCAATCTGGAGGAGTGTGTTAGATGTGGGTCAGGCACCCGCTGCATTGACACATGCGCACACAAACACTGGTAGTGGACGGCACTTTCAAGGCTGGTATTTCAGTTATCTGACAACATGCTTTCAATCTGCGCCAGGAACAGCACCGCTGTGTGCAGGCCCTTTCCCTCCAACCCCTCCTCTCTAGTCGTGGGTTAGCAGGAGGCCTGCAGTGGCCTGTTGTGCTGCAAAACAAGCAGGCTTTTTTCCCCTTCTCGATGACCATCCCCCTCTTCCCTGCCACACAGAAGATGGAGGAACAGTTTCAGATGAATAGCTTGGAATGGATGAGTCTTCTAATATTCAAATGAGAGCTGCTGGACTTTGATGGCTGAAGTTGTTTTTCAGTGAGTTTAGATGTATACATGTTTTCTAAATTTAGGGACTTGCTGCACATGATAATTTAAGGTTATACCTAATATTTTATCCATAGGTTTTTTTTTTATAAACATTTTTTATGGGTAGAAAAAAAGTGGTGGAAATTATGTAAATTTGAGCTTCTCTGTCAGTATTTTATCAGACCTTTCAAAATGTATATAGACGCTTTCATAATAACATCCGCTGTTAATATTGGTTTTGTGCCATTTCCCCAATTTTTTTGTCAAAGCAACTTTTTCCACTCACATAACTACTTGCTGCTTAAAGCTGTATTCTCTGAATCCTCAGGCTTTTTGGTAGCAGATTTAATGTAGTAATTCCCTTCAGGTCACCTCTATGTCCCATGTGGCTACAGACAGTCATCAGAGCCTCAGGATATACAACCTTAAAATCATCAGCCAAGAGGGAATGTCAGAATGAGTTTTACACACTAATGTTGACATGACGACTTAGAATGAAATATACTAATGCAATAGCCTTCTAGATGATGAAAACATTGAAGTTTTGATTAGGGCTGCAACTAACGATTATTTTGATAATCGATTAATCTGTCGATTATTTTTACGATTAATCGATTAATCAGTTTATGTACTTATATTTTAGTTTTTTCCATTTTTCCCCCAAAGTAAATTATTAATAAAGGGTCTTTATCATTCAGCATAGATTTTTAAGAGATTTTAATAATTTTGCATTGTCATATCCTCATCACAAATATACCTGGAGTTGTTTTATTATGTGTTAGTGATCCCTTGTCAAACTCTTCTGCAATCAGAACACTGACCCATACTCTAGCAAATTTCACAAGGAGATTTCAAATGTTTTCACCATGGCAGTTCTTAGAGCTCCTAAAGTAGTTTAACATCCCAAACAAAGCTTATTAAGGGATCTTTCAGAACATATTTTCACGAAGAATAAGGATAAAACAGAATAAGATTGCAGTGCGTTGTATTTTATTATTTACTGGGAAACAGCTTTATAGCTTATGCTGTGAAATTGTAAACAATCCTTCAAAAAAAGTGCCAATGGCATGAAACCTGAATGGAACTCACAATTTAAAGTAAAATCCATCAGAAGGTTGTCCAGAAAAAACGGACACACAAAAAACCTGCTGTGTGAAAAAGAGCAGTGAATACTTAGAAAAAAAAAGTGCATTTCAAATATCTTTAAACATTTACCTCTCTCATTCAGTCATAATTAGGCTGCACGACTGAATTATGAACTGGTAAACGACAAACTGATCACAGAACATGTTTGTAAAGCTTTAAATTTTAACTGTTAAAAGGCAATGTTATCAGCTTTTACAACTAAACATTTGCAAACAACATTGTACTGGAGAATCCGCACAAATGAAAGTCTTAGGGGCCGTTCACATATCGTGCCTAAAAACGCGTGGAAAACGCTAGGCGCACCGCTTTCTCCTTCTTTCCAAAGCGCTCGTGCAGAAGCGCCCCTGAGGCGTCTGCCTTTGCTAAGCAACCATGACGTGCTCTCTCCTTGAAGACGCGGATATTTCAGCAAAGGATAAATGGATTTGCAGCTCTAAAAATCGCTTGCAGTAGCTCTGCTACTAAATTTATTTCAAAATGGGAATCCATATACAGCTATGATCAGCTGTTCCTTCATCTTGGCTGAGCTTTTAACGTTGTTACGGGAAAGGATGAAGCTGATTGGTTAGTTCTTGTCACATGACCCGCGGTGCGCTTGCCGCATTCTGAAAAGTTGAAATGTTTTTAACTCGATGCGGTGCGCACGCGCCTGGAAAAACGGGTGCGTCGTGACCGCGTCGCTTCCATTATGAGCGCGCATACTGCCCGCCTACATTGGAAATAATGAACATGAGCGCGCAAAAGACGCGATATGTGAACGGTCCCTTAAACAGTTCAGTAGTGCAGAGTTTACAAGTTAATCTTCTTTTTTGAAGGCTCAAAATAAAGTACTCCCACATCCTGCTGAATGCTGCAGAGACGCCGTTCGGTAAGCACGTGACATAAAACGAGGCCAGCTATTGGCTATTCGCTACTTCTCCTGTTGTACTGGCTGAGTAAATCCACCGGTGGCTCATTACTGCCACACTTTGGTCACCGCAGATTTGAAATAGGCACGAAATAAGCCGCTTACGGCAAATAAATTCTTTAGCAACGAATCGATGACTAAATTAGTTGACAACTATTTTAATAATCGATTTTAATCGATTAAATCGTTTCGTTGTTTCAGCTCTAGTTTTGATCTCATCATGTGTCTCCAATGTCAAATGAATACTTCAAGTATACAAAGTTTATTTATTTATTTTTTTAAGGAAGCCTTTTACTCTCAGAGTTATTTTATAAATACAGTAAAAATGTTGATTTGCTGCTTGAGAAACTTTCCTCAATGTTAAAAACTAAAAGTATGTATTTTTTCAGGATTCTTTGAATAGAAAGTTTAAAAGAATGTTTAAGCATTTATTTGAAGTAGCAGTCTTTTGTAACATTATAAATGTTTTTCTAGCTGTCAGTTTGATAATTTAAAGGCAAACTTGTTGGATACAAGTATTCAATTCAACGTATCACCTTCAGGAAATTGATATAGTTAAGCTTACTCAGTATTTTGCCCGTTTCATGGTTGTGATGATTATGCTTTAAAGCCTTTAATTGTCTTCTGCTAGAGGAGCAGTGAAGCTTCATGGCTTCTTGCCTCCGCTGACCCTCCTGCAGGTCCTCAGCTGGTACACAGACAAGTGCCAGAGGCTGACTGGGTGACAGCAGGTCTGGTCAAAGGTCTCTTTTTTTTTCTTTTCTTTTTTTTCTCTCTCTCTCCTCCAAAATCAACCTTCTCTGAGTGTCCATGACTTATAGTGCAAGCAAGCTCTTGTGTTCATTTGTGCCACTGAAATTCTGAGGTCTAACCAGTCCTTCTAATGGGTACTGCTTAAATTTGGGGTGAAATGAGTGTTGTTACATCATAGCATGTGCAGAGAACGCACAGCTCTCCCTGGGCAACAGTTTTAACCCCATATGGGTGAGCTTGCACGACACGACAAGAAAGAAACCAATCCGTTTAATTACAGCAGCATTGTGCAAAAGCACCAGTTCCCACAAATGGAGCAGCTCTGCGGCCCTAACCCCCGCTCGCTCTCCAGCTACACACCCGTCGCATCCTGTGTCACCCTCACACTGTCTTTGTGCTCAGTTACTTTCCACAGATGCACCCCCTTCAAACCCCCGCCCATGCATATAATATGGAGGTGCACCGATATAAATTATGCCCAGCTGCAGTTAAAGCTTCTGGTGGGGGTTGTTGAAGAGGGAAATGAAATGAAAGGAATGCTTCTGGAGAACATGTGCAAGGAGCTTGTTTTGAGTGCAGCCCCTCCTTTTTGCTATGATGCACACCTTGTGTATGTTAAGCTTAATCCCAGGAGACAAACTACAGGTGGCCATAGACCTGCTCTCTCTTAACAGGGTTTTAAAGCTCCCTGTGAAATGGGAAAATTGGGGAGGAAGGATTGGTTAATCAGTGACTTTCTTGCCGAGTGCATTAAAGAGACTGTCGGTGTTAATGACTGCAATCACACGCACTTGGTGGGCCTTTCCTCCCCCACTTTTTTTCCCTTTAGTCTTTTTTTTTTCAGTGCTGGTATCACAGTGCATTGCTCTTTTGGCAAGGCTACGTTGGTTGGTTTGGTTTCAGGAAAAAAACAATGCGGGTTGGTGCTCTAACACAGATGGCTGAAAACCGGCTCAGACTGCTTTTATGTTTATCGTTCTTGTCAAAAGAAGATTGTTGAATGATGAATGAAAGAGTGTGAACTTGTTCACCTTTAAAATGTGAGTCTGCATTTCAGAGAGAATGTTTTGTTTCACCCGTTACAATTAGCAAAATAACATTTTTGTTGCTTTCAGTTAACCAGATCTCCGATATGATTCTATATTGAGACTAGTGACCTTCAGTGTAACGTTCTTGCAAGATGGAAAGGATGTCAGTCTGACCTATAATGTTCATCAAATATGTATTCATAGTATAAGGTTTTATCAAACATTAATGTCTGTTTTGTTTTCCCCATGAATACCACATGTTCCTCTATATTTTGTATGTGTGGACAACCTCAGTGAGCAACTCGTAGCCAATGTGACATCAGATAATCAGTTAACAGTGTGACTGATTGGCTTTCTCACATATTGTGTAACTTAACTGTTATGAAACTGATATTGAAAAAGATAGTGAGTTGCATGAATCCCTTCCATTCGCAACTGGCAAGTGAAGTCAACGTCTAACCGATACTAGTTTAGAATCTTGTGTACCTCTTACCTCTTGTTTCTCAATGAGACTTTTTTTTTCTTCTCCATGTTATGGTCTCAGTAATTACATTTGCATGCAAGTTTAAGTCAGTTTAACTGTATTTTGTATCTTAAGTTCACTTTTGAGTCAGTCTGTAAACGGTTCAGTTTTTATGACTAACAAATAGGGATGGGCAATATGAAAAAAAAATCAAATTTTTTCAGGAATATCACGATTTTAGCATGATTCTTTGCCATGTTGGTTTTACTGTTTTGCAAGCTGTCTGAGCAGTACAGCCAAACTAATTTCCCTATTTTAAAAACAAAGCCTCATATAAATAGTGGCGCACATTAGGCCAAAGATAAAAATCTGTCATTATTTTGTTATTAAAAAATAAGAACTACATTACAAATACACACACACAAAAATGCATTGAATTTACAAAAAAAAAAAAACTGGTTGCAATCAATTTATTTTAACTACATTTAAATTTAGTTTATTAACTTTCAACTTTAAAAAAAAAAAAAATGTAGCTAAAATCATTTACAACCATTTGCCTTAAAGAATTTAGTAAATTAAATTTTCACCGTGCATAATATACAAATAAAACAAACAGTGCTTTATTGTTCACGTAGTCACAGTATGTGTATTCAGAAATAGTATTCAAGAAATGGAATTAACAAATTAAAAAATAAAACACTAAATACATACATTTTACATTGATTCATATTAAAGGGGTCATCGGATGCCCATTTTCCACTAGTTGATTTGATTCTTTAGGGCAGGGATCTCCAACCCTGCTCCTGGAGAGCTTCCATCCTGCAGACTTCAGTTCCGACCCTGCTCCAACACACCTGCCTGTAATTATCAAGAAGCCCTGAACACCTTGATTAGATGGTTCAGGTGTGTTTGATTGGAGTTGGAGTCGAAATCTGCAGGACAGGAGCTCTCCAGGATTAGGGTTGGAGACCCCTGCTTTAGGGTATTAATGAAAAGTCTGTAACGTAGTTTGTTTAAAACCTCTCAATGATAGTGTAAAACACCCTTTTTACCCCTTCAAAAACAGCTCTATCTACAGCATGCTGTTTTATTGCAAATAGCTTTAAATGCAAATAAGTTCTGCTGACCCCGACACGCTCTGGGAGATGGTAAACTTTAGCCGCATTTTAAAACTCCCTAGCTAGCACATTATAAGGAAAGGCGATTTGCAAAAATTCATTAAAAAAACCTTACAATCACTTCTTCTGGAGGTGAAGCTGGATCACAAATAATTTGTGCGAACATAGACTCATTTGGGTAGATCGGGGGCTCATTCCAGTGTTTCCCATTCATTATAGACTGTGGTGGATGGGGATTTATAGTTCTCATTATTACATAATAGTTCTTTAACATTGCGTTTCACGCTATTGTTTTGGCTTAATTATCCATCGAACTCATTAAAACCGAAAGTGTAATATGACTTATCAAGTCTGTTTGTGCTGCTTGTTTTAAAGTAGGCAGTTAATCCACAGAGCCGTAGTTCACTGACAAGCTACGCTATATCGAGTTCATTATTTAAGATTAATCGCCTTCGATAATGAACTTGATATAGCGTAGCTTGTCAGTGAACTACGGCTCTGTGGATTAACTGCCGATCCATTTGAAAGCAGGTGATGGGGATTTACTGCTAATCACGGAACCGGCTTTACTGACCAGATGCGCATTATCAAATCGTTCAATATATTGTCCAGCCCTAATCTGCATTTATCTTGTATATATTTGTTTCGGTTTCTTCTTTTGAATGGCGAATATATACTATTAATAGCTGCTGATATGAACAACTCGTTTCTCTCAGGCATGTGCCGACGCGAGGCGACAACACCGTCGGCTTTCCTCGCCGCTAGTTCTTTTGAAGTCGGCTTTGTGTGTCCCAGCCTTCAAAGCGGCTCCGTTCACAGTGACTGCAGTGAACTCTCTTATTTATTTTTATCCAGCATCATCACGTGTTCTCTGTGTGACGGTTGGTCCATGTGAATTGAATGCTTTAAACTTTAAAATTGTGATTTCAAATTACGCTGTGCTTAATGCATTTGCCCTATGTCATATTCAAATCATATTCACTGTGTTCTGTATGTAAAATGAGTGTTACCCTGGCTTTATTTGACAAATATTTATCATTTGTAAGTCGCTTTGGATTAAAGCGTCTGCTAAATGACTAAATTTAAAATGTAAATATGATTCCCAGTGCACACAAACTTCCCAGAATACTCAGTGCCCTGTCAGTTACAGTGTTTACTTCCTTTTTACTTTTTTATTTAATTTATTTAATTGTAAAAAATACTTTGCATCTAAAACATACGTATGTTTATTTTACACATTTTTTTAATCCATTGTCAAGTGATTTCAAATTTCTTAAAGGTGTCCTATTATGCTCTTTTACAAAGTCTTGATTTTGTTTTGGGGTGAATTAGAATAGGCTCTCATACTTGGTTGTTCGAAAATCACATTATTTTTCACACATTTTACATTATTACAACACCTCTCTCTCCAGTCTTGCATGAATGGCTCTAATAGTTCCTGTATCAAATTAAGGCCCACCTTCTGAAATAAGAAATGTGTTGTGATTGGTTAGCTGGGCCAGTGTTTGTTGTGATTGGTTATTTGGCCCAGTGCTTGTTGTGATTGGTTAGTTGGCCCAGTGCGTGTTGTGATTGGTTAGTTGGGACAGTGTGTGTTGTGATTGGTTAGTTGGGACAGTGTGTGTTGTTATTGACAGCACTCGTGCCTGGTTGGGAAATGTCATGCCCCTTACACCTTACTAGGGCTGGGTACCGAACTTCGATGCCTTTATGGTATCGAACGAAAAACTTAGATACTATGAGTATCGAAAAATTATTTATCTTTCAGTGCCAAATTTCGGTTCCAAAAGCCAAGCGGCCGTTTTTTTTTTTTTTTTTGCCAATCGGCTGTGTCTGTGTGAGCTTGTAACATACGTGCATGTAAGGACCTAAATTCGCCATGATTGGCTGTCCACCACCACGTGACGTGACGGGGAGGATTTCTGAAGATACTCGCAGACACACAACACAAATGTAGTTTTTTCTCAAAACGTTTCCGTTTTACAATGCCAAAGAGGTCTAAAGTGTGGCTACACTTTATAAAAGTGGATGCCGAGTCAGCAAAGTGGAACATATGCGATAAGAGTATTGCAACCAAAGCCGGCAATACCACCAATTTAATGAAGCATTTGTTTGAATGAGTGTTTTTCCCTCCCTCCCTGTCTAGTTTGGTCTACTCCATTGCATATCTTGAAACACGCCCCCTTTCACGTCATCTAAAAAAACAGAGAGAGAGAGACAGATTTATCCGGTACAGCGAATTTCTCTGAGCAGCAGGCCACTGTATACCTTCACTTAAAACATAACTGACTGTGTTTACAAGAATACTTGCAGAGACAATTATTTTGATATAATTGTGTGTATGTGTTCATTCAGAAATGACGATACGCTAAAGATGAATTCATTCTCTGTACGCGCATTGTCTGAAATGCTGCTCGCAACGCCGAACGCGCGCAAATTGTTTAAAACGCTTGAATCAGCAAGATTTAGAAACAAGTGCAAATGATCAGCTACGATCCGTTTCACCCCTTCAAGCGAGTGAACAACACAAATCAAGTTAGTAATTTTACATTACTATTCACGATAGCCCGTCGGACTGGAAAACACAATAGCCCCGGGACTTGGGGCTAATGATTTTGCGAGCCCTGCACCTCAGATCTATCCAGTTTGTGAAACACTGGTTTCCACACTGGTTTCGTTAAACAAAATAAATTATTTTAAAAGATTGACTCAAAAGAATCATCGGTTCACTAATCAAATCATATATATATCTCACATACATACATATATATATATATATATATATATATGCGCGCACGCGTGTGTGTATGCAAATTATCTTTCTGCGCTTTAAGAGCAGGAGAGATGGAGGTTTCTCCGGTAACAGCTGTAAAGCAGTGCTGACCTCACACACTGCTTTATCAGGCATTACATGCAAGATGAAATGAAAACGCCATCGAAAACTTTCTAAATACAGTCAATTACCTTCTGAAATACAGTGATATAAAAATACCTGCACCCGTTTTTGATTTTTGAAAAGTGCAGTGCTCATGTTTATTTTATGAATTCAAAGCCTTTTGGCCTTTTTCCTTTTGAAAAATCCATTTGTGGCGGTCAGTTTTGATATTGTGGCGGCCCGCTACAAATAAATCTGTAGTCTGGCTTGTTTCAGACATAGTGATAACACCCGCTGTCTTCTCTAGTGCAGCTCAACCTTGTCTTGTCCCATTCGCCGATATGTGATATCGCAAATCCTGGAAAATATGCGTTGTAGTCCAAACGAGTCATTGTAGTTTTTGAAAAGTAATTTCTGTTAAATAGAAAATCTCCTTTTGAATTGGACTTTGAGCTTTGTAACTTTGCAGATCTTTATGCTCAAACAGCAACATTACAGACTAACTAAAGTTGAAAAAGTGACAAAGCATAATAGCACCCCTTTAAATATTATTATTATTATTATTATTATTACTATTATTAATAATAACAATAATAAATTATATCAGCTATCAGCCTCCTGGCTTTGAAAGATATCGGTATTGGCTATGAAAAAAAAAAAAAACAATATCGGTCGACCACTATTTTTAATACTGTAAGGGTAGGTTTAGGTTTGGGGTAGGTGTACATGTTAATAAAGCTTCACAACACATTAATATCAGGCTGGAAGCAAAATCTGATGGTTAGCATTTTATTCTTTCAGATTATGCTACCATCTGTTTAAATGGGAGGTAGCTAAATCTGACAGGGTAGAACAAATCGTCAGAACACCGACAAGACTTTGATGCACATGCAAATAATGCACTTTTGTTATTGCGAATAAGTGCATTGTCCTGTGAGAGTAACTCTACCATCGAGTTAACATTTGATGAGAATGTATAATATAGACCAATTTGGAGTAGAAGTCACAGTTACATCACTTGCAGCTGCATGTGCATTATGGTGGCAGAAAAACACTTGGAAGTGTAGGGAAATAGGTACATTTTATGGAATAAGAGAAAAAAAATTATTGTTGTGCCTTTTGGATGTCAGAATCGGAATGCAAATAATTTTTATATAATACTGGCATCAAAGATGCCATTTGAAGCTAAGCGCAGATGGTTAAATGGACAGACTATGGATGAAACCTGCTATGATTACTAGAGCTGAAACAACGAATCAATTTAATCGATTAAAATCGATTATTAAAATAGTTGTCAACTAATTTAGTCATCGATTCGTTGCTAAATAACTTTTATTTGCCGTAAGCGGCTCATTTCGTGCATATTTCAAATCTGCGGTGACCAAAGTGTGGCAGTAATGAGCCACCGGAGGTTTTACTCAGCCAGTACAACAGGAGAAGTAGCAAATAGCCAATAGCTGGCCTTGTTTTATGTCACGTGCTTCCCGAACAGCGTCTCTGCAGCCATAGACATCATATGATGTTTATGTCTGCAGCATTCAGCGTGATGTGGGAGTACTTTACATTGAGCCTTTAAAAAAGAAGAGTAACCTGTAAACTCTGCACTACTGCACTGTTTAAGGGGACGTTCACATATCGCGTCTTTTGTGCGCTCAAGTTCGTTATTTCCAACACCGCACCGCATCGAGTTAAAAACATTTCAACTTTTCAGAATGCAGCAACCGCACCGCGGGTCATGTGACAAGAACTAACCAATCAGCTTCATCCTTTCCCGTAACAACGTTAAAAGCTCAGTCAAGATGAAAGGAACAGCTGATCATAGTTGTATATGGATTTCCATTTTGAAATAAATTTAGTAGCAGAGCTACTGCAAGCGATTTTTGAGCTGCAAATCCATTTATCCTTTGCTGAAATTTCCGCGTCTACAAGGAGAGAGCACGTCATGGTTGCTTAGCAAAGGCAGACGCCTCAGGGGCGCTTCTGCGCGAGCGCTTTGGAAAGGAGAAAGCGGTGCGCCTAGCGTTTTCCACGCGTTTTTAGGCGCGATTTGTGAACGGCCCCTAAGACTTTCATTTGTGCAGATTCTCCAGTACAATGTTGTTTGCAAATGTTTAGTCGTAAAAGCTGATAACATTGCTTTTTAACAGTTAACATTTAAAGCTTTACAAACATGTTCTGTGATCAGTTTGTCGTTTACCAGTTCAAAATTCAGTCGTGCAGCCTAATTATGACTGAATGAGAGAGGTAAATGTAGATATTTGAAATGCACTTTTTTTTCCTAAGTATTATTCACTGCTCTTTTTCACACAGCAGGTATTTTGTGTGTGTCCTATTTTTTTTTTCTGGACAACCTTCTGATGGATTTTACTTTAAATTGTGAGTTCCATTCAGGTTTCATGCCATTGGCACTTTTTTTGAAGAATTGTTTACAATTTCACAGCAAAAGCTATAAAGCTTTTTCCCAGTATATAATAAAATACAATGCACTGCAATTTTATTCTGTTTTATCCTTATTCTTCGTGAAAATATGTTCTGAAAGATTCCTTAATATGCTTTGTTCGGGATGTTAAACTACTTTAGGAGCTCTAAGAACTGCCATGGTGAAAACATTATTTGAAATCTCCTTGTGAAATTTGCTAGAGTATGGGTCAGTGTTCTGATTGCAGAAGAGTTCGACAAAGGATTACTAACACAATAAAACAACTCCAGGTATATTTTTGATGAGGATATGACAGTGCAAAATGGTTAAAATCTCTTAAATCTATGCTGAATGATAAAGACCATTTATTAATAATTTACTTGGGGGAAAAATGGGAAAAACTAAAATATAAGTACATAAACCGATTAATCGATTAATCGTAAAAATAATCGACAGATTAATCGATTATCAAAATAATCGTTAGTTGCAGCCCTAATGATTACTCTACTTTTAAAGCATATATTTGATTTAAACAATAGGTCTATATAATATTCATATAGGGGACATTGTATTAGCCCTACAGTTAAAAATACATGCATGAAATACAGTTTAAACCTATAACATTTGACCTTTTCTCACAATTTACATTTTCTTTTTTTCTAGTTCATATCCCCTAGTTCATTCTTGATTCAACTCAACAATTGTGAATTTGTAAAATATGAGGGGAAAAAAGCCAGAAGTGTGGGTTTATAAACTAAAAAGAATGATGAGTTTTATATAAACCCAGAATAATTTATTTTTATTCCATGATTTGAATAGACTGCTGCATTAACTGTTATTCACTGTTTGCAAACAGTGAAATTGTTCTATATTGATACGGCAACGCCAGAACTGCAGCTGATAGAATGTGCTCTGTAGCACAATACCATGATAGTTCTTCAAAAGCAGATTGTGGAGACATTTTTATAAAAATCGTCCTATCACACAACCCCTTCTAACAAACCAAGATAATGCTGTTGTAGCTTTTTGACTAAACTTTGTCCATTATCCATGCACATTTATTAGACTACAGTTAATTATATAAATTCTAAATTTTATATTTGATTTTGTCCATGTCATGTGTATATATGAGGATGAACACTAGCTTAAAAGCAAAAAGCTGCCGTACTTTGTAACTGCTTAAGTAAACCTGCTCATTGTCATAGAAATGGACTGAGAAGTCCGAATTGACCAGATCACATGATCAGCACGGTGGCTCTAAGAATACTCCAGTTATGATTTGCCAGCATGAGTTATTCTCAATGAGGGGGTCGGGAATTGTGGCAATAACTTGACCCTGATTGGACCTTTGTTGAGATGTATTATGCAGCACAGTTGTCGCACAGTAAACCACACTTTTCACATGCTCTAGGCTTTTTACTAGAGCCCAACCGATATATTGGCCGGCCGATATTATCGGCCGATATAAGCTAATTGCATTTAAATCGGCATCGGCATTTATAACGGCCGATGAAACATGAGAAACAGAGTCTCATGCTTCACTCATGTTATGAGTGTTGCATAGTGTGCCCACCAGAGGAAGCTCTGCAGCTCCAGAGTTAACAACAGCGCCAGAAATTCACTACAGAAGAAAGCGATCAGCCAAGCCACGGAGATGTACTGTTTTGACGGTGAGTCTGTCATTCGTCATGTGAAATGATTGTAGATTTACTTCATACCCTGTATATAAAAACTGTGTGGTAGTTCTAGCTAACGGTCCTATCATTATCACTTCTAAATATTCTGTAACATCACTTACAGCCGCTAATGCATTGCTATATTAGATTAGCCACAAAGCTAATACCATGTTTATCAGTGGAAGAGCGCAAACGTTAATAGGAGGTCAAACTATAACGTTAGCGTTTAACTTATTCTTATTCTATTGCGGTGTGTTTCCCACATAATGACCGCGTAATTGGGCCTTTCACACAGGACGCGGTATGCACGGCGCTTGCCGTTGGGTTCAGCGTTGCCCTTCAGATACAACGCGATTTGCGCTGCGCTCCGCTGTGGCGTAGGCGGAGTTTTAAAAACGTTTAGCGGGAGCTCTTTCATAGTCTGTTGTTCCTCCTTTCGGTCAGCAGCCAACATGTATCTGTCCCGTTGTAAAAAGCGAGCAATAGCGCTAGTCCTGCTGATGAGAATTAAGAGAGAAGCAAGGAAGAAGAGGCTACCCTCAGTAGAGCTTAGATCGGGCCCAACAAATCAAGCCCGACCCTGCCCGAGCACGTTGTGTCCGAGCCCGGCCCGGCCCGGCCCAACACGTTCACTGTAATTATGAGCCCGAGCCCGATTTAAACCCGACCATTTGTAATATGTGGGCCGTTATAACCAGGGGCGGCGCCAGATTTTATTTTTTTTTACCGCAGGTGCTGCTGTGCTAGATCATTTAGGCTACGGGGGAGCTGCGCAGTTATATATATATATATATATATATATATATATATATATATATATATATATATATATATATATATATATATATATATGCGTGCCGCATTTAATGCACGAGACAAAGCCAACACATATGTTGTCACTCCCCACGACTAGTTTAAAATGTTTCCATACCTCCGATTTTCCTCCAGACTTGCTCAAAGTTAATTCTCCTGTTTTAATTTTTTTCTTTGCTTCTTCAAGCTCCATGTTGCACTTATTCTACTGAATAGTACAGCACGCACAGCAGGTGTGATGCATCACGCATGCGAGACTGCGAGTGGACGAGACGCTGCGCATGACACGTGACGTGCTTTATCAAGGGGCCGACCCGACCCGGCCTGAGGATGGTGGCGGGAAATATCGGCCTGGCCCGCGGGTCGGGCTCGGGCAGAGAATCTAAGCTCTAACCCTCAGGTCCAGAGAACAGTTTTGTGAATTCAGGCTGGTTACGTTACTCTAACGCTAATATAGCTTCCTTTTTAGCAGGCCCCTTAAATGCTTGCTATTAACTTGTTTGAAGGTGGTTCTTCTCAAAATTGACAGCGGTGTGTTCATGACACTTACGTTAACCATTCAACTTCGAATTGATTCCGTAATCTTCCGGTAACAGTAGGCTAACTTTATGTTCGCCAACGCATGATGATGTTTTGATTCAGACTGCACAAAGAGAAGAGGAGAAGATATACGGGTCTGTTGTGAATGTGTCTGTGAGAGCAAATATAGTGTAGTTACAGTGACTACAGTAGGTGCGTCAGAAATGATTAAACCAGAGGGGACATGTAAATAAATGTGAGCTGAACAAGCTTTTTTTTTTTTTTTACTTTTTTTTTTTACATATTGTTTCAAAGCAGCTTTACAGACATAACAGGAAAATGTTGAAATAATATTGTTAAATATAAGTAGGTAATACCTATTGCTTGACAAATAAAAAATATATATATATTTCTCATTTTTGCCTATGTAGGAGATCCCAGTTTATTATTATTATAATTCTAATGATGACATGAGTAATGATACATGGTGATATTATTAATACACATGCTTATTCTTTCTATGTCTCTCTTTCAGCCTACAGATGGCTGAAAAAGGTGAATGCTGTAGCAGCAAAGTGTGGGACTACTTCTGCAAATACTTTAACTTTAGTATTATAATTTATTTACAGTAAACACACAGACTGTTAAAACCAGCTTCAACTGGAAGAAAGTAAAAGTGTTAAATGTTTAAAACCAGACTGTTTTTTGATCATTAAAAAATATATACTTTTGATGTGCAATTGTTTAGTCATTGAGACTGTAATCTAAGCCTTTTTTTAACATAATCCCTTCTGGAAAATGGTTTATACAGCCCACATACATAGAACAGGCAGATATTTTGCTATTGAATGTTGTGTAAGTGCAGTTTATAGGAAATGGGTCTAATATCCAGATTATTTTTAAAATCAAAATATCGGCTTATAAATCGGCTCTTTTCGAGTTAATATCGGCATCGGCTCCCAAAAATCCATATCGGTCGGGCTCTACTTTTTACCCTATATATCTTAGGCTATGAATCACTGGCAACATTACAATATCCTCCAGTGATTTCAGAGTATTTGTTACCCAGTACATTGTTTTAAAATCGTACATCGTAACTCAGAATTTCAAGATTTAAAGACAGATTATGACTGTACAATGGTGTTATTCCTCATTTATCACAGCTTTAATATGGCAGTGCATGGTTTTTAAAAGCCAAAATTGCTTTTCTTACAGAATTGATTGGTGCAAACAAACCAGAGTGCCTCTGCTTCCTCTAAAGAAGTCATGTCAAACTCCATTTCTGGAGAGCCGCAGCTCTGCAACGGTTTAGCTCCAACTAGCTCCAACTCACACCTGCTTGGAAATTTCTAGTAATCCTGAAGCCCTTGATTAGCTGAATCAAGTGTGTTTGATTATGGTTGGAACTAAACTCTGCAGGGGTGCAGCCCTCCAGGAACTGAGCTTGACATCCCTGCAAGGGATCACAATGTAATTTACTATTTCATAGATGGTGATCTTGTCTTTTTCTAGAACTTGTTCTGTCAAAATGTTTATTTTCCTAGGCTTCTTGTTTCTTTTCAGGACCAGAACAATCTAAACAACTTTTACAAATCCAGCACTAAAATTTTACTT
Source organism: Carassius carassius (assembly GCF_963082965.1). Classification (NCBI taxonomy): domain Eukaryota; kingdom Metazoa; phylum Chordata; class Actinopteri; order Cypriniformes; family Cyprinidae; genus Carassius; species Carassius carassius. The sequence goes on along the minus strand of NC_081774.1, from coordinate 18,429,969 downwards.
AACTTTTTTTTTTTTTTACCTTTACTAGTTAAACCATTTCCATTAGTCTTTTATCTTAGAGGATTCAAATAGTGTACAATAGCTTAAATGTGTTTTTGACGTGACCAGGTTATTTTACTGATGTTATGTGTGCTTGTGGTTGTAATTGGCTGCATCTTTACCTCTTGTTGTGCCGTCTGGTCAGGGGCAAGTCTGGCCACTAACTTGCTGCGGTTACGCTGTGAGTAACGGTGTACGTCAAAATGCTCTTGCTCTATGGCTTGTGCTCCTTCTGAAGGGTGTGGTGCTCCAGAAGGAGCTGTTTTGGCACTCCGCCACATCTGTCACTCTCCGAAGAGAATTGGGTGAACGGTCAGCCTGCCAGCTTAGACACCAAATCTGATCATAGGGATTCAAATTTGCAGCTTTTGGCATGGCTCTGTAGGATCTCCCACCCTCCCCCGCAGATGCAGAAAGAGTAGCCTAGTACTCTCGTGAATGGGGACTGATTTATGGCTGTGGTGTTTAGACTCCTCTTCCTGCTCTTAACTAGAGCTGCGAGGAGATTAAATCTGTGGCACTGTCATTCACAGGCAGACATCTTTCCTCCTTATGATCACTCCTCCTATTAAAATGTTTCTCAACACCAAAAGGAATATTTTTTTCAAGAATCAATTACCCGTAAAAGCTTAGTTTGTCTTCAGAACATTTTTGATGAAAACCGGGAGGCTTTAGTCTGTCCCATCGACTGATGGGTAGCATGGGTCACATCAGAACAGACTGAATGCATGCAGGGTACGCTCTTCTGTGTCAGCCGTGCTGCACGGATTTGCTGTTTTCGTTCAAATCAAAGCATAAACAAACATAGAAAATGTATCCTTGTGTCGTGGCTTACAAAAAAAAAAAAGCACGAGACACAGAGGAGACAAATTGTTGAAGTTATTTTTGTTTTGTTCGTGTACAAAGTATTCTCGTCACTTCATAACGTTCCAGTTGAGTCACTGATGGCTGATTGACTATTCTGACAATTTCTTTCATACTTTGCTGGTTCTTGACAGTGTAATTTACTAGGCAGTCAATGGGACAGTCACAAACCTCCAGGTTTTCATCCAAAATATCTTAAATTGTGTTCCGAAGACAAAAGTAACTTATATGGGTTTGGAACGACATGGAACGACATGAACGACCTCAAAGAGATGCCTTGCTTTTTCCTTATCAATGGAATGAATATTTGTTCTGGTGTAGGGCTGGGCGATATATCGAATATTAGCGATAATATCGGAATAATTTTGACGACGATGTACAATTTGAATATATCGGGAATATCGAATATTTCAAATTCAAGCATACTTTCCCAAAAGAACGCGCCGAATGTCCAAAAAAGGAACCTGTAACTGCTGACTGCTCTACGCCCCTCTACTACGAGAGCTGTAATGATAGCGGTTGCCAGATAACAAGAGTTTAAATCTCCCAATCAGAGCTCCACTGTTACAAGGATACTTTTTCTGCCCGGTGTTTGCTTATTTTAAGCAATCTGGCAACCATGCGCACGTGCTCACTCCTCATTGCGGAAGAGCCGCTGACGATAATCTGAAAACACTAACAAGCTGGAATTGAGCGATCTAATGAAAGCGTCGTTCAGCCGGTCTGTGTTCTGTCGTGAGATTTCAACTATATTGTTTGCATTTGTGATCGCAAAATAAATGCACTTACTCGACCACTGATGTTTGAATAGAGAAACATAGGCTATGGCCATTTGGAATTACTATTGGGGAATTTCACTGATATGTTTACCAGTTTCCATAATATAGACAGAGAGGATGCAAAAGTCTTTGGTATTCATTTATATATATTTATATATAAGAAATAGCTATGTGCTTCAGCAACTAGCTCCCCATCTAAGAGGGTTTTTAGTGTCAGTAGGAACATAGTTTCATGCCACAGAGCTTCTCTTAAAACCACAGACAGTTGACAGACTTGTGTTCTTAGCTTAAAAACTTGTTAAAAAATTAAAATAAAATACTTATCCCAGTTGCATAGTTTAAATTGTGAATTGCATGCACTAAAAAGTTGACAGAATGCACTTTCTGTAACTGTTACTTAATTTGCACTGCTTCAGATACATATAGGCCTACATGTATTCATTAATAAAAAGCAGTAAGTGATCTCTTGGTCTAGATTTTTTAACTGCTTAAATTAGCTGTTTAATCTAAATGTTTTTTTTTTTTTTATGGGCAAAAGAAAATCATGTTTTATTTTTTATTATTTAAATGCAAACATATCGAGATATATATCGAATATCGTAAAAATGTTTACTATCGTGATATAATTTTTTTTTGTATATCGCCCAGCCCTATTCTGGTGTACGGGTTTTGGTGAAGTTGTGTACGTCGGTAACATTTATTTGCTTTGTGTGGTTTGTATCAGTGACTGTATACTACAGTATTGCCTTACAGGAAGTCTTGACTCCTGCCATGCTGCATGACCACTAGCTCTTTGTGAAGTTTAGTTTTACTCTCTTGAATCCCTAGTTTACGGCCAGAAAGGTTTTTTTTTTATTTTATTTTTTTATTTTTATTTTTGGTCTCTTATTTGTTGTCAAAGTGCTGTATAGCAATGAACTGTGAAGTTTCATGTCCTCAGAACCTTTGTGGCACAGGTTCTATACTTTTTTTTTTTTAAATTAAGGATGCCTAAAAGGCAATATGATGAAACTTGTTTTTCAATGTGGCTCTTTGATCCTTAGATTAGGCTGGTCAGTATAGATTTTCACCAGGGTAGTTTTAGCAGCCATGTGGAGAGGTTTAGAGAAAGGGGAAAATTGGGGGTTGGGTGAAGGAGGAACTGGATTGAGGAGCTTGAGACGGGGGGTGGAAAATTTTTCCTGTGGGGTAGCTGAAGTTGAGGCGACGCATTCCTCACCCACTCCCCGCTAATATATGCGTAACACCCCCTACATGTGCATATTCACTCACTAACTCATATACGCACATGGAGGTAGTTGTGGTTGAGTAGGACATCTTAGCAGGCCACATTTTCCCCCACCCTTGCCTGGTTTATCTCACATCTACATAATTCCCCCTGCTCATCTGATTACCTCACACTTGGGACAAGCTGGTTAGGTATGCAAAGTGTGTATGAATTTACACCTTGCTCATACTCCTTAAATGCTTCAGAAATGCACAAATGCAGGCGGCAACAGGGCTGCTTTTAAGACTTGGCTTCAGCAGGTGGGCCGCCTGCTTGTGTTTCTACATCTGCCTACTCGGTCTGGCAGCTGCTGTTGTTTAACTACCACTGCTTCTGCTGCTGTCTCACTCTAAACTCCTTTGTTCTTTCCCCACCATCAACGAATTGTAAAGAATGAATGAATTTAGGCTCGGTGTCTGTGTTGGCCCTTTTGTTTGAAAGCAGAAGGAACAGAGGGTGGGGGCTGGGATCAAAGGTTGGCAAAGAGTCAGTTACAACTGATTTAACTGCAAAAAAAAAAAAATCTCACCACCCTTCAGCTGCTCTTGTATCTCTCAACAGCTGTGACTCACTGGCTGAAAATTTCATAAAGAATGGTTAAAGTGAACAAAATGGGCTTGCTTTCACCTAGAGCTATTTGTGTTAATACTCCTTCTCTCTCGCTCTTCCTCTCCAGGTCCTGTAACCTGACTTTGCCTGACGCTGCGTTCTCTGAGAGAATTAAGGAAATATGGAGTGACATGCTGCAGATTAGTTAGCGGATTAGCGGCTTTGAGGACATCCACCTCTGTGTGAGCACACATTCCCTGTCCTGCTTCTGAAGCTCGGCTGCACAGCAGGAGCACTGCAGCCATGGCTGACCCAGGCATGATGAGCCTCTTCGGAGACGATGGGAATCTGTTCTCTGATGAGTTGGAGAGCCTGGGGGACTGTGGCTACCCCCAAGGTCAGTCAAATCCAATGAGTCAACAGATGCACCAAGGCTACGGGCAGCTCCCCTCTTCTCTTCACCTCTCCGCACCTGCTGTACCTGGACAGGCCAAACTTGGCCACCATTTTGACCACTTCAATCAGTATGAGCAGCCCAAGATGCATCCAATGGACCAACAGGGGGGCCGGATGATGGGGAACGGACCAGTTAATGGCATGACCTCCCCTCATTCCCTCTATCACGGTGCTCCGCCAGGTGCGGGAGGGTCTGCAGGGCATCATGTCTACTCGGGAGCACAAGGAGAAGGCCGGAGCCAGTCATTCTCAGATGGGGGAAATGCATGGGGCGCTCAAGCAATGCAGGTGCCTGATCAAGCTAGACCCACTTTCCAGCAGCAACCTCCACAAGCCTCGTCTCATCAGCATGGCCCTGCCAGACCACAGGGACATGCCCACCAAATGGGCCCTTTTATTGGCCATGGTGACTATGCCATGCATGGCCACAACCAGACGCAAACACCTCCCAGAATGAACCACTTTCCCCAAGGCCTCCCTCAGGAAGCCAATCATTTCATGGGTCACGTAGGGATGTCTCAGAATCCTGGCTTGTCGGGACCCCCAATGCGTCACCCAGGACAGCCTCCTCAGCAGCATCAGCAACCCAATCAACAATTTATCCACAGGCCTGGCCAGGGTCCAGTTCATCCGGAGTCTGTCACCAGCCACAACCCCCAGTTCCCACAAAGCCCCTCAAGGCAGCAGCAACAACAACCGCCGCAGCAGCAGGTCATGGGAGGAAGACCCCACCAAAACATGGGATATAACATGCACAACCAGCAAGTCCCTTCCAACACCGTAAACAGCTCAGGGCAGTACCCTCCCTATCCTTCGTACGGCAACCTTAATCAGGGATTAGCCAACACTTCAGGGATGAGTCCCAACTTGAGCCTTACCACCAGCAGCAACAGCAACCCTAATGTTCCCGTGACCCAGGTGCAGCGCTACCCTGCCCCAACGGGGCCCCAGCGCTACCCATCACCTGGGGCTCAACAAGGACCAATGCACCAGCAGCCCATTCATGTGAACCAAATCAACACCCAGCCTATGCATCCAGCTCAGAACCAGGGTGCAGCCCAGCAAAAGCTGCAGCAACAGCATCTACCGCCTCCACCTCAGGGATCATACAACTCCCCTCCTTCCATGTCACCCATGAGGAACCTGGCTACCCCTGCAGGCACGCCGCCTCCACAGCAGGGCCGCCCACCCAGTGCGGGTTTGGTAACCGATGTGGGCGTATTCCCTGCCGTGCCACATCAGACTCAGGGCCCAATGGCTCACGCACAGAGAGGAGCCTGCCCAATGAATGCAGCTCAGCAGCATCCCAACCAACAGCTGCCGTCGCATCCCTCACTCCCACATCCTCCACCAACCCAGATGTATGCTGCTTTGTCACCCAATCACAGGGCCACGGGCGCTCAAGGAAGACCTCCAGCAGGACCGGGTGCAAACCACACAGAGCCCCAGGACCAGAGGCTGCTTGCCCAACAAGCACAGCGCCAGCAGCTGCAGACATCCCCATTGCCTTTCCAGCTGCAACAGGTGCACACCCCTCCCTCTATTCCCCTGTCACAGACACACCTGGCTGCACACCACCAGAGCTCCCCTCCGTCTCAGCAGGCATGGGCACCTCCTCACCAGTCGCCTCCACCCATGCAGAAAGTGCCTCACATGCAGGTGAGTTGTGCAAATGAAGCATGCCTTCATTTCCATTTAAAAGTTTTTTGGAAAGTCTGTTTTGTTTAGTGGGTTGCAGAAGGCCCGTTTGAGGGTTTTTCTTAGTGGGAATGGTGCCGCCTGTGCCCCACAAGTGTGGAAATGGATTTTTACAGCTGTTTGTTTCATCCTCGCTGCATATCCTGGCCCTCCCCAAGACACAGGCGCCACAGTGCTAATCTCCTAACCCCCACCCCCCACCCCCCTTCCCATTCTGAAGGGGAAATGCTCCCTTCCTGCTCGCAGTAAGCATCACTCTCCTCCCCCGTCTGCACTCCTTCCGTTACCCTCTCGCTCTTGCTCGCTCTCTGTCTGCATTATTTCTGTCTCTCTCTCTCGCTCTGCTCTTTCTGTTTGCTTTGCCTGTCTCGGAGGACTCATGCGTGAGTTAATGGCATACAGCAGGATGCGTCCTGTTGGGAGGGTGGAGGAGGGAGCCAGTGGGGAAGGGAGTTTAGCAGCTCTCAATAGCTGCGTGTGTCACGTGCTTCTGATGCCATTAGCTTGTTTTGCTCTGAAAGCCTCTTTCTCTGGTGACCCATTCACACACAATGGCTGCTGTTATGCCAGCATGCACATCCTGCACATAGCATTTTTGTATCTCTTTATCTCACTCATACCAGCGTTGACAGCCATGGCTCGATGTCAGTGGTGGTGTCTGGCTGATTGTGTGATGATAAAGTTTTGTGGTTAACATTTAAGATCAGTCTGTATTAATTCATCCACCTCACTTGTGACCTAGATGAAGTGCATGCAGTTAAGTGTACCGCTTTCACTGTAGCTAATAAACCATTTCGTTTTTTGTCCCAATCATGACTTGCCTAAAGACATTTAATCCTAACATTTTCGTCTGCTATGGCGTGAATAAAAATACACGCTATTTTCTAAATGCATTAGCTTATTGTGAACAATTCATAACTGATGTTGCAATGAAACACTTTGCTGGTGTTTTATACTAGATGTCTCAAATCATTTAGTCTGTTTAACACTGACAATGTCTTATAATTGGCTGTAAGCTCAATATTAGGGCTGTGACGGTGGCTGATTTTTACCACCGCGGTAGTCATGGAACAACAACCGCCGGTGGCGCTGTGTTTGAAAAAAAAAAAAAAAAAAAACTTTTATATATATATATAATTAGTGTCAAAATTTGCTCGTTAAGGCGATAATTTTTTTCCAGTTTAACGTATTCAAATTATTTTACGTAGGGGCGGGGATGGCCACCCACTCACAACTGCTGCTTCTGTCACTTTTTCTCATGACAAGAAGTGAATTTATTCAGTCGCAGAATGACTGAACAGGAAACGTTTGAGACACGCGCTCCACTTCACTTTATTATCAGGTGCAAATTAAGCGAGCGCGGATGGTCTTTTGCTCAAAGGCGGTGCGCGTTTACTTTGTGCGTATCCTTTCATATCTGCGAAATAAACTGTGCAAGCGGTGTCGTGGTCAGTTAATTCATGGAATTACCAAAAAAGGTGATTAAAGCTGACTTAAACTGTGCATGCATGTAATATATTTTATATATATTATATACAGGATATATTTATATGTATGCACGTCTAGAAATCAGTCCAGCACTGTCTGACTCTTCTAACACATCCTGTTTAACTCGTCAGTTCGTGATTATTTGAGCACTTCTGTCAGTGAACGCCGCCTGCAAAACACTAAAATAAATTTCAAAGAAACAATGCAGTTAAACAAGAAAGTAGCCTGAATAAGAACGTTAAATACACAGTGTCTAACGGACGCGAGGACGCAGCACAACAAAATACTCATTATAATCAGTGATGCTACACTGGATGCAGCACAACACGACATGATAAATCCCCGTCCGGTCAGTGAGGTACTGACACAGAGTTCAAATGTCCTGTATAGACACTAGACAGACTAAACCTGTCGCAACGCGTCCGGTTTACTTTTCCGCCACCAAGCAAGCTCAGTAGCTAACTCCTCATCTGCACGCGCGCTCTTTGAAATAGGTTGCCATATTTCTTGTTACCATTCTTAATTTATCGCGGTCTCGTTTGTATTTGGCTAGTTTGGAGAAAGCCTCATCAAACCTGACCAGCCAGCGTTTGCGATCACGAGAACTTGTGCAAACGCTGATGGGTGACATGAATGCAGATGACTCCAGATCGGTGGTGTGGTATTTGCTTTCCCAACAAGATCCATCGCCCAACACTAAATTAATTTGCTGAATGCATAAACTGTATTTTCCTGCGCTCAAATCTGCCAATCTAAAGGAAACGCTGTGTTTGAGGTAATTTGTTAAATTGACTTAGAATTTGCAACAATTACAGTTATTACACTTATATACAAAACTTTGTATTATGCTTGCTATAGAGTTTGTGATGTCATGTGCACTACCGCCGGTGGCAGTAGACTACCGCGGTAGCAACCGACCACCGCGGATACGCGGTTGTCACGGCAACCGTCACAGCCCTACTCAATATCAGATCTGTTTCCATCCAATCAATGACCGTTAAACCAGCAACTACAATCAACAACCGCTTTAAACTAAGTTCCCAGCCCTAAATTTTTCACTCCGATGTATTTCACATTATAAAAGAAAAGATTTGTCAGTGCTTACTTTACATCATGACCAGTATTGGGAAGGTTGCTTTGGAAATGTAATTGGTGACAGATTACAAGTTACCCTATTTAGAATGTAAAAAATTTGTTTAACTATTGAAATTACTTTAAAGAGATGTAACTGATTGCATTTGATTTACTTTTTGATTACTGTTCAGAATTCAAATTTTTGCTTCTCTTTCTAGACTGTTAATCATTGAGACATTTAAAGCAGGCAGGGTTAACCTTAAAATCCTTTTTTTTTTTTTTTTTTTTTTTTTTTTTTTTTTTTTTTTTATAGAGCAGTCATTGCAATTTTGGAAAGAAATCAGTCAAATCTGTTTTTGTAAACACATTCAGTTGTTGCCACCATTGTAATCCTTAACACTTTTATAAGTAACTAATTACGCTTTTTCAATGTAATTGTAACTAGGGGTGCACGATTCAGAAAATGTCACGATTCGATTCCGATTTTTAGGCTCAAGATTCGATTCAAAATCGATTTTCGATTCAAAACGATTCTCGATTAAAAAAAAAAAAACGATTCACAGTATGTAAATGTAGTTTACTTTTTCCTATGTGATTGATTGTAGACATACAATTTTAAAGAAAAGAAACACAAAAAACTCAATGTAGTTTGATATTACTTTACTTTGTCTTCATGCAAAAATAAAAACTTTTTCAACTAAAAAGTGCAAAGTGCCAAGCTTTGGCCAGCTTTCAAATACATTTCAAGTTTCATTTAGCTTTAAAGTGCTGTAGGCTACTAGGTTAACTGTTGAAATGTGAACTCGACTGGGCACTTTGAACTTTATAAAACTAGGCCCTTTTTTTTTAGAACTCTGGCAATACAGTCCATTCAACAGAACTTGTGTGATGTATCAGAATCACATAAAGGATTTAGGTGTATGCGTGTGTGTGTAACCAGTTCATGGTCCACCACTAGCTGAAATGTGTAAATTCTTTTGTAGAAACAGAAGCTGGTCTACGTGTTCTGGAGTGAGCATGCTCCGCTGTGCAGTTATGTCTCCGGCAGTTGAGAACACTCTTTCTGACGCAACACTAGTACCAGGGATGCATAAATAGCGCTTAGCTAACTTAGCCAGGAGGGGAAAGACAGTCTCATGGCTCCTCCACCAGATGAGGGGGTCTTCTGAGAGTGATAATGGGGAGGTTTCCAGGTACTTTTTCATCTCCTCCTCAGCTCTGGTGTTGGAGGATTTAGGGACCACCCCGGCACCGGCATCACTGAATGTCTTGCCTAACAGGCTCTCCAGTGAAGTACATCTTCTTTTGGGTCCAGGAGGGCCTTCATCATTTAGCCCTTCATCTGGGCCACTGGGCACCTCAGCATAATCCTTATGCCCCACATCATGCTGCAGTGAAAGACCATAATAGAAATCACAATTAACAAATAATCCTCATGTTTAAATTTCAAGTTTAGTGTTATTATCCCTTGTATAACACGATCCCACTACAAGATACAATGGAATACATCTGAAATATGTGACCCTGGACCACAAAACAAGTCACACAGGTATTTTTGTGGCATTAGCCAATAAAGCATGTATGGGTCAAAATTATTGATTTTTCTTTTATGACAAAAATCATTTGGATATTAACTAAAGATAATGATCCATGAAGATATTTTGTAAATGTCCTACCTTAAATATAACAAAAATGTATTTTAAGGCAAAACTTTAAAGGCAATTTTCTTAATATTTAGATTTTTTTGCACCCTCAGATTCCAGATTTTCAAATAGTTTGTTCAGTGTATGTATAAATCTCAAGTTTAAAAAATGTACCCATAACACTGGTTTTATGGTCCAGGGTCCCATAGGCTGTTGGTGCATCTCTCCACAAGTAACATTCATCACACACACACACACACACACACACACACACACACACACACACACACACACACACAGTATGGTTGTGCTAATAAAATCTGTATTATAAGCTATTATGTTAAACACATACTTGTGATATAATACAGTTTTGCAACATTATTTTACATGTTTTATTGTTAAAGATAGAAATAGTTAGCCTACCTCAAGTGCTGCAGCTTCAGCTATCACTTTGGATTGTAAGTCAGTGAGTTGTAAGTGCGTTGGTTGACGGGCAAATTAGTTACAGGTTGTTGTTCGTCCGCGTCTTTAATTTTAATCTCTGGGTGATGGCGTACCATGTGATTTCTCACGTTTGTAGTGTTTCCAAAATACTTAACTTTTGCTTTGCAAAGCCGGGCATATAGCATGAGTCCTATCAAGTTCCGTCTTTCCCTCGAGGTTAAAAAAGCCGAAATACGCCCAAATTATCGCCTTCAGTGAGGATGGAGCAGGTTGAATAATTCTTTCTGAGGTTTGCCATTTTTTGCGCCGAATGACTTTTGCTGCAATTCTTCTTTTGTTATGACAAGCGTGTGCAGGCGTCAGTGTGAATTCGACGCAGCGCCATCTATAGGAATGCTGAGCTAAACTCATTTCAGGACAATATTAACACGGCAAAAAAAAAAAAAAAAATATATATATCTATGAATCGATTTTTGGAAATTCTATGAATCGATTCTGAATCGGCAAAGCTTGAATCGCGATTCAAACGTGAATCGATTTTTTTGCACACCCCTAATTGTAACTGATTAGTTACATTTATTTTTGTAATGAAATTGCATAATTCCGTTACATTTAAGAAGTTTACCCCCCAACACTGACCATGACTTTAAAGGGATAGTTCACCCAAAAATCAAAATTGTCATTAATAACTCACCCTCATGTCGTTCCAAATCCGTGAGACCTCCGTTTATCTTCGGAACACAGTTCAAGATATTTTAGATTTAGTCCGAGAGCTCTCAGTCCCTCCATTGAAGCTGTTTGTACGGTCTACTGTCCATGTCCAGAAAGGTTAGAAAAACATAAAGTAGTCCATGAGACATCAGAGGGTCAGTTAGAATTTTTTGAAGCATCGAAAATACATTTTGGTCCAAAAATAGCAAAAACTACGACTTTATTCAGCATTGTCTTCTCTTCCGTGTCTGTTGTGATTGATTCTGAACTGATTCTGTGCTAATGTTATGAGCGCGGGTAAACTGAAGGCTTGAATCAAGGGCAATCATCACCATTGATGCCATTACGTCGAGCGCAAAAGAACCGGTAAACCATTTTCTTCAACTGGTTTATTGAATCGAACTGTCCGAAAGAACTACTGGTGAGCCGAAAACCGATGCAACCGGTTCTTGATTCGTGAATGAGTCATTATCTGGCTTAGCTCGGTGTTCATCTTCAGTTCTCTCTTCACAGCAGTTAAGTCAGTGTACTGTTTGAGTAAATGAATTACTCCTGGATATTGGTTTGTTTTAACTCGGAGGGAATGTCAACCACATTAAAAAAGTAAACACTTTAAGTCATTTGTGGATTAATGCGTATTAGAGATTCGAACAGTTTAAAACGATTCAGTTCGATTTGGTGAACTGGTTCAAAAAGATCCGGTTTCATCGAATGATTCGTTCGCAAACCGGATATCACAAACTGCTTTGTTTTGAACACTCTCACAACAGACACTGAAGAGAAGACAATGCTGAATAAAGTCGTAGTTTTTGTTGTTTTTGGACCAAAATGTATTTTCGATGCTTCCAACAAATTCTAACTGACCCTCTGATGTCACATGGACTACTTTGATGATGTTTTTCTTACCTTTCTGGACATGGACAGTATACCGTACACAGTTTTAATGGAGGGACTGAGAGCTCTCTGACTAAATCTAGAATATCTTAAACTGTGTTCCGAAGATAAACGGAGGTCTCGGGTTTTGAACGATATAAAGGGTGAGTTATTAATGACATAATTTAGATTTTTGGATAAACCATCCCTTTAACTCTACTTTTTAGACCAGCTGAGACGACATTCATTGATATCAGGATCTAATTTCTGAAACCTGCAATGGTTTTAAAAAATATATATTTGAGCAGGAACATAAATTGGCATTAAGTTAGTCATGTGCTGGTCACTTTCTTGTACACAAACATATCAAAGAAATATAGACCCTATTTTCTCCGCTCCGAACATACAGCATTCACCTCTCGTGCTATTAAACTCCAGAGCCATGTCATTCGTGAGATATTTAAATGTTTGATGAGAAATAAATGAGACTGTGACCTTTAAGAAGAGCAGTGCTTCATCACAGAACAGACTCTTCATTGTGGCTCCATTCAAACTGGTACCAAGTGCTAGTGTTCATATCATCACACTGGGCTTTAAGAACTAAAATAGAAGTGCGGATGGGAATGCATGCATGCCATGTTTATGATTCCTTTATTTCCTGTTTAACACTTCATGCAAGGTGCCAGCCTCCTGAGACTCTCTGCTGACAGCAACTTCCTGCCATCTTAGTGGTTTCGCTCTCTCTCTGGGTCAGACACAAGCAAAGCAGTACTTCCTAAATATTCAGCATATAGTCAGGAGGGTACGATTGTATGCTTGCACTTGCTGTTGTTAATTTGCGCAAACCAAATGTTGTAAAAGGAAGTTGCAACACAGAATGGGTAAAATGGCAAGTGCATAAATGTTCTAGTAACTCCTGTCTGGCTTTTTGATATGTTAAGCCCTAAATTGCCATCGTTGTCCATTTTTAAAGGTTGGTACAGCCTCAGAGCCTTATAAGTTCATGTGACACAGAGATAGGAAGCTTTTGCTATACTTTGGCATCCTCAAGCGGTTTTATTCCGTGGGAGTTTTATTTGGAGTAGTTAGCTGCTCGTAAGTATCTAAGTGTTGCAGTGCCATAAATTTGTAGCTCATTTAGATGAGGCAGAGCAGCCAGAAGCAGACTGAAGTTCAACAGCAGTGAGCAATGAATCTTGAAGATAAAGTTTAGCAAGAGTTAGGCCCTGTGTCTGGGAGCCAGCTTTTCATCAGATGAATTGGGTGTTAACTCACAGGTTCGCCCTGCAAAAAGCCTGCCGTGCTGAGCCAAAGCCCAGTGCTCCTTCAGGGAGTATTTAGCTCACCGAGTGAGCACTTTGCCTGCTAGATTAACTGACATGTCAGTCTCCCCCTCCGAGAGATGAAATCCTATATTGAACATATTGTATTCTGGACTGCTGCTGTCAAATTAGAAATGCAGAGAGGGCGTGCGGTAGGCCTATTGTCATTCATGCAATTGATTATTGGGGAGGCCTGGCAAGGGGAGAGACATTTAAACGCTCGCTGTTCCAGCTGCTCTAATGATCACCGTTGAACTGGTGTTGGGTATTTTCTGTGACCTTGCCACTGTTTGGCATGCATGGGTGCACCCTTATTTCTCATACTGTTGTTTACAGGAAATATGCATTTCATCACCACAATGATGTGGTTTACGAAGTCTTTTGTTTTAAAAGCAAAGTGCATGGTATAAAGTAAAACTCTAGAGTAGAATCAACACATGGCTTCTAAAGAATACACAATATTCTTCCTGATTTGCCAGGATGGAAACTGCTTTCACCAGGCCAGTTTTTTGTGTATATGCCCTTCGAAAGCTGTAGCATATTGCATTAAATTTGCTGACGTCTAAAACGTTATGAAGTATAGATATAATTTATTAGTGTCAGAATGCCTCAGTCCCATCTGCTGCAGGGACTGTGGGAAGCTGGACACTTGGCACAGCTGCCAACATATTTTCTGTCAGTCTGTCTTTGCCACGGATGGAGAGGGGGACGGAGATAACTGCAAGAAAAAAGGCAAAACCGTTGCTACATTAACACTGCCAAGCTACAGCTAACATTGGCACTAATGGGAGCAAAGGGAATCAAACCTGTCAAGTAATATGGCATGCCTCAAGGGCTAACAGCAGCAGGGACAGCTGTTTGAGCCCATGAAAATGTGAAGATGTTTATTCACTTTTCCCAACTTATCCTAGCTTTTCTGGGTGGTTTAAAAAAACACCTTAAATGTATCTGGTGTTGATTGATGTAAAGAAGCAGCGATGCAATGATCTTTGTTCAGCTTCTCTATGGATGTGAGATATGCAAAAATGCAAAAAAGAAATCCTCTAGTTGTGTCTCCTGCCTTGGTTATATTTCTTCTTTTGGTACTAACAGCTCCTGTCTCTCTCTCCTCATCATCAGCATTCTCCATCAGACCCTTCCCTGGAGATGACACCTGCCTCGGGCCCAAACCTCCAACCAGCCAACTGTGACATACAGCAGACGGAGAGCAAGCTCAAGCCAAAAAAGAAGAAAAAGAAGAAAGACAAGACGAGTGAAGGCCAGGAGGGTAACAACATCAGCGGTGAGGCTGGAGGAGAGGCGACTTCTCTGATAAATGAGGGAGACTCTCTTATGACTCCCATGGAACAGTCTGTCATTGAAAAGAAGAGCAAAAAGAAACCAAAGGAGAAGGAGCCCAAGGAACCGAAAGAGCCCAAGACTCCCAAAACCCCGAAGACTCCCAAGACACCCAAAGAACCTAAGGAGAAAAAAGTGAAGACTGCCACCCCGAAGCCTAAGAGCTCCAAAAAACCCAGGTATGTAAAATCTGAGGCTCCTGTAGTCTTTAAAAAGTCATATCTAAAGTTATATCAGCATTTAAATGTTCTAAATGTTCCCCATATTTACTCGAGCTTCCAAATGAAAATCTCCATATTTACTGTAGGTGCTTACTCGTGTACTGGATGGAGTCACAAAACCTCATGTGATCATCTGGTTCATTGAACTGTAAATATGTTTAGTATGAGTTGTTTTCTAGGTCTGGTACAAGCTGATGGTGCTTTATCAGAGTTCAGTAAGTTCAGAGGTGTTGTTCTGTTTTATAACCTCTTTGAGAGAACATGGAAATTAATATTGTCAAAGACTTGCTTTAGTTTTTTTTTTGTTTTTTTTTTATTGCAAGCGCTAAACCACAAACATGACACCTTTCTGATAAAAACCTTCGCTAGTTGCCTGAACTTAATATAGAGGCCTTTAAAAAAGATAATCGCATCTCATCTTTGCTGATCATTTGTTCTGTTAAGAAGTCATTAGTCAGTTTATAATTTATTAACGCTACTTAAAACCGTATACTATCATACCATCTCTCTTCTGGATAGTTCACAATAATTCTGCTTATTACATTTAAATGTTGCTCCCTTCCTTTTTTCTTTCAACCCCCATCCCGCTCAGAAAAGAGAGAATATGCATCCATCCTGAATATACAGAGCATAGTTGCATGGCCATTTTTTCTTTAGCGGAGGTAGTAACATGATCCGGCTAAGGAATGTGTCAGCCTTCCCCCTTAACCACCTCCTCTTCCAATGCCCACCCCCGCCCCACCCATCTGAAGCCCCGTCACTCCACCATTGCGTCCCTTTCATCCGGAGGATAAGGGCTGGGCCACAGCAAGCGCATCTGCAGCACAGTGCCAGAGCAGTAGGTCATTTGAAGGGGGAGGAGGCACGAAAGTGTGTGTGTTTTTGAAAAAGGAAAAGAGGAGGGGGACGTCTCAATTCAAAATGGCACCTAATGCTAGTTAGTCCACAATGCTGTCTCATTAATCATGCCGGCCTGAATTTGACCAAATCCGCTACAGAGCTGGATGTGTGGTGCTGTGCCCCTGTGGATAGTTTTTAAACTGTGTGGCCCCATTTCTCCAAAAGTGGGCTACATATAGCACATCTTACATTTGATGTGAGTGTCATTCATTTCCTTTCCCCCGTCTTCATTTGTTTGTCTTATCAGCTCTTTTAACGTTTTCCTTGTTTAGTTACTCTTTTCATGCAAGTGGAGTACAGGAAACTAGGTTGGACGTTAAAAGTCTTGGCCTTGTGTCTGTTGGCGTTCTTATCTGACAAAGCACAACTATAAATAGTCATTCTCAGGCCGCACCTAGGGTAAAATGTTGAGCGTCTGTGAGCCCAGGTTTGTTTTCCATATATATACACACACACACACACACACACACACACACAGCCATCAAACACTTCAGAAAGATCCCTCCTCAGCACTGCATTGCATGCGGTGCTCCCTCCACCCCCCCCGCACCCCATGTGAAGACTGTTTTGCATTGCAAATACACACCTCTCGCCTTCAATTTATTGGCAGGTTCCCAAGCAACTACAGCAAAGCCCCCATTTTAGTCAGTGGGGTTGTTTTCTTACTGCATAACCACCTAACCTGGGTGGGCAGTTCCGCCGACCCTTTGATTTCCATCTCATGTCGAAGTCTCTTTTTCTCTTTCGCAGATTATCTTAGCTACATCCTGTGCACTCAGATACGAAAACCACAACAGTCGTGGTTGCATAGGAAGTGCTGCAATGTGTGTACTCAAAGATCTTTGCTTGCGGGACCAGCATGCCTGTTTGCTCACGAGTCTAACTACAGCACCTTTACGCCAGACTGCTTGCTTATTTGTCCTCAAACAAGCGCTCCACCTTGTCTTCCCTCCAGGCTCCAGTGGAAAATAGTTTAATTCTGTGTGACATTGAACCTCAAAGACAAAGTGCATTGAGGTGGATGGCACAACAGAAGGAAAGGGCCAAGCATCCAACTTTGTCCTCCCTGTGTATTTTATCCTTCTAAGACTAGCAAACCTGTCCCACCTGAGCTTGGGAGTTTTCTGTTCTTGTGAAGTCTCTTGTCGCTGCTTTGGTGATCAGACAGGCCACCGTCTCGGAGTAAGCGAGTGAGACTGTGCGGTGAATGGATTCGAGAAGTGTGCCAAACGCTGAATGCGCAGCCTCTGGGGGACAGACAAATGTGAAGACTCCCATTGCCATCAATCAAAGAGTCCCTTGCTTAAAACAAAGAGCTGCCCCCATGCTATGCACATGAAAGACCCCTGCGTTCTAAAACAAATTTCTTTGATCAAAAATTATTGCATTTTCTAATATTGGTTGCCTATTTTAATATGCTATAAAATGTAATATATTTCTGTGATGCAGCACTGAATTTATCACCCGTTACTTCAGTCTTCAGTGTCACTTGATCATTCAGAAATCATTGTTGATTTATTAAACTGTTGTGCTGCCTTTTTTTTTTTTTTGGAACAGGGATACTTTTTTCTTTGATTCTATTAATAAAAAGTTGAAAAGAACAGGATTTATTCAAAATAGAAATATATTGTCTTTTCTAGCAATACAAGTCTTTACTATCACTTTATCCATTAAACACATCCTAGCTGAATAAAAGCATACATTTCATTAAAAAAGAGAAAAACCTTTTGAATAGTAGTGTATTGTAACACAATTTCTATTTTGTATAAACATCTTTTTAACTTCAAAGAGTCCTGAAAAAAAAATGAGAAAAAAAATTTAAGCAGCACAGCTCTGTTTCTGACACTGATTATAAATCAGCATATTAAGACCGAAGTAATGATGTTTTAAAATTCTTTGTCATCACAGGACTAAATTGCATTTTAGATTAAAATAGATAACTTAGTTTAAATTGCTGTAATATTTCACAATATTTAATTTTGTTAAATCTGTTTTTTGTAGGGATGTTAATTTTAACCGGTTAACAGTTAACTGACCGTTAATAATTGACCGATTAATACAATCAGTTAAATGGTTTAAAAAAAAAACGGTTATTTATTTTCAGTAATTTTATCAAAATATTTAAAAAGGTTTGCTGCGTGGTTAAAATATGCTACACCTATAAAATATTTTTAGAGCGAAAAAAAAAACATAAGTTGTGTATAAGTTGCATTTTATTATTTCATTCAGAAATAGGCCTAATGCCAACGCGAAATGTTTACAAACATAAAAAAACTGTAAACATAGCTAGGCTATTTTAGTTCCCCTCACTCCACAACAAATGATTTAAATTCACCGTATTTAGAAAACAAGAATTAAAAATAGGCCTTTTTATAGCAATATTAACGACAAGCCAAAACCAAATTAATTTAAGCTAAAGTTAAATTGAAACCAGCATTGGGTCTCTCATTCAACATAAATTGAAATGTTTCCGTATTCATTATGTATTTGAATGGCAAATTATATATATTCTTTTTAATGTACTTCACTCACGTTCCAATATGTTTTGCATAACATCACAGCGTTATGGTGTAACACTTAACGGCACTGATTTTACTACATATTTAAACTGAGCAGTGTGTATTTTTGTTTTTGTTTTTTGTTTTTTTTTCCGTATGTTTGACCGACTATTTTATTGATAATGAACAGGCTGCATTGTCAAGATAGCAAAGCTTAACTGTGTGTGCGCATGAGGCGCCAGCCCAATCACTTGAGTTTTTCCTTCTAACAGTGGAAACAGCTACTCCTTTTAATTGGAATTGTGAACGGTTTGCCTTTGTGTACATTCACAATAAAATGTGCATAAAATAAGCCTAAAGGAAAATAGGATGCCGCTTTCTGCCGTCTTTTTTCCTTTCGCAGAGCACAAAAATTAAAATGACCCTGTGAATCCTTATGTTCTGTTATTTGGTACTTTTTGCGCATGTAAAATTAATCCCCGGGAAACAAATGTTAGTATTTTTAACGGGTCAAAGACACTGATCCTTTGTAATTCAATTCAATTCTAATTTAAAAGAATCCTTTCAGTTAATGGTAAATAATCAAAGGCAGAGTAGGTAAAAAATGTATAAAAACTTTTTTTCCAAATTTGTTTAAACTTTATTTATATATCAATACATAATTAAAATGTAAGTACTCTGAAAAAGAAAGTATAAAAATCGAGTGTCTGTAGACCTCTCACGACTGTTTTAAAGACAGCTCATTATTTCCATTCACTCCACCCCCTCCCTTCTGGGCTCCTTCCAAAGCCTCTACTACGACTCGCTAAGTAATGTTATGTTAGCTATATTACGCAGCTACGTGTGCTAATGACACATGCTTCATGAAAAAATAAACAAAAAAATATGTATGATCAAAATACAAAAAGAAAGATTTACCTGTCCAGCAGAAATAAAGCCATCAAGGAGTCACTTTTCAGCCCCTTGAGTTCCCTCAGTTATTTAACTCGGGTCTTATTTCTTTGTTTATCCAAAGACTTTTTGTTCATTGCCTTTTCTTGTACTGTTACTGTCTTCCTTTTTTTTGCCTGCACTAACTGCATAGGCCGTTCCTCCGTTCAGAGCTCATCTTCACTGCTCTCAGTTCCCTTATACGTCTTAGCTGACGTAATGTTGAGTTCCCGCCTCGAGAGGGAACGTCTCCGGTACTGTGAATTTTGCTTGCTCTTTCTCTGCCATTGTGTTGGTATTCCTAGGATCCGTGCCTCTTGAATTCCACAAATCAAACGTGCGCGCGCAAGTGGGCAGGTCATGTGTGGCAAAAGGGTGGTTGCCATGGTTGCGAGAGAGTGACAGTCGCCTAAGCCAATCCTATGTTTCGTCCCGAATGGAAATAATGAGCTGTGTTTAATACAGATTAAACGGTCTAGAGTCACTCGATTTTTATACTCTTTTTATCAGAGTACTTACATTTTAATTATGCATTGATATATATAGAAAGTTTAAACAAATTTGGAAGAAAGTTGTTTATACATTTTTTTTACCTACCCTGCCTTTAATGAGCATCGGTTGTCGGATAGGAAAAATAACCGAAATGAACATCTCTAGTTTTTTGATCAAATAAATGCAGCATAAGAAACTTTATTTAAAAAAAAAAACATTAAATACATTAACATCCCAAACTTTTTGAACTGCACTGTATTTTGCTTTTTTTTTTTTTGCAAGAACAATGAAACACGAGTCGTGTTTGTCTATGCGTGGTTTCAGTTTATGTAATAAACCTGCCTTCTCAGTGATGCTGAGTAATTGAATGGCTCCACAGCACGGGTGACCCTGCTCTGAGAGCGCAAGATGCAACGCCATTGCTTCCTCCCGACTCTTCCTGTGTATCTCTTCGACTGGGCCGCTAACGCTTTCACACACTCTTGCATGCCTACACTGTCCTTTTCCACCTATTATCACATGCCTGCGATCCTTCTGCCGAGTCTCTTTCTAGCCCTTCCTCTCATTCAACGGCACAGTTTGTGTTCCTTCTCTCACATATCTCAACTCACCCACTCACATCCTCTTTCCACACATTCTCCCTCACAGTCCCACACTCTTAGGCTTTCCCCACCCATAATTCAGGCACGTTTTAGTGTGATTTTAATTGCACCACCTCCTTTGATTCCACTCACAAGCACAACTCTGTGACTAACAGGGTGTTCAGATCCTGTCTCTTTTTTATTATTATTATTATTAAAGTGACCTTGTTTTGTCTGGTGGTTCCTAATTAGCCTGCTCGCTTTGAAGGACACAGACGCATGTTTTTGTTTAACTTGTCGAAGCATGTTCGTTCTCTGCAGTTTTGTGTACGTGTGTTTACGTTTGTGCGACTCCGCAAAAGAGCTGTTGAGTGTAAACAGTCGTGTGTGTGTGTACGTGTGAGCAGCTGCTGTTAGACTGCGCACCGTGGGGGGGTCCAGCTGAAGATGAGTCATCTCACTGGCGACGGCAGGTGTCCCATTAACCCCCTGGCCCTCTCTCCTCCTCCTGAGTGTCAGCACTGGAGCGGTGTGGCTCATACAACCTGCAGCGGGGCCTGCGTCTTCCCCCTACTAATGCCAATTAGCCCCTCTCTCTCTGTGCTGTTAGTCTCAGTCTAATCGCGCCACGTCCCACCCTTCTGGCCTGTGTATCTTCAGTGTGTCCTGCATCCTATAGCAGCTCTTTGCCTTTTATGATTTATAAAGGTCAGCCATCGAAAGGAAGCCTGTCATCCCTCCCCCTAAACTGAGTGTTCTTCCTGCTCTCGTGGCTTTTTTCCCCCTCCTATTCCTTTTTTCTTTCTTCCTTTTGTATGTGCCTTTTTTTTCCTCCTTATTTCTGGCCGTGTTTGCTGAGCAGTGACAGTATGAAACCCAAAGCCACAGAGTGGTGTGGCTGCAGGTGCTTGAGGAGTGTTGGAGAGAGAGACTCTGACTGAGGCAAGCAGATGGCTTTAGCCAGTGGCGTCCAGCCAGAGGAACAGGTGCGGGTCACGTGACCGCCGGTTACCAGGGCGATTTGATTGCTCTTGGCGTGCGAATGAAAAGAGAGGAGGGCCCCAGAGCGAGTGAGTGCGAGAGCCTCCAGGGCATTGTGTAATCTGTGGCAGGGAGAGAGCGTGGAGTTAACTAGTTCTAGTCTTCCCTCTCATTCCCTCATTTTTGTGTCTGAAACTGAACTTAATAGGGGAAGGGCTTTGAAGCTCAATCCATTTTCCCCCTCTTCTGTACGTGTGAACATAAGGTATTATGGAGAAAGAAGTGTAGGGAAAGGGTACAAAGCTTTCGATAGCCATCTTTCTTGTATACAGACATGGAATTAACATTGCCCATTTTCACATGACATCTTAACTACACCGAAAATGAGTTTTTCAATTCTTGTAAAACTTATACATGGTTTTATGGCGTCTTGTTTTGATTGTTGAGCTTTTATTAAAGCATTTAATTGTGCTGTTTACTTTTTCAAGTGAATTGTTAAAGGTAACAGGCTAATTTTCTTCATATAATATTATTATTATTTTTTTTTTTTTTTTATACAGAAACTGAAAAAAAAATACAAGTTCCCTAATGCATTTATATAAATTATAGCTTGTCTGCATCGAAGAAGTTTTTGGACTGGTTGTTTGCTATTCGGTTCTTTACTAAAACTATTATTTATTGTGTAATGGTTTGACATATGAACCAGACAAATCTGTGGTTTATTGGTGTGACTGTTACATTAACCAGACCTCCCTGTTCACCCACAGTGCTAAAAAATCTGACTCAGAGTCCAGTAGCAGCACCAAGAAAGATGCAAAGCGTAAGAGAGAGCCCTCAGTCACCTCTGATGTGGAGAAAACACCACCACATTCACCGGAGGAAGAGGAAGATGATGGTGTTCAGGTAAGCATTGCTAAAGTTTTTACTTGGCATTTATCTAATAACGGTATTATTGTTCAAAGAAAACTTTTCTGGTGGTCGACTAATATGGTATAAAAAAAACCTGTAAAGAACTACTACTGTCTGATATTTCATGTTTGCGTCATAGTGACAGGCTGGAAGCTGCTGTTTATTGTTTTAAAGAACATTTAGCCTATGGTTAATAATAATCTACTCGTGTTACCTTCAGTCATTTTACGTTTGAATTGCCTTGACTTTAGTCAGTTTTTTTTTTTTTTTTTTTTTTTTTTTTTAGAATTTTCCTCATTATTTCTGAATATATATGACACGTTTTTACAAGATTGTAGTTCATGCATCTTTTCTACAAATAATAACATTTACATCATGCTGAAAACGTGTGGTACACTTGGAATATAATTTTCTGCAGCTGGAGGCTTAATAAAGTTAGTTGAATCATGTTGTAGTTACATTTTCAAGTTTACTAGTTAAAAATCGTAAATATCGACAATCAGTCAAACATTTTGAAAAAATCGAGATTAAAAAAATTTTCATATCGCCCAGCCTAAGTATGTGTTTTTCTATTATATTATTTATTTTTATTTTTTGCCATTGTGTAACTTTTTGTGTGTGTATGTTGACTGCAGAAGAGGCGATCTAGTCGGCAGGTGAAGAGGAAACGCTACACTGAGGACCTGGAGTTCAGAATTTCTGATGACGATGGAGATGATTCTCCTGGACCAAAGTCTCCAACCACATCCGAGCAGCAGGTCATTATCTTGAACATTTGGGTGTGGCACGTCTGTTAAATTTTTTTTATGCTGATGGCTGATTAACAATCCCCACAGTAGAGTTAGAAAACTGCTGATGTTACCTGCTGTTTGTTATGCATGATGAATGTTCTCACACTGACTCTGTGTCCTTCACTCCCACATGTGCCGTAGGAGCTGCCGGATGCAGAGGGCCCTGTGGTGGAGAAGATCATGGGGATGCGTATGGGAAAGAAAGAGGTGAGCTGAGCCGTTGAAAGCCTCTCACATGAGCTTTAACCACTGCTGTCTACTGGATCAGGGCAGATTACACCTAACAGCTGTCTCAAATCCTGCCCCAGACCCTGTGATTGCCTGCAATATGCCTGAGAGGGCTGATATTGTCTTCGGCCCGACAGCAGTAGTATTAATCCAGTGAAGGCCTTGGCCAGTTCAGAGCAAAGCCGGTGCAAGGTCTTGAGATGAAGCCATGTAAGAATAAACTGTCTCTCAGCGTGATTAATCTCAGGCCCTTAGACGCAGGCAGTGGCTGCATGCAATGTTACTCCTTTGAAACGGCACCACAAAACAAAGCCTGGCCAAAAATAATACGCCGTGCATGGCTCTTAGTAGCACAGCTGCAAATGGGCTCCCGCCCGAGGAAATGGTAGGTTTGGCGTCTGCCGAAGCGCTGTGGTTTTGGCAGGAAGCCAGGCCCCGGGTCAGCTGCCTGTGAATGGGGCTGTGTGTGGTAGAAGAGCTGAAGTGATTCATGACTCAGCCGCACAACGTACTACTAGCTGAAGAAATAGAATAGGAGGATTGCTCTTTTATTTTATTTATATTTTATTTTTTATCCACTCCAAGTCTCCGTTGTCATGCTACTTTTGTCCTGGGGCATTACAGTTTGGAGCATTGCCTAAAAGGGGTGTTGTTTGTCACAGGAAGTGGGTTACACTTGTGATGGTTGGAAGTTATGCATACTAGTGATTTGACAGCTCCAAACATGTTACAAACACACTTTTTGATCACCGAATAATGTACCTGCTCTTTATTTTACAGTTGACGTCAGGTGAAGAGGTTGAAGTTGATGAGTTTTATGTCAAATTCAAAGGCTTGTGAGTATCTGTTATAGCATGCCTTCCATCTAATGTCACTTATTTATATAATAAAGAAAACTAGAATTATTAGATTTAAAGAGTAATGGAATTTTTTGCAGTATTGCAAACAAGCTACTAAACTGAGTATATCATTAGATTTTCTCAATGAATAAAACTATGCAGATGAATCATGGCCTCTTAATTTACCTGTTAATTAAGAACAAGATTACTTATTGTGCTCCCACACAAACAAACATCCTCAGTCTTGTTTATCTGACATGCTAATTTCTGGATCATAGTTTTGCTGAGTTAACCCAGGAAATGACTTTTAATTGTTTCATTTTTTACAGCTCTTACCTGCATTGTCGCTGGGCAGACATCGAAGAGCTGGAGAAGGATAAGAGAATCCAGCAGAAGATCAAGAGGTTCAAGGCCAAGCAGGCCCTGAGTAACTTCATAACTGAGGTTAGCATCAGCCCTCCATTTTCCTTGTCATCCACCATTTTGTCCTTTTTATATATATATATATATATATATATATATATATATATATATATATATATATATATATTCCATTCCTTTTTTTCCCCCTCTCATTTTATGGCCTTCACTGATAATGGCGGCAATATGTATGCTCAACAGTGGTGTTTTTGTGCTGGTATTATGGTGGCCTTTTGAACAATATCATCCATGTTAAGGCAATAAAATGGCTCACTTCAGGCTCTTATCTCTGTTGTACGCAATCTCTCGGCACATGCTGCCTGTTTCAGATCACAAGTTAAAGTAATTCAAGCCGCTGCATTGAAATGTATGTCAAGACTTTCATTTCTGGTTTGCAACTCCACACTACATTCGAAAGGGCTTTTCAATCAAAACCCATTGGGGTTTTCCCAGATCAATTTATGCCACCCACATCAGAAAAATTTGAAAATATTCTACCTAGTAGGTTCTCATTTAGAGGCTCGTAGTAGTTGGGGCTCAAGCAGCAATGAAGCCGCAATTCTGCAATGCTCCATCTAACCAACCAATCAATCAATCACACTCTTATTGACAGATGGATGATGAGCCCTTCAACCCAGATTATGTGGAGGTGGACAGGGTTCTGGATGTGTCTAAAAGCACCGATGAAAATGGAGAGGTATGACTTCTCTCTCGCTCATCCATCCACTTCAGTTGTTCTCAAAGCAGCTGTCTCTCAAAACAACATGGATTACCTTTGATTAAAGCTCTTAGTACATATTTTACAGCTGTGAAGATGTCAGTCAGACCACCCCCAGAAAAATTTGATAACGTATCTTTTGGATAACGTTGATTTGACATGTGTTCCTGCAGCCTGTAACTCTGTACCTGGTGAAGTGGTGCTCCTTGCCCTATGAGGACAGCACGTGGGAGTTAAAAGCTGACATCGACCAAGGGAAGATTGAGGAGTTCGAGAGAGTGATGGAGCGTGAGCCGGAGCCGAAGCGTGTGGTAAGAGCTGGCACTTCTCTAGCCCTCTCTTTATTTTCTCTTTGGAGTGCTGAGCAAGTGAGGGGAGAGGGCCACGTTCTTGCGGTTGCACGGAAACCACTAACGGGAATTGTTTTATTTGAAACAGGAGCGACCTCCCGCCAGTGACTGGCAGAAATCCGAGAGTTCCAGAGAATATAAAAACGGCAATGCGCTCAGGGAATACCAGCTGGAGGGAGTCAACTGGCTGCTCTTCAACTGGTACAACACGTATGTATACAATTACCTAGCCATCCAGCTGCTCTGCTCACTAATACACAGACTGAAGTGCATTTTTTTTTTATACCATTTAAATGCAAGGACGTCATGAATTGCAGCCTCTGTATGAAAATTCATATTCTTACCGGTGCAATTGCACTTTTTGTTTCTCTTCTCAGACGAAACTGCATTTTAGCCGATGAAATGGGCCTTGGCAAAACAATCCAGTCCATCACATTCCTCTATGAGATATACCTGAAGGGAATCCACGGCCCATACCTGGTGATTGCACCTCTTTCCACCATTCCCAACTGGGAGAGGGAGTTCAGGACATGGACTGAGCTAAACGTAGTTGTCTATCACGGTAGCCAGGCCAGCCGAAAGACTATTCAGGCTTACGAGATGTACTACAGAGACACACAGGTACGTAATGCTACTTTTGTCATGTGTTATGCATTTTATAACTTTGGAGTTATTGAAGCTAATGTTTCACAAGTTATTTGCAGGACAAACATAAGGTTATACATGACTCTATAGATTGGGTTGTGTTCTCAAGGGCCCTTCATTGTAACCAAACGCTGTCTTCCTCCAGGGTCGTGTAATAAAGGGAGCCTACAAATTCCATGCAATCATCACCACATTTGAGATGATCCTGACGGACTGCCCCGAGCTTCGGAGTGTGCCGTGGCGCTGTGTGATCATTGATGAGGCTCATAGGCTCAAGAACAGGAATTGCAAGCTGCTTGAGGGCCTAAAGATGATGGACATGGTTAGTGCTTCCCCTTCCATGATGTTTCTGAAAATAACCTGCTTTAAATGTTACTCTAGCTTTAACCTTTACTAGGTACAGGATGCAGGGTTCCCATGGTGATGGAAAATCTGGAATTATCAGGGAATTTTATTATTTTCAAGCTTGGGCAATAACCTAATTTCAAATTAAGGTGTTTGTTCGTTTTGTGTTATTTTTGATTTTTGAAAAATTGTCAACTCAAAAATTGGTCTCATTGCCTTAATATGGATTTGATTTTTATTTTATTTTTTTAAGTAAAATCCTTATCCAGTAGTAATTGAAATCCCCTGTAAAATTGTGGATTTTTTTTATTAGATTTGTTTTTGTTAAAGAAAAGAACAGTCACTTAATGAGACTCTCTACCTTTCATAGGAACACAAAGTCCTGCTGACTGGAACCCCACTGCAAAACACAGTGGAGGAGCTCTTCAGTCTCCTTAATTTCCTGGAGCCTGACAGGTTTCCCTCCGAGTCGACCTTCATGCAGGAGTTTGGAGATCTTAAAACAGAAGAACAGGTATGGAATATCAGCATTGTTAAATCATCGCAATCGTTATGAGATGCATTTTCAGAGATGCCTGGATGTTCTCTAATGTCACTTTCTGGTTTCAGGTGCAAAAACTGCAGGGCATTCTGAAGCCTATAATGCTGCGCAGACTAAAGGAGGACGTGGAGAAAAATCTTGCACCAAAAGAGGAGACCATCATTGAAGTAGAGCTGACCAATGTGCAGAAGAAATACTACCGTGCCATCTTGGAGAAGAACTTTGCCTTCCTGTCCAAAAGTGGCGGTGGCGGAGGTGGAGGAGGATCCAATGTTCCCAACCTGCTGAACACCATGATGGAGCTGAGAAAGTGCTGTAATCACCCCTACCTCATCAATGGTGAGCAGTAGAATTTGATGTAAATCTGTGTGAAAAGAAAATTTCTTTTATATGTTAAGTGTATGCTCAAAGGTTATTACTATTTCTCCAGTCAGCCAGACTGAAATTTCACTCTTTTCTCTGTCTGTAGGAGCCGAGGAGAAGATAATGGAGGAGTTCAGGGAGAGTCACTCCTTAGACCACCCAGAGTTTCACCTCCAGGCCATGATCCAGGCTGCAGGAAAACTGGTGCTGATAGACAAGCTGCTCCCCAAACTGAAGGCTGGGGGTCACCGTGTGCTCATCTTTTCCCAGATGGTGCGCTGTCTGGACATCCTGGAGGACTACCTCATCCAGAGACGGTAGGATGCCTGAGCCCATAGAACTGCCAACAAATTGAGAGAGAAACCTTGTGTGTTTTGATGTGCAATCTCATACGTTTAGTAGAAACTGAAGAAAATAACTAAATTGGTTAACAGAAAATTCTAAATAAAATCCATTTCCTGTTCTCAAGGTATCCTTATGAGCGTATAGATGGCAGAGTTCGAGGAAATTTCCGCCAGGCAGCTATTGACCGCTTTTCACGACCAGACTCTGACCGTTTTGTGTTCCTGCTGTGCACCAGGGCTGGAGGCCTGGGTATTAACTTAACTGCAGCTGATACTTGCATTATATTCGACTCTGACTGGAATCCTCAGAATGACTTGCAGGTAATCATGGCTGTTTCTTACCATATATGGTCCCTGTGGATGGGAAACTGCTGGACTTTCATTGCAAGCAGTTTTATTTCACAAACCATCTTTTAGCTGCATTCCAACTAGTAACTCAGTTGAAAGTACTCTTCTGCAACCTTAGCAGTTTTCTAGGATGTGTGTGTCTTTGTATATGTGAGTCCTCAGAGGCACTGTGTGTGTGTGTGTGACCATTTTGTGCTGTTGCCTTCAGGCACAAGCTCGTTGCCACCGGATAGGACAGAGCAAGGCTGTGAAGATCTACCGCCTGATCACCAGAAACTCCTACGAAAGAGAGATGTTTGACAAGGCCAGTCTGAAGTTAGGATTGGACAAGGCTGTGCTTCAGTCGATGAGCGGGAGGGAAAATGCTGCCAATGGGGTATGAACTGCAGACAGCGCCACATTTTTTCTGGTGTTTCACTCAAATAGTGTTCCAGATGGTTCATTAATCAAACATACTTTGCTCATGTTGGCAGTCAGTGGAAAGACCTCTAAATTCCAGCGCACTCTGCCTTATTTTCCTTTTTACCGTCTGCCTAAATTTGTCCACTCCATAAAAGGTCCAAGATGAAAACAGTAAATTTATTAAGATCTGTATTATGTGAAGTTCATTCAATCTCTCCTTTTTTTAGGATCAGCAGCTCTCTAAAAAGGAGATTGAGGACCTTCTAAGGAAAGGAGCATATGGTGCTCTAATGGATGAGGAGGATGAGGGATCTAAGTTCTGTGAAGAAGATATTGATCAAATTTTGCAGAGACGTACACAGACCATTACTATTGAATCAGAAGGCAAAGGCTCAACGTTTGCTAAGGTGATGACATTTAAAATCTTGCCATGGCTGAAGTATTGATGATATTAACAAAAAATGTTTTATCTACCCATCAATGTGATTTACATAATCCCTTTAAATACATGGCATACTACCCATTTCATCTTGCTCTTAAAATAGTGCAACCTAAAGGGTAAGTGTCTCTGATCTCACTATTTATATAATTTTTTTTCCCTACCAGGCAAGTTTTGTGGCCTCTGGGAACAGAAGCGACATTTCTCTGGAGGACCCAGATTTTTGGCAGAAATGGGCAAAGAAAGCAGAGCTGGACCTGGATGTGATCAACGGCAGGGTAAGCTGCAACTTAATGGTGAAAAGGAGGTCTCTTGTGCTGTGAAATGCTTCACAGGAGATGCTGCATGAAGTGAGGCACTGATCTGTAGCACCTCTCTCTTGGGTAATCGTGTGGAGCATTTACAGCGGACTATTGTTCATTGTTTCATTAATGTTGGGGTCATGCAATAGCATCTTTTGACAGGTATCATTCTCATAATTCTGTCTGACAATTGAACACTGAAAATGGTGTGAATCCAAATCTGGATGGTTTCCACCACGCTCTGTGGTGTCACTCCTCATAAATATGCTATCTGGGCATAATTAATGAGGCTGATTTTCCCAGGCTAACAGTGCGTGGAATGTAGCCGTAATTTAGAAAATGCAAAATTGTTTTAATTTGGCCATGGGAAGCATTTTCTGTAATTACCACTGTTCTTTGCACTCAGGAGAATTGGAAGCGCTAAGCAGCTTATATCAGCTTGAAGGGAAATTCCATGTTATATCTAAATTAAAATGCTCTACCTCAGTATTTTCAGCATTTGTCCTTGAGCAGAGGTCTTCAATCTTGCTGTCTAGTAGCCACCTATATCGTATATAGTACTAAAAAAGTGCTAATCATGCACAAACCTTTTCTGCTGTCTTAAACCCTTGAAAGAGCATTCTAATCCCAGATTGTATCTCTTGTCAGAATACTCTGGTGATTGACACTCCTCGGGTCCGGAAGCAGACTCGGCACTACAGTTCTATGAAGGAGGATGATTTGATGGAGTACTCAGAGCTTGAGAGTGACTCTGAGGATAAGCCCATTCAGAAACCACGGAGGCCCCAGGACCGAACCCAGGGGTACCCCCGCAGTGAGTGCTTCAGAGTGGAGAAGAACCTGCTGGTGTATGGGTGAGTGCAGTCTGGAAATGGTCATATTAAAGTGTTGTTGTTGGTTTTAACAGCTTTGTACTCCTTTTTAGTGGGCTGCTTTAGCCTGAAATTGTGCTAAATCACCATCTTGCACTTGAGCAGTCCCTAGGGCCTATCCCTATAATTAGTTGCCATTTAGCAGATGTTTTTTTTTTCTCCTCGAAAGCTGCTTTGAGTGCACCAACTATACATGACCCTAAAGGGCAACGATGCACCCCCATTGGAAGAGAAGAAATCCCCACGCATTTCCCACATAGAAGTTACAATTATTGCTGCCAACTAATTCTATGCAGCCTTTTTCAGTCCATATTTGTTGAAAACATCAATAGATCTCTATTTCCCTTAATCGTAGCTCGCAATGGAAAACAGCTTTAGCAGGAAGTCCATCCCAGCGCCATGAGACAGGATATTCAGCTTCCTGCTTTGTTTTTATCATCATCCAAATTCCCCTTGTCTCGTCTTGTTTTCCATTTGGAATGAGAATATCTGGTAGCTCACAACCCACCAGTGCAGTGGCCGAGTTTGTCACGCTTGCTTGTCCCGGGGCAGTGGCAGACACGGCGCTGTCTAATGCAAACAGTTAATTAAGCGCCAGGCCTCAGTGCACTCAGCACTAATCATGGCTGGCTGCATGCACCATGTCTGACCAGTATTTTTATTTATATATATATTTTTTTCCAGTCAGACACGTCTAGACCCCTGGGCTATACGGCAAATTAGATCCATCAAGTCTGAGGGCTTTGTCTCTTCTGATGTTTTTTTTTTTTTTTTTTTTTTTTTTTGGAGAAGCAGTGTAGGGCTGTGAAATCAGAGCAGACCCCCCCCCCCACCTTTTTCCCCAAAAAGCCCTTTAGGCCTGTGCTTAGAGTGCGCTTGAGCACTCCATCAAATAACAAGGGCATTGGGTCTCCTCATGGTCATGTACCATGCCAGCAATGCAGTGGTGCCACCCCTCCTCCTCCAGTTTGTGGCACAACTGAAGAGTAATATTATACTTGAACGATCTTGACACTGTGCTAGTTTATTTTCCCCCAGACACTACAAATGCTCTTTTATGAATTAGTTGAACTAGTCTTGTCAGTGACTTTTTTTCCCCCTAGCTTCATTACAAAACCAAACAGCTGTAGTTCAAAAAGGCTTGAATTTAAATAACTGAAAGGACACAAACTGAAGTTTTCACATGCTATATTTGCTCTGGCTAACTTCTCTTCTGTTGTGCATAGCTGGGGCCGCTGGGGTGACATCCTGTCCCATGGACGCTTTAAGCGCCCACTGAGGGAGCGAGACGTAGAGACCATCTGCCGTGCACTCCTGGCCTACTGCCTGCTCCACTACCGTGGAGACGAGAACATCAAGAGCTTCATTTGGGACCTCATAACCCCTACTGAGGATGGCCAAAGCCGCACACTGACCAACCACTCTGGTAGGATGTCGATCTGGAACCAATCGAAAAACTGCATAATTTTTTTCTTTTGTTTAGTGCGTGAAGAGGCAGATGCTGACAGTGGCATTTCTGTGGTTTTTAGGACTGTCTGCTCCAGTGCCCCGAGGGCGTAAAGGGAAGAAGGGGAAGCCGCAGGCTGCTCAAACTCACATGCCACAGGCTGACTGGCTTGCTGACTGTAATCCTGACATCCTCCTTCAAGAGGACAGTTACAAGAGACACCTGAAACACCACTGCAACAAGTATGTACCATTTCACAGAATGCCCTTTCCCACCTTAAGGACACATATGTATTAGTTAATATCATATATGTTTGTCCCTTGTTTTGCACTTCTTTAAATATTTCATTGGCATCAGACATTGGTGCATCAGTATAATCTAGATCTCTTCAGGTTTGTACCTG
This sequence comes from Carassius carassius, assembly GCF_963082965.1. Classification (NCBI taxonomy): domain Eukaryota; kingdom Metazoa; phylum Chordata; class Actinopteri; order Cypriniformes; family Cyprinidae; genus Carassius; species Carassius carassius. The sequence continues at coordinate 18,398,115 of NC_081774.1, read as the reverse complement.
ACATATGATTGGAAATCATTCTGCCAATTTTTGTATAATGATAATAAAAATAATAAAAGCTTTATCAAATGATTAGAACGTTTGTGGAAATTACCTGGTCAATAAGTGAAGAGCATGGGTTTAAAATTTCACACAGCCAGCTCAGTTCTTCTGCTGCCGTCTTGTTTGAAAGTAACCTTTTGCCTTCAAAGCCTGATATCCTCAGAAGGAGGTGCATTTGAAAACTTGTGAAGAGCTTTTTAAGTTGAAAAAGTAATTGATGCAAACTTGTGAGGTTAGCTGAATGTGTCCAAAAGAGAGTTAGCGCTGTTACCTTGTGTTGCAGATGTTTCATTAAAGTGCTTGGCTCCTCCGTAGTTTAGCTTTGACTAATGAATGTCAGTTAAAAAATTACCAGCTGTAGGGAATCTGGCAAAAGGAGTCCCATCTTTCTGGCAAAGGCTTCTGCCAAGTTCCTGAAATAATGAATGACAGGCCATGAAGAATCTTTTTCATCTCTGAAATTAAAAGATTTTAAGATCACTCAATAATTCATCGCTTGGTTCATCAGGCTGCACATGATGATTTCGCCTCTCGCCCCACACGTCCATTAAGCCTTGTGTGCCTCCGGCTTGTGTCTTTTGTTTTTTGAGGCATCTCTGGTTTCATTTGATAAATAATTTCTGTTGCCAGGCCAGCATTGTTGTATCCTGCCTTACACTAGACAGTGACGGAGCGAGAGAAAGCAAAACACGGTTTACACTGCTGGCTCTGATGTGCATCCAGAAAAGGGGAACAGAGCAACAGCTGAGGAAACATTACAAGACGATAAATGTGAGGTGCTTAGACTGCCAACCATCTGCTTGCTGCACTGCAAACTTCTGCCTCTGTACTTTGGAGGCGTCCCGTTAGCACCTCCCCAACTTCCCTAACAGCATAAGGAAGGAAATGAAAATGAGAGGATGAAGGTGCTGGAGTGCGTATGTGTGTAGGAGGGGGGTGAGGGTGGGTACGGGTGGCTCCCCAAGCGCAGCGGCGCGGTGCCAGGCCAGGTGCCAGGCAGACCTGTTGGAAGCGGGTGAAAGGCGGCACACACAGAGGTGATTATGTGCAGCCATCTGTCAGGCGTGGAGGCTGCCGCACAGCGTGGCTAATCAGCCCTGGCAGCATGATGGATGAGCCATGGCACATGCCAAAGATCTGCTGCTGCCGCTGCTACTGCTGCTGGCACAGCTCAGAGCTGGCCAAACTTACTCACTCTTTTGTTTTCTGCCTTCTCCCCTTCCCTTTGCCTTTATCCTTCCTTTCGTTCAGTGTCACTCCATTAACCCCAACTCATCTTTGTTTTTTGTTTTTGTCCCTCCTGCTCTTTCTCTCTCTGACAGAGTGCTGCTGCGGGTCCGCATGCTCTACTATCTGCGACAAGAAGTCATCGGAGACCATGCAGACAGAATCCTGGAGGGATCTGATTCAAGGTTGGCATCTCTCTCCATTCCCTTCCACCGAATCCTGCCTGCTGTTATCTTTCCTCTCCCTCCATCACCTTCTCCTCCTCCTCCCCCTTTCTGACAACACCCCCACCCAGATGTGCATGCATTTATAATGTGCAAACGTGCTCGCCATGTTGATGCTCTCAAGGACTCGACTGAAGTTCTAATGACTGCGAGGGGCTCGTGTGTGCACACAAGTGCATGGGCTGAGATAAGCAAGTGGCTCAGATCTCTGGCCGTAATCAGGTTGGCCCTGAATAAACAAGATGAGAAATGGGCCTAAATGAGATGCGGCTTGCTAATGCACATGTTTCCTACCAGATGTCTGCAGATAGACATTAATGCCGCTCTCATTAGATTATGTGCCGACGTGGCCATCTCCTGGTTTTAATCACTCTTTCCTGTGTTTGTTTGTCTTTTGCTTATAGTGAGTTGGATATCTGGATCCCGCAACCTTTCCACGCTGACGTCCCCACTGATTGGTGGGATCTCGAAGCGGACAAGTCCCTCCTAATCGGCGTCTTTAAGCATGGTAAGCTCCGCCTCACAGCTGACACTCTGATTGGTGCTTTTGCGGTGACAGGCGACAGTAATTGCTAATGTTGACCTATTGTAATATTGCCTAGAGATTGATTGGTGATATTTTCCAAATGGCTGATCCTGCACTCGATGGAGGGTGGCTGGGAAAATGAATGGGGAAAGAGCAGAGATCTAATCCATCAGAGGCAACAGGGAGGGAACAGGCACCTCTCAGCACATTTTATTAACATTGACCCACAGGGTTAAGAAGTGTTCTGGGAGAACCTGCTAAATTCCCAGTTTGGGACATGATTGTTTTCTTTTGAGAAGCTGAGCAGCTGTCCCAATTTATCTTTCAGGGAAAACAAGGCCAAAAGCTGTATTTAAAAAAAGAGATGGAGAGGGGTTTCTCTGCTGTTGACTGAATTGTATTAAGTAGAGTAAGAGCCACTTTATTTAATAATGTCCACTGCTCTTGCCACCGATATTAATCTTGGTGAGGGGCTTTTATGCTTCTCTCACATTGGTCTTTTTCGTGAATGTGTGTACTCTCTCTGTTCTCCCCGGTGTGCTGCACTACCTCGTTAACTCAGCTGGCCGCCATACATGTGCACACACACACACACAGGAGCATGTATATAACACAGGCAGCCTGTTCTTAATCATAATCCCAATTCAGTAGGGAGGTCTGGGGAGGAAACAGGGAGAGAAGAGGTGGCAGGCCTGGACTGCAGAGGAAAGAGTGATGGCCTATATACCCCCTCATGATTACAGTTTGGCTCGGGGCGCGGCGGCAGTTAGGAACAATGTGTCACCGCATAAATCCTAATTGAAATGTGATGTTCTGGCAGGGGAGGGGGTGCTCAGGCCCCGTCTGATCAGCGGCTCAGCTGAAGTGGGTCCAGCCTGCCAATCGCCTCCCCTGTTGTGCACTGTAGGGATCCGCAGACTCGAATCTGTTCTGCTTGGACTGTTTCAACGGGCAGTTTCTTTTGGCTCTGTCTTTTGTTTCTTTGATTTTTGTTTTCTTTTGGTTTGATTTAATCTGGTAGTTTTTGAAAGGATTTCACTTTGTATTAAAAGGTTGATTTCGTTTAAATGTTGTTGTTTTTTTTTTGTACATTAATTGCAGCACAAGTTTTTAGCATCTCATGCAACTAACATTTTATTTAAACATTTGAATTTTTCAGTTTCATTTTAAACTACGTTTGACACACCAGTAATACTTTTCTCTGCTTTCACATATCCAGGGGAAATAAAAGCTCCAAAGCCCAGCCTGTAATTATGCATATTTTATGTTCACCGCTGCTCTTTTCTTCCGCTAGGCTATGAGAAGTATAACTCTATGCGTGCTGACCCCACCCTGTGTTTCCTGGAGAGGGTGGGCATGCCCGATGCCAAGGCCATCGCTGCCGAGCAGAGGGGAGCGGACATGATGGCAGATGGTGTCGAGGGGTAAGTTTGGCCCAAAATCACAGCCCCAGCAAGAGGGGACTCCTCCTGCTCTTTCTTTCTCTGGCTCTCTCCCTCTTTCTTTATCCCTCACCCTGCTTTCCTTTTGGTTCTTTTCTTTGTTTTCTCTCCCACACTAAAAGCTTTTCTCTTTTTCACAATAGAGAGGATGAGGACCCAGAGTACAAGCCAATCCGGATGCCATTTAAAGACGATCTGGATGTGAGTTTGGAAATACATTATTCTTGACATTATCTAAAATCAGTATTGGTAGTAAATTGGATGTAACATTTTCATTGCCATTGTTTGCAGGATTTTACAAATTCTCCCCTGGATGATAAAGATGATGGGATGGATGGCGAGACTGGGGAAGGTATTTATTTCCCCAGCACACAGGTGTTACCCATCATACTTGAGATTTTACTTCACTGTACTCACCGTTGCCGTCTGTTTGTCCACCCTCAGCACCTAAGCCTGGTGAGAATGGGAAAGCAGGCAATCTGTATTGGCCGCCAGCCTCTGCTCTGACAGCCCGATTGCGGCGCCTCATCACGGCCTATCAGCGTACCCACAAGCGTGAGCAACTGAGGCAGGAAGCCATGACCAAACCTGACCGGCGCCGAGGTCGTCCGCGTGATGACATCCTTGCCATGGTAACAGAGGGAGGAGCTTATGCTCCGGATGGAGCGTTGGCTTTTATGGCTGAAGGAGGGACTTTCATGGCCAAGGGATCACCTTTCATCCCTGATAGCGCTGCCCTGCTGGCTGATGGGGCAGCTTATTTTAAAGAGCGAAGGCAGAGGTCAGTTATATCTAGATTTTCCTTCCATTTTAAAAAAATAATAAAAAATTCTCCTTTAGTCACACATGACCTCAGTTCCATTTACCAACATCTGTTTTCCAGATGGACAAGGCGTGAAGAGGCCGATTTCTACCGTGTGGTGTCCACATTCGGTGTGGTTTATGACGTGCACAGACAGTGCTTTGACTGGTCCCAGTTCCGTGCTTTTGCTCGTCTAGACAAGAAGACAGACGAAAGCCTGGAAAAATATTACTACTCTTTTGTTGCTATGTGCAAGCGTGTGTGTCGGATGCAGGTCAAATCTGAAACAGGTGAACTACTGTCTTTTTGAATTATTTAAATTAGCAGAAGAAACATGAAAGATATATCAAAACCGTATCGATATTAGCTTGTATATTTATTTTTAATACTGGACATTGTAATATAGTGAAGTCTGAATTTCTGTAATTAGCATTTTTAAATATATATATGTGTGTGTATTGTATTTATTCATAGAAAATTGTATACATTTTTTTTTTTTTTAATTTTTTTTTTACATTTTTGATGTTTTTATCTGAATTTTCCTATTCTCGATTATCCAACTGGACGTCATATTTCTATTTACAGAGCTGCCAGACCCCACCATCATCATTGACCCCATTACAGAAGAGCGGGCTTCACGGACACTCTATCGTATTGAGTTGCTGCGGCGGATCAGGGAGCAGGTGTTGCCGCACCCTCAGCTGGATGAGAGGTTGAGTCTGTGCCAACCCAGCCCTGACCTCCCAGCCTGGTGGGAGCCCGGACGCAATGACCGAGACCTCCTGCGGGGTGCCGCAAAGCATGGTGTCAGCCGCACTGACTACCACATCCTTAACGACCCTGAGCTGAGCTTCTTGGAGGCCCATCGGAAGTTCACACAGGGCAAGGGTGCGGAGCTACCTATCGTGTCTGATCCTCTTACACCTCTGGACCTGCTCAAAGATGAGGAGGTGAAGGAAGAGCAGGAAGATGTCTTGGTGCCCAAAGTGGAGAATGGTGACATGGAGGTCAAAGAAGAAAAGCCTGAATCCCTCTCTCCTAAAAAAGAAGAGGAAGCAAATGATTTGGGTCTGAAGCATGAGCCTAAAGAAGAAAAGATGGAAGTGGAGGAGAAAGATGATGCGATGGAGGTTAAGACCAAGGTAGAGCAGGGTTGTCCTGTGGATGGTATGGCTGATGAGAACCCCATGAACCAGGAGCCCACGACCATTGAGGACAAAAATCCTGTGGATGCGAAAGAGCCACTGACAACTGAGACAAAACTTCCTACTGACAAAACCTTCAAAGAAGATGAGGAAGAGAAGATGGATGAGGACGACAAATCAGAAAAATCTTCACAAGCTGAAGGTGAATGTTAGATGTTATTTGGCGTTTCATTTCTGTTGACACTACATTTATGAAGTAGGATATGCATCAGAGAAACATGCCTAAAACATTTTTGTGTGATCCAAAAACAAACAAAACCAGTTTTAGAACAAGCTTTTTCTTTATTTAAATGTATTTTATTGGCTGGTCAGAATGCTCAAAATGTAATGGATTTTGATTTGGGAAGTCTTATTGCAGTTAAGCTTGTATTAAAAGTTTTTTTTTTTTTGCAGTTGGAGGATCATCTGAGAGAAAAAATTTTGATGAGGAAAGTAACGCCTCCTTGAGCACGGCCCGTGATGAGACCAGGGACTGCTTCAGTGTTGATGACATTGAGCCGTCAGCCTCTCAGATGTTCAGTGAACGTTCATTGTTCTCTTTCTGGCCCAAGGTTAGTTAAACCATTTTTCCCACTTCACTCACAATTTCCTTTCCTTTTTTTGTAAATTAAATTTTTTTCAGATTATCTATGCATTAACTCATCCATTTTCTTCTAGCATGTAGTAATATAGTTAAGAGATAAATTAAGCAAAATGAAGCCAAGCCCAAAGCTTTGAAGAAGACATGATGATGTGATGCATAGTGAAAAGACTGTACTTAGAGTTTCAGAGCTTCCTCTTTTAATAACAGAGCAAAATTGCATTATAAGATCCTTAGTACATGAAACCGGAGCTGAAATGGAGAAAATGATATACCCATTGTGTACCCTCTAGTTCATTATGTATGCATCCACACACACACACACACACACACACACTCACTCTCACTTGTGCTGTTCTTCTGTGTTTGTACTTTAGGACAGGGTAATGATCAATCGTATGGACAACATCTGTGAAGCGGTCATGAAGGGCAAGTGGCCTTCCAACAGGAGGCAGTTCTTTGACTTCCCAGGCCTGTTGCCTGGCTACAGCTCCATGGCAACGGACAGCCCCCTGCAGAGGCAGGGTCTTGGTGATCTCTCATTGGTGGGTCAGACCATCTATAGTGGCAGTGATGACCTCACCATGTCACCACAGGTCAACAAGGCAAGTCCACCCCTAACCCGACCCGCTGCGCCTCCTCAGACTCACTCCGGTTTTGTAAAATTATAAAATAGATTTTAATAGTTATGTTTATTAAACACCCTCTCATTGTTCTCATCCAGGACGATGCTTTGAGTCTGTCAGTACCTCGGCAGCGCAGACGCAGGAGGAGGAAGGTGGAGATCGAGGCAGAGCGTGCTGCCAAGCGCAGGAACCTGATGGAGATGGTCGCTCAGTTACGAGAGTCCCATGCTGCAGAAGGCCAAGCACAGGCCATAGACCTGACCAAGGCCCTGCATGGCGTGTCCACCTCCTCTTCCTCCACTGCCTTCCCTGGAGCCATGGCCTCCTCTGCAGCCCTGAAAGCACAGATGGAGCTGCTACAAGCAGGCACTTCCTCTAGACCCAGAGCCAACGGCTCTCTACTTGACACTGAACTCCCCAACCGGAGAAAGAGAGGTCGCAGGAAAAATGTGGAGGGGTTGGAACTGCTCTTTATGGGGAACAAAAGAGGACAACTTAATGCGGTACGAATCCTGTCAGGGTGTGAAGCGAGAGTCATGCCGTTTCATGTGGTGCATTGACACTAAGCACATAAACACACTTTTCTTTTTCTTATTTTCTGCTTCTTTGCATCTGCAGGAAAATTACGATGGGACCAAAGCTTTTGTGGATGGGCGGGCACATAGACCCATGTCATCTCCTACACATAAGGCTCCTGTTGAAGGCCTAGAAGAGGGAAGCCATCTTGCAGGGGAAGATGGACCCAGCACTAAAGACCTACGGGAATGGCTGAGACAGCACCCCACCTACACTATGGATATGCCTGGATACGAACCGGTGAGTGCAGTTCTTTCTGCCCACCCAACTTGATTTTTTTTTTTTTTTTTTCTGTTGGGTGATATGAGAATGTCCTTTGCAGTTTATCTTATGGAGTTCTCTCGTTCTTATCTTTCAGAAGAATGAGGACCTCCTCCACTCTCAGTTTGCCAAGCCCAAACAGAAGAGACACAGATGCCGCAATCCCAACAAGATCGACATTAATACGTTAACCGGAGAGGAGAGAGTTCCTGTTGTTAACATTCGTAATGGAAGAAAGGCAAGTATTACTGTTTGTCAATGTATCCAGTTAATTTCCCACAATAAATTCTTTACACTCGCTGCAACGTTTTTAACTTGTCTAACTACAGATGGGAGGAGCCATGGCACCTCCAATGAAGGATTTACCCCGCTGGCTGGTTGAAAATGCAGAATTTGCTATAGCCCCGGACTGGACGGATATAGTGAAGCAATCGGTGAGTATTTTATTAAATTTAGTGAATTCAGATCAATTTAGCCAATCAGTTTTATCTAAAATTTTAGTTTTGAGTTCAGCAAGTTGATTTTTAAGAATTACTTCTATTCAGCAAACATGACGTTAAGGGCATTTTGGTAATATAACAAAATATTTCCATTTTAAGTTTTTTTTTTTTTTCATATTTATGTAGACAAACTTTTTTATTCAATATAAAGCAGCACAATTTTTCAACAATTATATATATATAATTTATTATCAATTTATCTTATCAATTATATCGATCATTGGACTGACTAAAAACAGCTTTCCCATAACAAGAATAAATGAGATTTTAAAATATGTCAAAAGTTATTTTAAATTGTAGTATTGGACAATTACGGTTTTAATTGCTCTCTTGATTAAATAGAGCCTTGGTGAGCACAGGAGACTTCTTGAAAAACATGAAAATCACACTAACTTTTCATGGCTGTTGTATATTCTTAAATTTATAATTTTTTATTTGCTTCCAGGGCTTTCTCCCAGAGTCCATGTTTGACCGTCTCCTGACTGGGCCAGTAGTCCGAGAGGAGGGCGTGCGCCGCAGAGGCAGGCGACCCAAATCTGAGATTGCCAAGGCGACAGCAGCAGCGCAGGCAGCGGCTGCAGCAGCTTCCACATCCGGCGTTAATCCTTTGCTGATGAGTGGGCTGTTTGGCGGTTTGGACCTGACCAGTCTGCAGGGCCTACAGAACCTCCAGAGCCTCCAGCTGGCGGCTGGCCTCATGGGCTTTCCCCATGCTCTCGGAGGGGGTGCGGACTCCAAGCACGCCGCAGCCATGCTGCCTCTCATGCTTCCTGGCATGGGTGGCCTGCCCAACATGTTCAGCCTGGGGGGTCTGTTCGGAGGAAACCTGGCTGCCGCTTCGACGGCTGCCAATGGCACCTCTGGCACAGAACAGGCAGAATCTGAGGAGAATCCCACACTGAAGACAGATGAGGAGACCAAGGATAAAGGCGATGAGAAAGAGAAGGAAGCAGAGAAATCATCTGAAACAGAGTCTTCAGATGCAACCGGTGACGCAGCTGCGCTGAATGCAGCCGCTGCTGGCATCTCCACCAACGCGCTGGCCTTCAACCCTTTCCTGCTGTCCACCATGGCCCCAGGCCTCTTTTACCCATCCATGTTCTTACACCCCAGTCTTAGCGGCCTGGGCATCCCAGGCTTCCCCCAAGCTTCTCTAGCTGACCTCCAGAGTGCTGTGTCCGGGGCCTTGGGGGCCACCGGTGAGGACAAGGAGTCTGGTAAAGGGCTCCGCACAAATCAGGACCAGAACGCCTCCACGGCTGACGTGGAAACTGCTGACAACACACTTGAAGACAGTGACTCAGAGGAGAGCCAGAACAAGACTGCTGATTCATCAGTACTAGATGATGACCTGGCAGAGCCGGCAGAGGAAATGGACTCCATGGAGGGTGGAATGGATGATGAGGAGGATGATGATGATGATGATGAGGAGGATGATGACCCTGCTGATGAGGATGACAAAAGTGACTAAAAAAAAACAATGAATCAGGCCTTCTAACATTTCCCCAGGGCTGAGGAGACGCAGACTGAACTCTTTGCTGAGCTATTTACATGCCAACACGATATCCAAAACACTTTGGTCGTTTGTTTTTTGTTGACAGGTAACGTTAAGAGGAAAGCAAATGAGCTGTCTCTGTAACCATTAGCATAGCCAGGGATGATGTGAACAGTTGTGCGGATGTCAAAAGGGTGTTTTTTTTTTGTGGTTTTTTTGTGTTTCCCTTTTTTTTGTTTTTAATTATTTTTTTTTCTTTCCTTGAAGTCTTTGGCACTGTGGGTGCCTTCTAGATGAGATGGAAATTTCCTGAAATATTATAGGAATTAATTGTTCCAATAGTGCTATGCTGCTCTCTCCATATTTTAATATTATTATTTTGTTTTGGTGTCATTTATTTTCTCACTCTCTCTCTCTACTGTTGATATTGTAACAATGAGTAGCATCTCGTAATATTCAGTGATGTACAATTAAACGGCATTAAGACACTCTCCGCTGCTGAGGAAGAATCGTGGTTTTCGTTGTACTGTTCTGCTGAGAGGAGCGGGCAAAGTTCTCACATATCATAGCGTACACTCGGACTGTTCCCAGTCTCTCACACTGACAATCCAAACGGGTGAGGAGACCTCTCGACCTGTGGAGACAGCAATAACGAAGGCAGCTTTTGAATGTTCAATTTTACTCTTTTGACTAAACACCGGAAAGTGTGAAAAAGTGACATGAAATAAATTACTGCAGTCAAATTGTCTCATTGTATCCATGTTAATGCACTGGTGTAAGAATAAAATCAGGTACCTTTATCTATTTGAATGGACTTTTGTTACTTTAGCCACAAAGCTGAACAGCATTACCTCAATTCTAACTAGCCTTGAAGTTTACAGACATGTTGTAAATGTTTTTTTTCTTTTGTGAGTGTCAATCTTTTCTTTTCTTTTTTTTTTTCTTTTTTTTGAAACCATGTATGATTAACTGTAAATTGCTGCCAACTGTAGTAATGATGCTTTTAATAAAAGTGACTCACAATATTCGCCTAGGAAACCAAAACTGTGTTTGTGTAGCATCCTCTGACAACAATGAACCTGTTATAGCGATTTATCATCTAACCGGAATTGTTCATTCACTTAATGTTTAAATCTGTTTGATCTGTCAAATTAGATTAGTTTGAAATAATGTAAAGATTTTTTTTCATCATTAGCACCAAATAGTTCCAGTTAGGGACGAAGCTGATAGATTGTAGTATCATATATCGATGATAGTCCGAGATCTTGCTTGTGGCTGTCTGATGCCTTTGACAATAGCAAGATGTATTAGTGTTAGTATACTAGTATCCTTTTTTCTTTTTTTTTTTTCATTTAAATTTTTTTAATTGAACCTCAAACTACTAAGAGGATGTAACGAGGGGTCATTCCTCTTCTAGTAATTAAGTCAAATTTTTGGGCCTTTAAAATTTTCATGTTCCAATGAAGGAAAATAGTTGGAAAGTTGTCTTTGAACACAGAAAAGAAAGGTTTTGTCTTCATACATTTGCTTTTATGAATGGAAACCCGAAACGGCCAAAATCAATTATATTTATGAAGAAAACTTTCTATCACCCAGCAACATTCCAAAAATAATATGCTTTCTAGCAAATTGAAGATTGAAGTTTGTTTCCAAGCAAGAAGACATATTCTCCCAGAAATATTTGAATAAATACAAAGGAAAGATGATCAGATGTCTCGGTCAACTTGACAAAAAAATACATGCATTTTCTTCTCAATTAAACCGATGTCTCAAAAACTCAGATAATGGGTGTATATACCATTAAATATTTTTAAATGTGTTTCGTTCGCTTTGGGAGCCACTGGAAAGGTAATACACTATATTCATAATTTTTGTACAGTTGTCTTATAAGCTTGCAAAACGTCATTATACAGAAATGTCAGATATATTATAAAATAGAATTGAAACAAGATTGAATAAGCTTATTAGTAAGCAATAATCTGAGCTCATTCCCATTAAATAAGAGTGGTGGGAGTTCACATGCTCCACAGTAACGAGTGCTTTGTATTAGATTTATTAAAACTCTTGGAATGGCATTTAAAACACCCTCAAATAATTTGTGCTCACAATATAAATAAAATTTTACATAAAAGCCACTGAAAGTTAACAGACTCCCATTTTCATCCATTAAATGAAGATCTGACCAAACACATCTTTCAAGCCATTCAAGAATATAGGCTTATATCCGTAAAAAATAAATCGGTTGTTCCAAATGTTCTGTGAGGGGTGAACTTATGATTATATAATACTTTCCAATATAACAAAACCTGGTGGTGAAAAGAAGATCATCTGGAAACCTCAATAGGAAATCAACTTTCTAAATATGCCTCTTGGAACACAAAACCAAAATTTTCATTTATCAAAATTTTAAGCCATTTTATCTTCAACATAGCATGTATACAATAAAAGTAAAAAGCTTGTAATCCACCACTTATCAGCCTAATAATACTATCAAAATAATATTAGGGCTGAATTGTTCTTTTGCATCTTTAGTGTTTTGCGAATTATGACCAATCAGACAAGATGCCGCTGACTTGAATGCAATGGCCAATCAGAAGCGTTCAGATGAGTTATCTCTGAAACAGAGGAGTTTTGTTCAGAGCCTGCTCGCGAATTCTCATAAACAAAATGCAGATGTACGGTTGATGCAAGTATAAGAGATTTATTCATCATACACACATACAGCTCCCTTTAAGGCAAGTGTTTTTTAAACTGGTGCTAGTCTGAAGTCAGTAATGTTCTTTAAAAAATGTAAATGTTCTTTGCTCATTTTCTGTAGCTGCTTTTTGAATAACTGAGGAAATGTAAGCCTTATAATTAGTAACTTAGTGTTTCTGTTAATTTGTTATTATGTTAAATACAAATTCAGTCATAATAAAAACATTAGGCTGCTTTTAGCTTTAGGCTGGAGTTGGTTCACTTTCCTGTGTTGTTGCGAATTCTGACCCTTCCAGATTATTACCCCGCTAGTATCAGAAGGTTTAGGGTTAGGTGTGGGGGAGGGGCTAGGATTAGATGTGGGGGAGGGGCTAGGCAATGCGGTATCGATTTCAATGAGGAGGTAATCATTTGGCAGGGGGTCGAAAATGTGCACAACACTGGCAAATTAGCACATTATCAGGTATATATCACTGGTATATACAAACTGATGATTGGACGATATGACAATTGAGCATATCGCCCAATTCTGCACTGGATGCTGGTTGCCAGGAGTCTCCGACACGCCTGTTTACTCCAGCCATCATAAACACCATCAGTCCTGTGGAGCGGCTGACATAATGCGCTCCGACAGGACGAGAGGACATGGCAGGGGCTCTCTGTCCGCTCCAGTAGCCAACCATTATGAGCCTAACGCCTGGAACAAGGCTTTTTTCCCCCTCTCTCGACAGACTTCTTTCATAATTGCACTTTCCGATGAAGTGGCTCGTGAAATCCATAGGTGTCGTGTGCACCCAGCATGCAGCTCTTGGCAGGAGTTAAGAGTTTGAGATTTGGACAGGAGGTACTTGTGCACGCTGTTGTCAAAATGATGGCTTTTATTGTTGCCATGGAAGTCCTGAGGTGTTAATGTACGTTAATTGAGTTTTGGGATGTGGGGAATGTTTTTCTTTGTCCTTTATAAGCAAATAACAGTGGACTGCTGTTGAGCTTGTTGAATAGTTTTTCTCCGCTTCCTGTTTTTAATGACGAGTGAGTTCCCGTGTTGTCAGAGCGGTTTTTGTGGCAGTGAAAATCTTCTGTGGTTCCTAGTCATTATGTGCCATCTTGACACATGGCGCAGTCGCTCGCAGAGGGCTCGTCACCGCCGGCATCGTGTCTCCTTCACAAACCACTGACTGCTGGGTGTGAAGTCTGTCATTGGCGAGGAGGCAGGTTGTGGTTAGCCACTGAGTGTCAAACATGGCAACACAGCACAGTTCAGTAACGCTGGGATTAGAGCTGGCAGCTTCCTCTTGGGAGAGGCCCTTTCTCGGGAAGGCCAAACTGAATGCTTCCCTCGGCTGTTACTGTGCTGCAGAAGTCTGTATAAGAGGACCTGCACTGAACCCCCAAAACATAAAAGGGTGGTATCAAAATCTACCCAAATGTATTGTTTTAACAATTTCCAGTGCTATTCATTATGTCAGAAACTCTTTTGATCACGTTGTTTCAAATCATCTGTTTCAAGACCCTTAAAGTTAAGTTGCAACAAAAAATATATATATAATTTCTAGCCATGTACTGCTCCTGACTTCCAGAATGGGGAAAGACAAAAATCTACTTACTCAGTTGTCAAACTTATAGCTCAATAATAAATAAAATGGCTCAAGAATGTATTATCAGGAATAAAATGTTATATATGGGTCAATCCTGGGATTCAGTATTATTTCAGACTGCTTGTGTCCCTGATAATAATTTAATGATAACAAATGTAATATGAAAATCATAATTTTCACATTCTTATATGGCTGAAGTTAAAGATACACAAAATGTGTGTCTAATATGGTCTCTTTGTTTTTGTAAAAATATATTATTTTTAAATTTAGAAGTTCAACTAAAACCACAATATTATTGTTTTAGTCCTTAACATGTCAGATGGTAATCAGCAAGATTTTTTTTTTTTTTTTTGTCTTCATCATATTGTCCACTTCTTTCTGGGTCAATATATCTGCATGGCCAACATTGTCTTTCTGCTGCAAATGTGGGTGCAGTTTCTGATGTTTTATGCCTGTCAAAAGTGGACATATTACATCCAAAATTATATTTAAAACAAAAATATTAGTTGTCATGATTTTTGTAGGTATAGCTATATTTACGGAAACCAAAGTTATTTGAGATATTTTTTAATTACAATTATTAATAAATTTAGCAAATAACTCATCATCAAAAGTTTACTCATAAGTTTACAACCATATGAGAAATGCATATATTTGTGATGGGGTTGAGTGAGATTGGGTTTTGGGTTTTTACTCAAAATTGCCAATGCTCCTTGTGTAGTTAGGAGAGCAGACCATATATGCCTGCAATAAAATAAGTGTATTGTATATACTTATGGACTAAAATAAAATGTTACAAAAATAATTGGTTTCTATCTTAATTTTACATGATGTGGTTGAGTTGTTAAGCTTGACTGTACCCAGTAAATAATTTTAAAATAATAAAGTACAGACTAAGTGAAGTTCCTCGGTGACATGACAAAATGTTTGGTTTAAGATAGATGTAAGACGTTTTTTATTAAAAAAATTATTAACATTCAATAATAATTTTTATTCATTATAATGGACATACCAAAGTATTCTAACAATTAACTTTGGTAAACCACCACCTTGACTGAAATATTACCAAAATCCCAGGAATGACCATATAAAATGAAGTGACTTTGAATGTCTTAGTCTGAGTATTGCAGAAAGTGCTTATATACTGGGATTTAATCCATCTCTAGTGTTTACAGAGAATGGTCCAGAAAAGAGAAAATATGCCATGTTGATGATGCCAGAGGTCAGAGGAGAGAGTCTGAGCTGATAGAAATGCAACAGTAAATTAAGGAACCTTTCGTTACAATCAAAGTATGCATCTCTGAACACACAAGATATCGAAACTTGAGGCAGATGGACTACAGCAGCAGAAGACTACACTGGGTGCCCCTCCTGTCAGCTAACAACAGTAAACTAAGGCTAGAATTTGCACAAGCTCATCAAAATTAGACAATAGAAGATTGGAAAAAGGTGTGAGGAGTCTTGATCTCTGCAGTGACATTCAGATGGTAGGGTCAGAAGTTTTTGTAAACAACATGAAAGCATGGATCCATTATGTCTTGTATCAGTGGTTCAGGCTAGTGGTGGTGAAGTAATAGGGTGGAGGATATTCTTTTGGATTACTTAGGGCATCTTAGTACCAACTGAGCATTGTTTACATGCAACAGCTTACTAAGCACTGACATTGTCCATCCCTTTATGACCACAATGTATCCAACACGCCATGTCACACAGCTAAAAAAAATTAGATTTGAATGAGTTCATTATACTCAAACAGCTTGCAGTGTCTGTTTTGTACAGCTAAAAATAAGAGACTGGAAGCTTCATACATAAAATGTACAAATGGCCTCACCCTCTCTTACAGTTAAAATTAGGTGAATATTTTCACAAAAGTTCCAATGCACAGCAGAATATATATAATTTTTAATATTTTTTTATGAATTCATGGATACAGGTACGGTTTCTCAGAAGAAATAGCCAGAGGCATCGAGGTGCGACTAATCAAATGTATTATTACATAATCAGCTAATTGTTAGATGCTCCCTTAATGAGAGCAGCTCATTAGCTATTGTGACAGGTCTGTCTCTGAAGCCTGGGGCTCTGTGCACTTACATCTAGTGGCAGAGGTCCAGTGTTTGTTAATATGTTCACTATATGCTCCGTTCAGCTGCTGAACTGATTTGATATAACCTTCAGGGTTTTTGTAATGCACGGGAATGTGATCCCGATGACCTACAGTTCCCTCTTACACGATTCCAGAGGATGTGTCACAATAAGCATGAGTTATACAGCATCTATCCCTCTGGCCCCCTGTGAAACTACCCATCCAATAAGCCTAAAAACTACTGTTTTCCTCAAATGTCAGGCTCTGGCCAGCTGATTCTTATTCTGAGCCAATAAACAT
Source organism: Carassius carassius (assembly GCF_963082965.1). Lineage (NCBI taxonomy): Eukaryota > Metazoa > Chordata > Actinopteri > Cypriniformes > Cyprinidae > Carassius > Carassius carassius. Next base: position 18,381,931 of record NC_081774.1, on the reverse strand, counting down.
GTCATTTCCAGCTGGAGTTGGCCAGGCCGCCTGTCTCTGCAGCTTTCCGATAAAGAGCGATTTGCGGTCGCCTTGACGACCTAGTGCCTCGCCGTCTTGGTTACGTGATTGATCACAGTATCCTGCACTGGTGACACAGGTAGGGGAGGGACATAGCTGGGCTCTATCAGATGCAGCTCCAATGTCCTTCTCCCCGGCTGAGGGGATTTAAAACTGTCACACACTCTCACACCTCCTGTTTCCCCCAGAGACTGATGTGTCGTGCGTGACATTGAGGGCGAGAGGCAGAGCATCAATCGCAGACTGGGTGATAAGTGTCATGCCGACTGCTCGGCTGGCCTGTTTCTCTAACTGTGTGCACACACACTTTTGCATGCTCTCACTCAGTAGTGCAAACAGATGTCAACTTAAAACTACCGACAGCATCTTGAGGTAAAGAGCGAGGGATATAAAAATAGAAATATGCTTGTATTTGAAACAGACAGTGCTCTCAAGAACCGTGTTATTTACTCAATCTTGTATTGTTTCAAAAAGGTAGACCCTTTTTAATGGGACACAAGAACCAGTAAAATACATCTGTTCCCCAGTAAAATCATCTGTCAATGAATATGACCATACACCGACATGACAATAATTTTCCTTGATAATATTTTAGCAAAATTTTCGATAAGCTGTTTAGAATCAGAATTTAAGCCACAATTCTGAATTAATAAATTAAGGTCTGAAAAAGTTGCCAGTTCAGTTTCATTCATGCATTCATACCCACACTGGTTTCTTTTGTCTTATTTAAAGGTATAGTTAACATGAAAATGAAACCCTCGTGTTGTTCTAAACCCATAAGACATTTGTTCATCTTCAGAACACAAATTAATATCATTTGGATGAAATCTGGGAGCTTTCTGTCCTAGCATAGACAGAATTGCAGAAACAACAATGACACCATGTCTGCTAATCACTGCAGACCAATCGCTACAGAGATCAGGAAGTCCCACCTCCCTGTATACACACAGCAGCTACCTGCTGTCTCGACATTCTCTACATATTTCTCCACCATGCGGGAGAGGCAATTAGGGCAATGTTGTAAGACACCTCACTTCTTGTTATTAGAGAACTGGAGTTACAGTAGTAACCTAAGTTATTTTTCTAACATTAGTTCGGTATCTCACTATGGGATATAGACAACGCCCATATTGCCGATATGCTGACGAAGCAGACTAAAAATGACTATGATCTGAATTATACCTCTCTGTCCCAGTATGAGTGGGTAAAAGCAGATCAGTAGAACAGAACAATGCTTCGCTTCTGCTGCATAAGACAGTTTCAGTTTCACAAACCCAGGTTTTTTCTGCTTGGCTGCACTTCCCATTTGTTGCGGCGTAGTGGGGTGGGAGAACTGATAATCAGACTGACCTACTTTCCCCTGGGGAGACAAACCTTGAATGCCTCACCTTCCCTCTTCCGTAGATCACATTGTTGCCACATTACTGTAACAGTCATTCCAAATAGAGCTTTTGGGTCTATGTGGGCATCCAAAAACAACTCCACTTTCTCTTTCTCAGAGAATCCAGACAAGCTCAGCCATAGTGATCTCTCTCCCACAACCGCCAAGCCCATGCTGCATCCGCAACTTTGAACGGCTCCGCAAGATGTACGCAGGTTTAAATCTGCGATGACACATATCTCCACCCAGAACGCTGGGTTGGGAGATCCGGAGTCCAGTTGACGACCAATTTCCTCAAAAAGCTTAGCTTGATAGGCCATGAGGAGAGACGTCGAATTCAAAGCATTAACTGCCAGCACAGAGGATTTGTAAATCTTCTGGAAAACAGAGGTGGCAAAGCGTACTGTGTTCCCTGGTGGCGAGGCTTTGGTTGAAGAGTTAGCTGCCCTGCGGCTTGGGTGTAATTGATTAGCCACAGGGGGAGGACCTACCATCCCTAAAACCTACATTCACTGTACGTCCAGTCTTGAGAAGCCCTTGACGTGAACACTATGCAAAAAAGGCTTATCCCAAAACCTTTTCATTTTAGCAACGCATGCTGGGAAGGCCTGTATAACTTATCTTGTTGATGGGAGACGTGACTGTAGCCTTTTCTCATTGCACTCGGCAGATGGGACTGATTTGGTGGGGGAAATGGCATCCTTCTTGTCATATTCGTATTTCGAGGATGGTCAACAGTACCTCATCATCATCGTCTTCCTCTCCCACTAATAGTTCTTCAAACAACGGGGGAAGAATGGGTGTTACACTATTCATCATATCTCCCCAAGAGCTTGAGGTCTGTGGACACTCCGTGGGTTCCTCTCTGGGTTGAGCAGAAAAACAAGGGTCCAACCTTCCTGTGGCTGCCACTCGGAAGTCTCCTTTCTAGGGTTTTAGTCGAGAAAGTTGCACAGTGAGGGCAGTCCTCGGGGTTGGATAGTGCTGCCTGAGCATGTTTAGTGGAGTTTATGCAGAGACTGTCAGAATCCTTGGCCGAAATCCATGCTCCAAAACCGCAAGGATGAGGAGGATGGCCTTTCCCTTTGTGGCTTTCTGGCTCTTTCGAGGTGGCCATGACATGGACTGCACTCTCTTCATACGGTAAGTCCACCACAATGTGAAAACTTGTACGGAGCTGTGCTGAGAGTAGTGAGCTCTCTCTTTTTATTGAGATCTTAGAGCTGAAAAACTTGCCTTAACGCGTTAGTTACCCAACTCTAAGTGTGGTCACTCAATGGAACTTTAAGGAGAAAATTGCATTTGGGACGTTAACTTGCGGCTTCGTCTGTAAACTGTTTAGCAATAATTCCCAAAGTCTGCTGAGGACGGCTTCCGAAAATCTTCCATGGGGAAGAAAGTGAGAATGAGAAGAAAGCAGGTAGCTGTGGTTTATATACAGGGATGTGGGACTCCCTGATCGCTGTAGCGATTGGTCTGCTGTAATTGGCAGATGTGGCGTCATTGTTGCTTCCGCAATCGATTACACCTGGGCATTCCCATAGTGAAATACTGAACAAATGTTAGAAAGATAAACTTTCTGTGCACAAAGAAAACAAAAATAACTTTATTTCAACAATTTCTTCTCTTCCATGTCAGAATTAAATGCGCGTTCACGATAATACCATGATGTAGGGTTGCCCTCGACTAAAGATATTTCTTGTTGACTAGTAGTTGTTCATTTTAAGCATTAGTTCCATGTTCATTATTAAACCGTTTAAATCATAATAATGAGGCTTTAATTGTCTACATAGCCTAAGCACACATAAATCTTCCCACAGCACACCAGCAGAAGTAATGATTATGAATCTGTCAGAGAAAAACTTAAGGAGGCTGAATTAAAGGGTTCGTTCACCCAAAAATGAAAATTCTGTCATTATTTACTCACCCTCATGTCACATCCGTAAGACCATCTTCAGCACACAAATTAAGATATTTTTGATGGAATCTTAGAGCTCTCTGACCCTCTATAGACAGCAATGCAACTGTAATGTTCCCCAGTGCAGAAACCTAGTAAAGCCATTGGTAAAACAGTCCATGTGACATCAGTGGCTCAACTTCAATTTTTCAAATTTTAGCTATGAGAATACTTGTGTCCAAAGAAAGAAAAACAGTTTAACAATTCTTATCCCTGAATTATGTCTTCCGCCATTTTGGAGAGTACCGAAGACTGTAATCTACGTAATCAGCGTTGTTTATGTTGGGGGAAAAGCATGTGCATGAACGTAATTGGCATAATCAGCGTTGTTTACGCTTAGGGGAAAGCCTGCTTATGCATTGTGATACTCTAAAATTGCAGAAGACAGTAACTCGGAGGAGAAGAATTGACAAAAGTTATTTTTGTTTTCTTTGCACACAAAAAGTATTATCGCAGCTCCATTGTTTTACCAATGTCCTTACTACATTTCTGGACCTGGGAACATTACAGTTGCATTATTGTCTATGGGAGGGTCAGAGAGCTCTAAGAATCCATTAAAAATATCTTCAATTGTTTTTTGAAGATGACTGAAGGTCTTACGGGTTTGGAACGACTGGAGGGTAAGTAATTAATGACAGAATTTTTATGTATCAACATTTTAATGTCATAATCGAAGAATATTTTTTTTTTCCATTTGAATTGGTTAATTTGGAAGTAGTCTTTTCCTATATTTTTAACATCTGTAAGGCAAGTACAACACAGAGTTTCAGAGTTGCACGCTCAAGTTCACAACCTTCTTCTCTTCGACTAATGGTAAGTTGACTATTATGGGGCAGCCATAATAGTCAATAGTTTAAGTTTATGTTAAGTCATGATGCATGTGTGTGCATTTCTCTCTTTGAAAAATAAGTCACAGTGCATCTGTGTTCTATGTCAGAGCTTTACTCTTGTCAATGTGCAGCAGAGACTGATATGGAGAGGACAAATTGTTGAATAAAGTCGTTATTTTTGTTTTCATCACACATAAAAAGTAATCTTGTAGCTTTATAAAATTATGGTTGAACCACTGATGTCACATGAACTATTTTAATGATGTCCTTACTACCTTTCTGAGCCTTGAAATTCGTAGAACCCTTGCTGTCTATAGAGGATCAGAAAGCTACCAAAAATATCTTAATTTGCGTTCCAAAGATGAACATAGGTCTTAAGGGTTTGGAATGACATGAGGGCGAGTAATTAATGATAGAAATTTTTGGGTGAACTGTCCCTTTAAGACATAAAATAAAATAAAATAAAATAAAAGCACTGGATTGAGGTGGATATTTACCAAATGTCTTCTATCATTTGTGAGTGATGAAGCTTCTCGTTATTTCACATATGGCTTGTGAATTACTCTGTATTGCAGATAAAGACAATTTATTGCCCATCCATAAAGGTCTCAAAAGGAGTCTCGCTTCTAAACCTGTTTGTATTTCTTTCTTACTTGAATCACAAAACTAGAAATTTTGTATAATGTTCTATTCCATACAACAAAAGTTAATTGTGACCAGGAGCTGTCAAGCTCCAAAAATAAATAAGTGCAACTTACACGCTATTTTAAGTCTTCTGAAAGTCATATCTTTGTGTAAGGAAAAGGTCTGAATTTTAAGTTGTTATTCATGGAAAATATGCTCTGCAGCTAGAAATATTATTTACATTCCTATATATCCAAATATGTCATTGGTTTCTTTTGTCTACTTTTGTCATTGTATGAAAAAGAGCATCCTGAACATTTCGTCTAACATTTAATTTTGTATTTAACAGCTTTTTTTGCCAGGTTTGCAATAACATGAGGGTGAGTAAATTATGATGCAATTCTTGTTGAGGGAGGAAAATCCTATAAATTATGTAAAAAAAAAAAAAAAATAAGACACTGCTGCCCACAAATATTTTACACCAATGCATATACAGAAAATGAAATAATCTTTATCAGAGACCGCTTGATCCTGCTGGCTGTCTGTTGAGATGAAGACTGATTATAGCACAGGTATGACTCATCAGAAGCCATGTTGCTCAAAGACAGTGTCTGTGAGCTGTGTGGCCCCAGAGACAGGCTGTATTTCACTGTGAAATTAAACGCTCCTGCACTACACAAACACCCTCATTATAACCCGTTCACCCAGGAAGATTTGCGGCAGAATGTTTTGCTCAACTTCTGCTGAAATGGGGGTGGAAGAGAGGGATGCATAACTTAACACATGGCAGTTTCTCATCTCTGAGGGAAATTTATGTTAAATCCTCAAGTCTCAGTGTAATAAATTGTTCGGTTATTAGATGAAAGTGTAAACAAGACCTTAAAGTCAGTGGTTTGGGTGGGCTGACTGTTCCGATATCCCTGTGGATGGAAACAATGCTATATAAAATGAAATTAACCAATCAGTAGTGAGTATAAAACATAAACAGACTAATTAATGTTTGAAATGTCCATATCTTTGATTTAAAGGTTGTCAAACTATAGAATATGTTGGTGCAAATTCATTTTCATTTAGTAGAATCTAGTCAAATTAAACATGATAAAATGAAAGGGTAGCTTACTTCTTAATGACAATGATTTCTATAACAAAACTACAGATGGTAGAAATATGACAGAGAGGAGTAGTTCAACCTCATATTGTTCCAAACTGTATGTATTGTTCATTCTTGAAACCCAAAATAAGATATTTTTAATGAAACCTAGATGGTTCTTATGAATTATGAATTTGTGAATTTGAATATGAATTTGTTCTTGCGTGTCAAGCAAATATGGATGAGCTTCTGTTTACCATGTTTGTAATGTGTACTATGTGATTTGATCCATGTTTATAAGTGTGTAAAATCCTAAAATTAAATCCTATCATATAAACCAATAATGTCTCTTCAGAAGATTTGGATCAAAATGCTAAATACATGTGATTTCTTTTATGATCTCTTTATGAAGCGTTTAAAGGTTTGCTAGATGGATTTTCTATTTGAGTGACAAACAAAAAAGTTATTAAAATATCTTAATATGTGTTTCAAAGATGAGTAACTGATGACAGAATTGAAATTTTCAGGTAAACTATTCCTTTAAACAGTTTGGCCTGGTTTGTGCTAAACACAATGTATTTTGTACAGTAAATTATTGGTTATAGAAAGCATGAAATTCATTGTTAAATGAAAACTCAAGACATATTTACAAACTGAACACTCAAAAAAGTTTTTCAACATGTCATTTTAATGCTAATGATGGTTTATGTAGGTCGGGCCAATATTAATATATTTCACTGATTAATTTTAAGAACCTTTTTTGTGTATTTACGTACAAAACAATTTTTTGTTTTTGTTTTGTTTTACTATTCATTTGACTCCATTCATCCATTCCCTTATTCTGGCATCTTCTGCCACTGTCTTTGACCAAGTGAGTCTGGTTCCCCTCCAGCTGCATGTCTTATCAGCGTGACACACAAACCCAGCCGTCAGTCTGGACCGCGTCTGTGCCCTGAGTCCTGGCTGCTGCTTGCACATAGACGCTCTACTGAGAGACAGTAAAGAATCAACATCCAAACCCTAGCCAATGCTGTCATCGACACAAAAGCAAGTTTACTTTTCGCTGTATTCTTCAAAACAATCACGGTAGTAAAATACCTTTCTAAATCACAGATGAAGTTCTTCAACAGTGTCTGCTGTGAGAGACGTGGTCTGATGTCCTAGCGGCTCTTCGAGGACCGGAACAGCAGGTGTCTGTTGCTGTGGTGCCATGCTGAGCAGTAAAGGTCACTTTTGATGGAACCGGGCGCAAAAATATTGCATTTACCCTTCAGTCACGAACACAGGGGCTGCCTATAGAAATCTAAAGATAGAAGCACAGATCATAGTGTCCCAATAAATATAACTGGCTGGACACCATCCTAATCTTAAACCAAACGTCCCCATCTCCCCATCCAGTGAAGGACTCATTCATTTACATGTGTTATATACTGTACCTGCCCAAAACTCTAGATTAGCATGACAAAAGAGGCACTCCAACCCCCTCGTGAGAGATTAGAAACTTAACTCGTGGATCCTGCAGTCATTTGGCCTGTGAGGGAGGACAATGCAGGAGGTGGTGGGGCTGTAATGTGTGGCACTGTGTCCTGCTGTTCTCCATTTTGCCATGCTGACTAATGACCTTCCCCCCCTCCCCCAGCCCTCGCCTCCTTCTCCTCCTCCTCCTCCTGCTTCCGCCCCTCCCCCTGTGCCCTCTCACGCGATCCCCCATCCTCCGCGCTCCTCTCAGGGGTGGAGTCCAGTGGCCTGCGCCGCCAGAGAGGCGTCCATCACAGGTCTTTAGATTAGCCACAACCACGCCGCTCAGGACAAAAGAGCTCCCCTCCCCCACCCGTCCCGATGGCTAATGGAGGAGGGGATGCGTCATGGACACAGAGAATAAGTTCACGGCTTTGCACTGATGCTACGGTCCTTCTCAGCAGATCAAGTGTGTATCTGACTGGGGCACATCTCTGTTTCAGATAAATACGCTTGGGATGACAAGCAATGAAGCCTGACGAGATAAAAGAAGTCATAAAAGCAAAGGGATATTTAAAAAGCACAGAATGGCTAAAGCTTCCATAATATGTTGATATAAATGTAGATGTCTAGAGTAATCTCATTTCTTCTGTGAGAGAATTCGTTCATACAATTTTATCTAGGCAAAGAGACTATATCTAATCATTTGATACCGTTTAAGTTCAGGCGAAGTGTTTTGGTTAAATTCATTTAACCATTATTACATATGTTGACTGCTAAAATGAGCCACTCGCTGCTTTCAGAAAGTGTTGACAGGGTAGACCCCACAGAAGGCAAGGTTCACATGATAAAAATCACATTTAGCTTCGAAAACCGATCAATCACACTAAACATGTTAAGAAGTGTCCAAATTTGCCAAACTTCTTGGCTTGTGTTGTGAGTTAATATGCATTTTTGCTTATATTTATAATCTTTACTATGATATTTGTTGTTTTTCCAAAAAAAAATGTCTGAAAACACACTTTAGGTCTTTAGATGAAACGAGCAACAGGAAGCACATGGTCGGTCAGATTTAGAGTCGTTGTTGGAGGGACCTCTGCTGGAAATGAAATGTGGTGCATACATATGGACCAAATCTTTCGTACGGGACATTTCTGTTTAGATCTGATGATTTTGTAACTTGCTAAAAGCAAGACGGGGTGTATGGTGAGTGTTGTAATCACTTTCATTATCTATTTTAGCATCTGTGCTAAAGAGGTAAAAATGATTTCCACTTCCTTCTACAGTAAAGAAACCCCATAACAGGACTGATCCACCTCCAAGTTTGACGATGGAGATGGTGTTCTTCTGCTTATGAGCTTTGCCATTTTTTTGCAGCAGACATACCGCTGATCCATAGGTCCAAAAAGTTCCAGTTTGGTCACATCACTCCATAAAACATTACTCCAGAGCTCCACAGGTCCACACAAATGAATTTTATCAAGTTCAAGTTCTTCTTGATCAAGAGTGGTATTTATCAAGATGTCTCAACATGAAGGCCATACTTGTCTAGTGTTCTTCTTACACACTGCATTGAAATGGTTTTCCTCCTTTCATCGGGTCATCTTGCAAGTCTTTGGCTGTACATTGCAGGTTTTTCTCAGTTGCTCTGATTTAACATTTTATGATATTGTGCTTTTTCTTCCACACCCTCAAAGATTTTCTGGTAAAACACACTTTAAGCTAAGGAATAAGGCTGAGAGCTGTGTCTCTAGGAACTTTCAATGTCTTGGAAATCATCATATAGCCTTAGCCTTTCTAAAGTAATACAATATTTCTTCTCTTTTGCTTTTGTGAGATCTCTGTTGACATTTTGCTACTCAACTTCAATACATGCCTGGGCCAAACTGTATGTGTAACAGCTCAAGCTAATTCTGTTTTAAATAGAGTTTCTAAAGGCTTAATTGTGTTTTGAGACTGTTTTATTCCCCACCATGCAAATAAGTGATTTAAAAACAGCAATGTTGAATAGGGGTTGAATAATTATGACATGGCAGTATTATTAAAAAATCTTATAACTCAAATATATTACATTATATATTGACAATATCACTTTTAATATGCCAGTGAACTGTTATAGATGCAAGTTTTATTATATCCTGGATCTTCAGAAAAGCTTGTATTTGTAAAGTACTGCCGTCTCTAGGGGGTTGAATAATTTTGAACACAACTGTAGCTTACTCACCCTAATGTCATTCAAACATGAATCACTTCTAAATGCTAAATCAACCTGAATCAATTCCTAAATGCTTAAATCTGTGCTTCATTTGATTGGTTTGGGGTTTATATCAGTGCCTTTGTTCAGATCATCTCTGTTATGTTGTTATTGGCTATTGTCAGCTGACAGTTTTGGTGGGTTGTCAGTTTGGGCCTGACAATTTTCCCATAACCTTTATTTTTTAAATACATTTCAGCACTGTTATTAAATAATATTGTAATTAAATAATAATAACATTGCAATTAAATAATAACAGATAACAATAGTTTTACAAACTGTTTTCAGCCAGTCATAAATAAATTTATAATCTCAACCTCCCTCAGTGGCCCTGACACTTTTCCCCCAGCAGACTGTATGACATTCATATTCATTATTATATAGCTCATGATAACTGCTTGATTTCCAGCACACCCTCTTCCACCCTGAGTCTTTAAGTGCTCTGTGCCACATACTTTTTCACTGACACAGATTTGGCCAGGCATGCATGACTGATAGTTTAACAGCATCTAGTTAAACATATGTGGCCTACTTTTCCATGTAATTGGCTTGTTTATCTTTGTCTTCCTTTTAGTTTTCAAATTAAGTAGAACAAAACCCAAGGACTGGAACAGCAGGTGTCTGTTGCAAAACCCAAACCTAGATTATTGTGTCTTGTTCACAGCCGGAAAGAGTCCAGGGTAACATCCTCACAAACAAACCTTTTGGCTCATGCAGCTTTCTATTATTTACTTACCACATTTCATGAACAAGGTGACAATATTGACAAAAACAGTAAAACAGATCTCATCAGAGACATTAAAGATAACTAGGGTTGTCAACAGAACAAATTAATTAATGAATGGATGAATGCAATAAACTTCAAAATTCAAAGGTTTAAGTCCAAAATCTGTTATTAGAGAGAAACTATTACTATCCCTGACCATATGTGCATGTTTATCAGAACTGTTCGCCGTTGGTTAAACAAGGTTAATACAATTACAGATCTTGTCCTGTTTTTAAATGATAAAGTTAATAACTCTTTTTGTATAACAATACTATTATCCTATAGATTTGCTGGAGGGATGCAAGAAGTCCTACCCCCTGTTGCTATATGTCCGATGTCTCTATATTTATTATTGGTTATTATTACTTCATATAAATTCGGTGAAGATTGTGAATGGTAAATAAATAGAGATGCAACTCTCGGTGAGGTGAAAAAAAGTTGTGCGCCCAACGTGGGGCTCGAACCCACGACCCTGAGATTAAGAGTCTCATGCTCTACCGACTGAGCTAGACGGGCTGATAAAATACACTGTGTAAAATACAGTAAAAGTAAGTGTCAATTAAATCAGGTTTATGACTCGAATGAGAATGACTCGCACTAAAACAGCCACGATATTAAATATTCAAACATTTATCATACTATGTTTTTTTTTCATAATATATACATTTTCTCCTCTTACGTTTTTCTGTGAATTTAACAGGTCAAAACAACAGGTGGCGCCCAAACCTCACACCAGTAACGTTAACGTTAAATGTCTAGTTTCCTTTGTCTGATCTAGTATGTCGACTTTTGTAATTTATCTCTGTGTAGTTTCCTGTACATCCAATCTGCATTTCCTTAAACGTTACCCCATAACACGACAGACCATCGAATTAAAAATTGTTTGTTTTTATTAATCCAAACAAAACTGAAATGTAATGTTATTAATGTGAACGTTGCGTGTGCATATGTTTACGACATTCACTGCAGTCGAACATTTCTTTGAAGTTCTTTATGATACAGTAAATGGTTCTTTCAGGTGCAATATTTTTTCTTGCATATGAGGCCATTTTGATGCAAAGCGATGATGACTGCAAGTGTTTCTTTGGAGGCAACCATTGCTAACAAGATATATTATAGCAATCAGTCTCCTCTTACATGCTAATTAGTATGATAGTGATTTCACCTGACCAGTACTCATTCACACTTTCACATGTGCTGCTGATATAATTATTCCTTTAATGTTAGCTGGTCATTTTTTTTTTTTTTTCATAATTTTGTGTGTGTGTGTGTGTGTGTGTGTGAAAATGTACTTTTTTTAAACAATGACGTTTTTAGCAATTATTTAAAATATATCTGATCGCTCTACACAATAATCTAAAAACAATGTGAATGAACACCACAACAGCTTAAGATGAAAACTTTGCAAAGCACAACATTTATGTTATTATAAAACTTTTGGGCACAACTGTACAAATGAGAAGTACCGTTTTTTTTTCTGACAGGACAGCAACACTTAAAACATGTGCCTGGTTTCATAAGCCAACTTCATAGAGCATCTCGGGCCAGGACTGGGCTAGGGCCTAAATTTGAGGCCTGTGCAGGGCTCTATGAAGAATATAACCTTCACCAGTGCAGAGCATTATTATCATCAGTTATTAAAAGAGACACCATTGTCGTTTTCAAGGTGTTCATACTAACTATTTGTATTAGTCAAACGTGGGCGTAGGTTTGGGGGGGGACGCTAGGTACTAGTCCCTATCAATATTTTGAGATGACAAATTTGTCCCCACCAGTATTTAGCAAGCTCCTTTGAACTGCTATTTGGATCTTTGCACTGCTATTTGGATCGATTATAACGGCCAGGATGCCGACAGTACAAGAAACGCCGTAATTTGATTGGCGGCGGGGTATCTGACAGGCTACACGCGCTGGCCGGGACTACTTTTGTGTTTGCACTAGCAGCGAGTGGGTGTTGCGCGCGCTGTGTGTGTGTGTGCGCGCGCGCATGTTGACGACGCCGAGTAAGATACCATTATATATTAATTTTGACTAATATATCTTATTTACAGAAAAAAAACACTAATCAAAAGCATCATGCAGTACTTCCCTGGTTCTTTAGGGGGCTGCAGCCCACAGGTTGACAGACTGTAAGTACATATTTTGCTGTGTCTTTTAATTTTAATTTTATTTTTTTCCTACCCGTCAAATTGTCATACCAGGGCTTACTGCACATGTGCACATCAATACTGTATCCTTTTTCTCACACAGAACAACAATAATTACTGTATTTGCATTACTGTAAGGGGTTAGTATACGGTTGGGGTAGGTGTAGATGTTAATAAAACACTATCTAATAGGTAGAAAAATTTATTTATTTGTTGGTTTCTGGCCTTAGCTGTATTCCTTCTAGCCACAACAGCGAATAACACATCATTACTGTATTTGCATTACTGTGAATGTTAGGTGTAGGTGTTAATAAACCATAATTTGAAATGAAGCATTTTCGCTGTCAAATTGTTCTACCTACTTTTTTTAATTGGAGGTAGCTAAATCTGTCAGGGTTGCACAAATCGACAGAACACTGGTTAATGCAGGTTAGCTAATTAAAAGCAGACATTAGGATTTTGTTTAATATGGCTTAGACCTCTTTATTCCACTGTGGTCTTCCATTTGTTAAACACCTGAAAAAGCCTTATTGACCATTACAAAGGTGAACGTCACAGCAAAATGGCGCTGTTTGGTAATATTTCTGAGCAATGAAACCAAGATAGAAACTAAGATATTACAAGGCTTACATGATGTAACAAAGCAAAACTTTCATAACAGAGATATCAAATGTAAACAACAATAACAAACAAACAAACTGTGGACTGCTGTAAAATATGTCTAGTTTCATTTCTGGTTAACGTCACATCATGTAATCCTCTACACACCAACAAATTGCATTCATGATGAAATTTACATGTTACACATATACAATCTGACATAGACAAGAAGAGTAATCAAAAATATGTAAGTGAATAAAAATATAAATAAATGGATTAAAAAAAGTTAAGATTTCTCCCAACCATGCTAATTAAATACAGAGGTGCAGCAGTGCAAGTCTCCGCTGTGTTGTCTAGCAGAGACGTCACCGGCCCAGGTCAAAACAGATTATTTTCTCAAATCCGTCCACACAATCTCATGCATGCAGCTCTCAGAAAAAGGCCGGATTGGTGTGTTCAATGACGCAGCATTTACAGTGACGCTTGACAAAGTGCAGCGCCTCCAGTGGCACGTCACAGTCCTGTACATTCAGCAGCTGAAGGTCGAAGCAGTTGGCTGCCACCACCTGCAGCCCGCGGCCCGTGATGCTCTCGCACGACTTCAGACTCAGTCTCTTCAGGTTGAACGAGTTTAGTGCAAGTTGCTCCAGGCCGGCGTCCGACACAAGTGGGCACTTCCCGATGTCCAGGGACTTGAGCTTGAGGCAGTTCTTGGCAAGGTGCTCGACGCCGTGGTCTGTCAGCCCCTCGCAGCCACGAGCGTTCAGGTAACGCAGTCTGTTGCAGTATTTGGCTATGTAGCGCACGCCTACGTCTGTGATGCGGCCGCAGTGCGCTATGCTGAGATAGCGCAAGCGGCCCTCTAGTTTGGCAATCTCCCGCAGGCCAAAGTCACTGATGAAGCGACAGTCACTGACACTGAGCTCCCGAACGGACGGGCAGTAGATGACTAAGAAGCGCAGGCCTTCGTCGGTCAGGCGCACACAGCGCCGCAGGTAGAGGTGGGTGAGCTGAGTGCAGTGGGCAGCAATGGTGTGCAGGCCTTCGTCTTCCAGAGCAAAACAGTCAGTCATGTCAAGATAGCGGATGGAGATCTGCTGCCCATGAAGAGGGGAGAGTTTGAAGGACACGTCCCGTGTCAGGCTGATGCAGGTCACCTTAGAGCACCCTGCAGAATATAAAGACAGAATTAAAAAAAATCATTAACAGAATAAAACGTCATCTGCACCGTTTAAACTGCACACACAAATTATGTACAATACAGAATATGATTTGAAAAATTGACCAAAACTTTGTATTTAAAGATAAAGTGTGTAGTTGCTATACTTCTAGCACCAACCAATTAAATAGCACAAATAATGTTAAATATCAAATGTATTTTTATACAATTAATATATAGTTACTATGTATTATATTTTTTATGTAAATATATTTATAAATAAAATATTATATAATATTATGATAATATATTTTTATTTAATACAATTTTAATTTACTTAAGGTAGGTCTGTCTACAATGTTTTATGGATTACTCTTTAGCAATTATATTATAATAAATGTTAATATAGATTTAAAACATCATTAATTATTTTGAAGGAGTGGCAGAGCCCAGCAACATTGAAGTACAGATAAGTGTTCTCTGCGTATGTGTGTGTGAGTTAGCCCTAGGAGGAAACTGTCATTTGCCATCACCCTGATGTCCAGGGTATCAGATATACATCTCTGGAGAGACCTGACCTATTGCATCTGACCTCTGATCTCTGTCGCCTGAATAATCACTAGAAGATATGCTAAGTACTTACGTCCATATGTGGAAATTGTCCAGTCAGAACGCAATTAGCAACCTCTGTTAAGTGTATAATTATTGAAATTATTGAGATTGTGATTTGGTGGGTTTTTGTTAAATGTGAGCCAAAATCATCACAATTAAAAGAACCCAAGATTTAAACTACTTCAGTCTGTGTGAAACTGTAAATTAGTTGATATCTCTTTGCATACTTTCCCATTCAGGCACTAACATAGATTTCAATAAAAAAAAAAAAATATATATATATATATGTGCTATTATATATATATATAAAACAATGATATAAAAAATATTACAAAATATATTTAAAATATTAAAAAAAGATGTAGCCCCCCCCCCCCAATAATGTTTATTTTTAATTTTTTTATTATTATTTAATATCTAAATCTACTTGAAGAATGGAGGTATGCTCTCATAAGGACATCAAATTATACATATATTTTTAGTTTTTTCTTATTTCTTATTTGAGAACCAAATGTACTCTTGGATAATACCTTTTTCTTCAAAAACGTTTTTTTTTCTTCTAATTGTCTCTGCATATTAAGTTGACACAAGAGAAAGTATTTTACCAAAAATGACACATTTCAACTTTAAACTAAGTCTTTGAAGATAAATTATAGGGACTGTTTTGACCATTATGAAAAAGAAAAGTCCCAAAACATTTCTTCAGAACCATGTGCATGTGATCATTTTTATTCCTAAAAGACTGAAGATTTTTTCATGCTGTCAGGTGCACATGAAAGAAATACCAAATGTTTGCTTTTAGATGTTTTAACAGAAATCACAGAAGAAAGTCTTGATGTGAAAAACCTCATCTGAGAAATGTCTGTACTCTGCTGTCTGGTCTTCACCTCTGTCATATGATTTAACACAAGCCTTTACAGTAGAACTAAAGCTGAAAGTTATTGCAGAATATCTGAAGATCGTGAAAATGGCAGTGGAGGGTTTGATCTAAACCTTGGAGAGACATCTGAAATGAGTTATATCAGGAGGGGTGGGGGATGGGATCGCCCCGCGTCTCCTTTAGGAGAATGCAGCGCTCCAATCTAACGGCAGAGGGACCCCAGCCGGACCCCTGCACTCACACAGGAAAAACAACATGCTCCAACAGGAAGTGCAGTGCAGTTGGAAATAAAACCAGGGAAGGAACTTGAGGACATGAGGAGAAGGTTTATTATTTTCTGACATATTTATTCACTAAGTCCTAAATTGTAAGCTTCAATATGGTCATCTGTGAAATATAATGCTTCTACGAAAACTGAAAAGAAAAACGGATAAAAGTTGTCAGGAAAAGTCATTAAAAACTTGAACAGAGAAAGCTATATAAATATACTATACTATAATATATGCTGGACAAGTGGACAAATATTTATATAAAAGCTATTTAGAGTTATATGCACATTAATTAGTTTACCTTCATAGCAATTAATTATATACAAAAGACAGCTGATCATTGATTCTCTAAATTAGGGTAGCAGATTTTCCCTAAGCACCATAAAGTCAGAGGTCCTGGTTCTGCTTGGGCTTATGTTTCTTTTGGGAAGGATAGAGAACACAGACAGAATGCCAGAGCTATTAATACCTTTTCCAGCTTTTCCAAGAGGAAGTCCTGGACATTTCAGAATAATCTCTGTGAGAAAAAAAAGACTTGACTGTCTTCTGTGCTGGACAACAAAGCAGGTGAAGCACAGGCTGTTTGGCTCTGAGTCAGGAAGTCATTTATACGGGAAGTCGTGGCGGGAAGTCGTGGCCTAATGGTTAGAGAGTCGGACTCCCAATCGAAAGGTTGTGAGATCGAGTCCCAGGCCGGCAGGAATTGTGGGTGGGGGGAGTGCATGTACAGTTCTCTCTCCACCCTCAATACCACGACTTAGGTGCCCTTGAGCAAGGCATTGAACCCCCAACAGCTCCCCGGGCGCCGCAGCATAAATGGCTGCCCACTGCTCTGGGTGTGTGCTCACAGTGTGTGTGTGTGTTCACTGCTCTGTGTGTGTGCATTTCGGATGGGTTAAATTCTGAGTATGGGTCACCATACTTGGCTGAATGTCACTTCACTTCACTTCACTTCACTTATACAGCTGAATAAAATTCCTTCTGTGTTTTCGGAGAGTTTGAAGACCAACACAGCTACATTACTGACATGTTTTGTTGAGAATGTCAAATTGAATATAATTGTGTTAGTGCAGACTCAAATACTTCATTATTTCAGCTTCTTTTTATGCCAAATGTTAAACCGGTGGTCCTCAACTGGGTCACAGGTCTGTTCTGGTAGTGAACCACTGGGGAAAATGCAAATGGAGATGAATGCAAATTATAAAATTCATCTATATTTTCTCATCCTTGAAAACATGAACAAAAACTACACTGAACAAATCCATGTCTAATTCAGTGTGGTGCTGTTCTTTGTTATTAATTGTGAAATATTCTAGCAATTTCTGAGTGAAATTTTTTTAGTGGTCACAAGGTAAAAGAAACAATCCAGTCTAGATTAAATCCAGGTTCACTTGCAATGAAGATAAATAGAGTCTGTGCCAACCACAATTTGATATGTGCAGTGAATTATTGGCTGCCAAGACCATAAGACCACTGAAATTCAAGAGACTTTCAGAAACCAAAATTGGTCAGTTTTCCTGTTCAGACTAGATCAAGAATCATTTAAATAATTTTGCATACTGTTGGGCCTATAAGCAGCTCATATTGTGTCATGTAGATACAAACATTTTGTACAATAAACAAATCTGGTGCTATTTTGGGACATCGCTTTATGTCTAACATATAATCTGGGTTCTGAAGCAAAACCAGTTGAAATAATTGAAGATTAAAATGTGTACAGAAACCATTACATTATAAAAAAAAATGTTATAAATAAATGGTATACAAAGGCCCAAATAGGAAATAAAATAGTTATCAAATAAGCATGTGTCCTATTCTGTGTCCTAGTCGATGGAATTTTGGAACAAAATCAATCAAATCTGTATGAGTCTGGAAATATATTTAGACGTAACCTCCTTTGTAATCATTAACATTTTCATAAGTAACTGCCATTTAATTACGCATTTTTCTGTAAAAGATTACAAAAACATTTATTTTGTAATTTAATTACGTAATTCCTTTACATGTAACAAGTTACTCCCCAACACTGTATATTATCAACACAGATTATTTCTAATAATTAAGTTGTCTTATCACTATTATCATGACTCTTACACTGTGTCCTAACCAAGCCATATTACTATTTTGATGGTCGCTTCCTTTCTGTTTTGTAGCTGGTAAACCCCTCCCACTGAAAAATCTCATTGGTCCAAAATCCTACTACAACTGTGCAATAATCGTTAAATACCTTCTGATTGGCTGAAACTGAGGTATTGTGTTCAGTGTGGGCAGCGATTGTTTAACCACATCAACTCTGGGGACCCACCGGTGGGTCGAATATTGCATATGCCTAATTCTCAAAAAATCAAAATAACAGCTGAAGTGGTTAAAACAGATAAATACTAATAATATAACCAAACATTATCACCAAAGATGAATTACCTGAAACATCCAAGTGTTCCAGGTTGGGGCAGCGTGACACCACCTCAAACACGGCTTCATTGGACACGTTGTAACAGCTGGCCACCTCTAAGCGACGCAGTTCTGGGCAGCACTGTGCCACCGTGTACAGTCCTCGATCGGTTAACCTCCGACAGCCGCTGACTACCACCGTCTCCAGGGTGAGACACACATTGGGGGTGTCCTGGCACAGTCTGCGAGTGAGAACCCGAAGCGCACGGTCCACATGTAGCACGTCTCCAGTCAGACGAATAGTCCTCCATAAGTGCGGGTCCCAGGCCAAGTTGTACCAGCGGCGGCAAACACGGGCGCACCGACACAGCTGGTTGGTGGGCAAATGGGTGAAGATCTGCAGGAAAGCATGGTCAGGAAGGATGTCGATGGGCGCCCCCTGCTGGTCCCTCGGCTGTCGCAGGCTCCTTTGCGGATGGGTGAGAGAAGTGGGCGGCGTGTGGACCATGGCGATGGTTTCCGTGCCGAACGTGGAGGAAGACGTGGAGGAGCCATTAAGCACGCCTGGAGATGAACGAGGCGGCAAAATCAGAGCCGGACTTGGCGTACTCACTGTTCGCATACTAAGGTCCGAGTCTGGGAAAAGGGGAAATAGAAAAACAGACAGGAAAGGAATAGAGAGAAAGACAAGAACACACTATGATATTGAACTCAAATCATTCTGAGAACATCATTATGTAACACAGACAAGTTGTTGAAATAATGTAAACAAATCGTGGTCTTTCCTTTCCAAATCATTTCCTCAGTTAATTCATTGTCTTTCTGCACAAGCGATGCCGTTGGCTCCATTCCGCAATGATGACTGAGGTACAAAGTGTTTCATAGCTTTAAGAAAAAGGATTCTGGCAGGCTTGTTGAGATCTAGCGTGTACACACGGCCTGCAAAAACCATATTCACATACTAATCTCCCTGTGAATTTCCTCCTGGTCCGATCCATGCCTAATATCACTGAATCCCCACATATAATGTATCAGGCATTATTTAGTCCTTCCCGAACCATTAGGGCAGTAATGACTGGATGAGGATCAAAGTTTTTATTATTCCATTTGATTAAACTGCAAGCTGCTTAACCGCAATATGTATTGTTCAGCAAAACTCAAGCCATAAGTCTGTTATTTCCATTAATTTATGGGCATGATGACCCCATTGTTCCCTTTGACAGATGTTTTAGTCTCCTACAGTTTCACAGAGTGCTGTGTTGAGTAATGGGAAACAGCAGCGCGTGATCATATCCCATATATGAAGGATATGCTTCCATAGATGAGAATATGAGACCCAACAAGTTGGCATGCTGTAAAGATCACATCTCCATAACATCACGAGGTGAAGAAAAGAAAAAAAAATGTTCACGTTAAGTTATGAATAAGCATATTTCTGAATGTTTTTTTGTATGTGAATTTTAAGAGAATATTCCTTTTTTATTTTTTGTAAACATTATGGGAAAGTTACTTTTTAATGTTCTCTAAATATTCTGAAACAAGTAGTAAGGTTTAAAAATGTTAGGTGAATGTCAGGTAAAACATTTCAGGAAAAAACAACATTCCATCCCAAAACATTCAATGAACCATGTATAAAAAATGTTTTTATTCTAACGTTTTAAGAACATAATACAAGATCATTTTAAATGACTGTTCTATTTAAATTACTGGAATAATGTTTGCACATAATTTTGAGAGAACCTTGTCAGAACTTTACACAAAGTTCTCATAATGTTCCTTGTTAGCTGGGAACCAGCTAATCTCATGGTCAGTTTTAAACTGTGTGTGATTGATTCATTACAAAGATGCAACTCATTACAATCATTCGTTCAGGATCTGGACTATATTTTGCACTTCGTGTTTCTCATTTCCTAAAAAGAACCGCTATTTAAAGTAATTTGTTCTGGAATCGCACTATACTGACAGTGTTGAATGTTTGTAATTCGTTCAAAAGAACCATTTCATAAATGTAATTCATTTGGGAGTCAGACTACACCGGTCCTGCTCTTTATTTTACACTCTAGATTAAATAGCGGTGTTTTAGTATTTCAGTACATATCAGTATTATCAGCATAAAAATGCATGACATTTCATTTTGGTATTTAAAAAAGAAAAGAGAGATTTTCTTAAGGACCAGTTATTCTATGTCTTTAATAAAAAAAGTAAATACGAAGTCCTATAAGAAAAAAAAAAAACAGTAAGGACAAAACCCCCATAAAACTCAAAGTGCCAGAAGGGAATATCGAGTGAGACATTTAGCTTGGATTGAATGGCTACAGCCACCACATTCACAAACTTAGTACTCTGAGCAGCCAAAGTCCCTTAATGTTATGGGGAGCCACTACAGTTGCCAGAAGAAGCAGAAGCCAATTACGTTTTAATGTCACCACTAGAGACGAAGAATTGGAATTGCCTTGCAGGCTGGCGCTGGGCCCTGACTCACACGCTAGATTACTGCCCTCACTACCAGCGTGAGGAGATGCGATTCCTTCGCATAGCTAATACAAAACATCAGCCTCTAACTGAACAAAATGTAGGAGGAGTTGTGCTGGTCATTTTCAAAGCAGTAATTGCAACCCTGCTGGAAAATCCAGCTTAAACCAGTAGCTGATTTGACATGGTTTCATTTATGGTCATTAGCTGGTTCAAGCTGGTTGATCAGCTAAAGTATTAGCTTGCCGAACTTGACCTGGACTTTACTGCTGTCCTATCAGTTGAAGACTGAAAGTGAACATGCTTCTATTTAGCATTTTTTTATTACTTTTTCGCATTACAAATAATATCAGGGAGATAATTTGAGTGAAAACAATGCATTTCAGATTTCCGTTTGTTTTAATGATGACAGCACTCAAGAAACCTGATGATCAAGTTCTCCAGCATTTTGGGAATAATCCAATGATCATCAGGAACATTTGACCATCCGTGCATTCATTAGGTGACACTATGATGCTTCACATGAATGTGCGGAAATTAATAATAGAGTGCATGTCTGAAAATTGTTAGTGAAGAAACATCTTGCTCAATTCATCTTGCTAAATAGAAGTGTAAAGTTGCTTATTGCCAGAACTCAACAGGAGGCTTAAAGAAAAGTTCCTGAGTTAACAGTTTATACACTCAAATACATACATTTTTTTCTTCGACAGATTGAATAAACAGTAAAGCAGCAGCTGCAATCAGGGTGCCAGTGTCTGTTTCACACTTTCATAATACTGCATTACTCAAGCACACAATGGGATTTCAGCAGCTTAAAGCTCTGTGGACTGAGGGCTGGAGACTGTTTGCACTGATACTAAAGTGTGTTAGTCTGCTAAAAACAGGATTTATAATCTACTAATCCTCCATTAGTTTTAAAATCAATGGTTCATCTGTGAAACCTCGACACCAATCCAATGACCAAAAACATATGGAGAAACATGCTTCTGGTGCTTCACTTTCAGACAGCTTCTTACGATCCTTCTTGAATATATATACCAATTGGTCTTAAAGAATCCATGAGTTTCTAGAACTCTCTTTTAGCCTCCACGTTTTATTTGCTCCAGTTATTTTCTTCTAAATCCCCCAAAACTTCTGGTTTAAAAGAGTAACTTTGCCAAATTTAACCCAAAACCACATATAATGCCACAGGAGCCATAATTACCTCAAGCCACGAATTGTATCTCATTATTGCATTTATTTTAAGACTGTTCCATGCCTGTTCTGGTTGCAATCTAATGAAAATGAGGTGAAAACATGAAACTTGAAGCTAAACTAATACGTCATTAATGTCAATGAACAACTTAAACTGTTTTTCCTATAACTCATTGGAAGTTGAACCTTAAAAAA
The DNA here is from genome assembly GCF_963082965.1 of Carassius carassius. Lineage (NCBI taxonomy): Eukaryota > Metazoa > Chordata > Actinopteri > Cypriniformes > Cyprinidae > Carassius > Carassius carassius. The sequence continues at coordinate 18,359,592 of NC_081774.1, read as the reverse complement.
AGTGAAATGCCTCTGTGCCATTTGTTTGAATTGTTTAGGGGGTTGCCTCTTTCCTCTTTTTAGCACAGGTGAAGTCCATGATTAGTGCATAATAGAATATACATAATATAATTTTTGATTGCTTCCACTGTCCTCATCTGTAAGTCGCTTTGGATAAAAGCGTCTGCTAAATGAATAAATGTAAATGTAATAGATCGTGGATTGGTATTCAAGGCAGGTGCAATGAGGGTCTCAGACATAAAACTACTCCAGAAACAAGATGCCAACTAGCCTTTTATCCACTGACAAACACCTGGTCTGACAAAAGTAAAAAAATATACGGGCACAAACAAAGCCTTCAGTGTTTCAAAGAAAAAAAGAAACCCTGTTTATATAGGCCTGTTTTAAATCAAGTTTGCAACCGAAGTAACCCAGTTTACCTTCCCAGCATTTCTTTCAAATCTTGAATAAAAAATACCAGGGAGCTGGAAGAACACTGTGTGACAGTTGACACCTCACATTGTGCAGCAACAGCTAAATTCTGTTTACGCTGGACGCGACAAGCGATCGTTGGAAATCATTTGAACTTTGTGTCAGTACATCATAAATAGAATGAGTTATTAGTTTACTGCTGTGGATTTGTCGCGTTGTGCTGCAACACATCCAGTGTAAACAGCATCACTGATTTAATGGGATCTATTGTATTTTGTTGCGTTGAGCTGCACTGAGCCACTCGCATCCGAGGTTTTTTTTGGGTGTGGGGGACTATCCCTTTAAAGGATAAAAACTGATTTCTTCATTCCAAAACAAAAAACAACAACAACCCAATTTAAACAGGACTGTATTAAATTTGAGAGGCCACAAACAAAAACAATTGTTAAGCCCCCCATCTCTGTTTCGGGCCCTAATAAAGAATCTGAATCATCAAGTTTCAGCTGGAGCATTCGAATAACACAAGTAATTTCCAAACACAGCATTTTTATGACCCATTCAACAAAACTCTGCAAAAGCTCTACCATAAACCATGCAATTGATTTCCCCAAAAGACTGAGAGCAAATGTTCAATATCAGGTTGAGCTCTCCAGTCTTTTCATAGCCCTGCATTGAAATAGGTGTAGACCTTTAAACACACAGACCAAAAAATGACAGATGAGAATGTGAGAAATGCCATTTTGCCCTGTAGCTCACTTAAGCAAAGCCTGCTGAGAACTCTCAGACTCGTCACTCCTCCAGCTGTTCAGCATCCCATCACTCACTGACCTCTGAACAATGTCAAGCGGGAATGTTTTCCTGCACACCTCTATAATCCGAGAAGGCGCTGCTCATGTGGCCCGAACTAGCATTGATAATAGCAGAGCAGTCAGCTCTTGGATAGATTAGTTGTTCCTGTTACAAAAGCTTCCTGCTGTTGAACTTTAAGACCTTTATTCATACATACTTCATAGTCTGCTTCTGAATAATCACATCTGATCTCAAGGATATGCTATGTTCTCACAGAACTAACTCTTTCTGAAAACACCAAATGGAAAAACAGCCAGAAACAGAGCGGTTGGAGGGAATCACTCTTACAAATTTAACAACAAAAGTTGTGTTTCATCTTAGGAGCGTTCCAGGGGTAATTGCCTGCAAATATGCATAATGCAGATTGGTGCTTATCTTAAGACAGGACCCTTTAACCATAATCTCAGTTGAAATCTTCACCCTTTTGAAGGATGAAAATGAGATGTTTGGAGTTAGGGCCAGCTTCTATGTTTTTAGCAGACTCCAAAGGGTCTGGAGTGGAGGTGAACAGGAGGTCAGACCCACTCGCTCCTGTTGTTTACACATGCACAGATGACTGCACAGCTCCACACAGGCCACTATCAGGGGAAACACCTCTAGCCAGAACCAAAGATTTGTCTCTGGCAGTTGCGTTCAACACGCAGTGCAGATTTCAGAACTGCAAACACCACATCAATCAAAGTTGCAAATATGTTGTTATATAATCCATCTACATTACACTGAAAACCCCCAAAACTATTTTCTTTCTACCCCCTTTCTTGCAAAAAGGCTACCAGCTGACTATGTGAGGGGAGCAACAGCAATTTCTCCACCCAGTTTAAAACATCATATCATCTGTCCACAGTTTTTTTTTATTTTATTTTGTTCTTATTGGTGAGAAAAGCCCCAATCCAAGTACATTTCATAGCAATACTGTCATCGCTCCTATGTAAAGTGTGTGTGTGTTTTAATAATGAATGTCTGGATACAAGATGTAGTGAAATCATGCTTGTTCAATTTATATACAGTTACAAGGAGGAGTGTGTCCTATTCAATACTGAATTAAGGATGTCTTTTAATTTCCGATTTCCGAAAGATTCAGAAAAGTTAAAAAATGTTTAAAGGTCTTATATAGACCATACAATATATGATACAATATGTAAATATTAAAATGTTATATAAAAATAACATAATTTGAATATATACAATTATATTTGGTGTCAACAGAGCCTCTGCTTTTGAACAACAACAACAACAAAAAAAAAATCTGCATATGCATCTGCTCACATACGCGATCACCTGTTTCTGCTCCTTCTTTGCCATGTTTCGACTCATACGTTCAATACTCTTTCAGAAGATGCGGAATAGCGCCTCCAACCGTACACCAGTGAAAACACGGAAAGCCAGAAATTTCCGCCAATGGCATGGAAAGAGTTATGCATATTCATATTCAATATGACCAGGGTGGGAAAAATCCCACCAAATTCACCAAAATTCCAAGTAATGAACTGAAAGGAATCCAATATTGTTCACTCTCTCTACTGAGGGCCTTTAGTAGCATGGACTCTCATAATGGATTTCTTTTGTGATTTTATTTGGAGAGAAAACACAGATGGTCGAATATAAAAAAGCTTCTCAAATAATGCATATTCTTGCAGTTCAGTTTCATGACCTCAGGTCTCCAATCTCACCATTGTTTTAGTTAAAAGAAACAAAATGTGATGTCTTCAGATGTGTCTCTTCCACTTTGACACCAAGCGTGACCTCTGGCAGCAGACAGTAATCCGATCTCACATCGCAACCCCAGGAACTTGTAACATTGTGGTATCAGGCGCCAGAGATTGTTGCTGCTGGACTTTGATTTAACAAAACTTGCTTTCTTAAGTGTCAGAACTATTAAGCTCAAACGTCACGCCAAGAAATAAAATAATCATAAATGTATAAGTACTAGGGTCATGACAGCAGAGAGGGTTCTTTCCATCTGCAGCTGCAGCATTTGAGTCGTTCAGAGGTTGTTGACAGACCTGGCACTCCTGCGCTTGGCTCATCTGTCAGTCTAACCACAGTTCCTGACAGACGCTGGTCCTGCATAAGTCTCAGCTGTGCCCCTTCCAGCTTCCAGAGGGGCATCTTGTTTTGATTAAAATGCCTTCGGAGCTTCTCATGCGAGATTCTGTGGCTCTGCAGTGTTTGTGCATTTAAGAGCAGCTGTGCTCATGCACTACCAGTGAGCATGTGGACTAATCACTCACATTATCCCTCTTTATTCTGAAACTTACTTGTATATTAATAAGCAATTAATATGTGTTCTGCATGATCCAGCTTGTTAACAGAATTTGTTCCGTCATCAGCATACAATTTGCATTTTGTTTGTTTATTTTATTCCGTGCATTTACTCATAACAGTATACTGAGGAGTCAAATCTCCACATTTCTTTTATGTTTTCACTCTCTAATTATCATATTGAAAAAAAGTGAAGTAACCGTGTCACCATAAATATTGTTCTAGAAATATTCCTCCTTATGGGTCCAGGATTCATCTTATTTAATCAAAAACATCATAAAGGAAATATTCAAACATCTGGTGTTCAAACCAGGGCTTTGCCACAGTAAAGGAGGCGAAGGAAAGGCATTTCATGTTCCTAACCAGTCTGCCCTGTTCTCATTCGCTCCCCTCCCCAGTTTGGAGAGCCTGGCTGGTGATGCATAAAGCAGAGAGGATCTGGAGAAACAGTCTGAAGCCTGATCACCCTCGTCCTGGCCTGGGCCCCCTTACACAAATTAACCACATGTACACTCTGCCTGCACACAAATTTCTACATTAGCAGATGACGTCCAGAGGAAATTAAATACAAGAAACTGTGTGCAAACAAAGACAATGAAACATTTTTTGTGAGTTGTTCCACAAGATCACAGAGATGATGAAGTTTCTACACAAATAGATCTTTAAATGGATCTTTCGGCAGAGGATTAACAGATTAGGTAGAATCTAAGAAACGAGTCATCCTGAATTGTGATTGGCTGGCCCACTAAGCAACCAAATCTCACAGAGGCTGTCAGATGCCAGACTGGATGCGAACGATCCCTCTGCCTTATACATGAAAAGCAGCCAAAGCATTTGGCCTCAAAGCTCATTATTCACAGATTCTTATTAGTGCTACGCTGATCTAATCTCCAAAACCTAAAATAGCTAATCTGCTGACTGGGCCGCACATTTCGTGGCTAAATGGAAACATACTGTTAATCCAGAAAAAGACTGGAGTACTTCTACAGAGTTCCTGTCGGTCTGGATGAAATATTACAAGTTATCTGTCTTCCACCGACCAATTCCGTACATATAGAAAGGGATGGTTTTTTTTTCCTTAAAGGGGTCATCGGATGCCCATTTTCCTTAAATTGATATGATTCTTTAGGGTCTCAATGAAAAGTCAGTAACATAGTTTTGGTTAAAACCTCTCAATTCTAGTGTGAAACAGCACTGTTTGTACCTTGTCAAAAACAGCTATTTTCAGAGCAAGTTGTTTTGTTGCATGCCGCTTTAAATGCAAATGAGTTTTGCTCTCCCCGCCCCTTTTCCGAGCTGCTCCCTGAGAGATGGTAAACTTTAACCACATTCATCATGAAACTTGCTAACTAGCACGTTATTAGGAACGGCGATTTGCAATGATTTATTAAAAAACCTTATACTCACTTTTTCTATAGGTGAAGCTGGATCACGAATGATTTGCATAAAGATAGAAGAAGCATTTAGTTAGATTAGGGGCGCATTTTCTTCAAAAACAAACGTAATCCACTGCATCTTCAGTGGCTCAGATGTCGGGAGTAAACTATGACTACTATGTTCATTATTACATCAGCAACAAAACACCTCAGTTGCTTAGGAAATATTCTTGTCTACATCTACTTTGGCATCGAAACAATGGTGGACTGATGACAGCTGACTCGGGGTGGGTCTAACTACCGTGGGAGGGCATGGGTCTGTGTGATGTCACACTGACAGGCATCTGAGAACGGCTTGATTTGAGAAAGGAGAAATTATTTAACGAGATAAAAAAAAACACTGGGTGGATCTTTATCATTATAGGGTGGTTGTGTACACACACTGCCAAAACATATTTCAGTTCAAACAACTTCAAAAAGTGCATGTCACATCTGATGACCCCTTTAAAATTGCCCTTACCTTAAATAGCTCTAAAGAGATTCATTCAACCAAAAATTAGAATTCTGTCATTATTTACTCAACCTCGGTTCGTTTAAAACCTGTATGTCTTTCTTCTGTGGAACTTCGTATGACTTTCTTCTGTGGAACGTTAAAGAAAATAATTTGAGGAATCTCTCAAGGTTTTATTTTGGTAATGGTAACAAAAACCATTCTTCAAAATATCTTTATTTGTGCTCCACATGGGACAGACAGTCATACGTGTTTGGAACAGCATAAATGATGAAACCAATTTCATTTTTGAATAAATTGTATGCTTCCTAAAGGGAAAGTTCACTCAAAAAAATTGACAACAATATTCATTGTATGGACACACGAAAAACACTGAAACATTTTTCAAAATACCTTATATGAAAGAAGTACTGGTTTTGGGCGACATGAGGGTGAGTCGAGGGTGACAAAGTTTTTGATTGTCAATGGAAATAATTTTTAAAGGAGACGTATTATGCCCCTTTTTACAAGATGTAATATAAATCTCAGGTGTCCCCAGAATGTGTCTATGAAGTTTCAGCTCGAAATACCCCACAGATTATTAATTATATTATTTTGAAAATGCCTATTTTGAGTGGAAGCAGAAACATGGACAAGCTTACACACAAATTTATGTTAAAAACACAAGTTAAAAAACTGTTGGTTATGTCTGTGAAGGTGAACAGCTGGGAAATAAATTGCATGTTTACATTAGATTTGTATGGCAGCAGCATAATGATTTAATAAATCAACTGCTCTCTTGTTTCCTCTGAGGCTGGGACTCTAAATAGTGTTCTGTGCTCATCAGTGCAGCAAAAGACAGAACAGTTAGCATGCTTTGCTCAAACTTTCACCCTGGTATTAGAACTGCTACACCGCTTGCAAAAACACAATGGTGGCGCTGTGGGTGGAAACTGGCAGATTAAAGGGCGGTAATATTATAATAAGATCCCCTTTCTACATTACACAGGTAGTACATTACACTCCGCAGTAGATTCACCAGGGACCTGATTATAGCACTTCAACAAGGAAAAGGTCAGATTTCCATGATATGTCACCAACATTTTTATTCATAAATACATTTTCTTCACATTTTCTTTCCTCAACTAACCAAAAAGTTCATATGAGATGATTCCAATATTATTACACATTCATTCGGGAGATTATGCTTCTTATAAAGCAGCTTCTGGCCTCCTAAAAGGAAGCAATGACCTCATCAGAGTAGTTGGGGCACAATGGAAATAACTGCCTACTGACTTCCTGTTCACTCTACTGTTCCCCATTACAGGAAACAACCGTGAGAGACAACGGTCTCTGTACTCAAGTGCATTCCACAAATACACATGCTAGTGATGCAGAATGACAAAAGCTGATTATTCTCCTTTCTGCCATTTTTACTGGAAATGACACTTAGACAATTTTTTTTTTAGATAAGCCATTTTAGATCACAGTAGTCATGCTACCACACCTACATTCCCACAATAGTAGTCTTGAAGTAAAAGATGGTAGACTGGGTATCTATATGAATGCCACACCAAAGCACAACACCATCAAACTGCTCCAGCGGGGGTCTTGTTTATTCTTTCTCCACATAGGCGAAGCATCCTTCTCTCAACTCCCTGAAATAACTACATGTCACTAATCAGGGGTGCACAGCGGTCGCTGTAATCATCCTGTCATTTGACAAAAAAGCTCAACTCTTTTGAAGAGCTTATAAGAGTTTAAAGTAGCTGGCCAAGAATCCTCCAACACGTTCATAAGTGATTTGTGGCTCTTCGCATGTGGTCAGGTCTCCTTGTACTTTACATATTGACAAATTAGAAAATCTCTCTTTGAATAAAAGACAAACAAACAAAAAACTGATCCTCTCGTGAATGTGTGTCGAAGACCGACACGGAAGAGAAGAAATTGCTGAATTAAGTCAGCACAAAAAGTTGTGTTTTCTTTTTGCATAAAAAGCATTTTAACGATGTCCTTACTACCTTTCTGGGCCTTGAATGTGGGATTGTGAGAGTATCTCACAGCCGAATTCGTATTTGCTGAATGCTGACAATAGATGAGAAAGTATTATAGCGTTTTGTCACTAAATAGAAAAGTATAGCCAATATAATAGAAATGAGTTCATTTTTATAAAAGCTCTTGTTATAATTTATTAGTTAAAACTTTTTTAAATAGAGACCGTAAACTAATGAAGACGAAAATGGGCATTCTCAGCACATACTGGCAGAACAACTACAAATTATAGGCTTAAACATTTATGTTGAAAATGATTAGTACATTATAATGGGACCTAAATTCAGCATTTAAAATGTTTATATATAATTTTTTAGTGTTTTCAATTTCATTTAAGACGTAATAGTATTTATTTTTAGACATAACAGTATAGAATTTGGATATTATTCATATGTAGAAAAATATACCCTTTTTTCAGTAGGCCTAACTGAATATTATTAGCAATTATAAATATCATATTAGCCTTGATTTTTATATCTGTGCATCCCTATTGAGTCCATTGTGCTTTAGCATGCAAGAACTACCATGTGCCCATCTGCATTTGTATTATTAATGCACTGTATGGGGAAAAATAGCAGTAGCATGACTCAAAAATTGAAAACCTGCAGCAATCCCATTATCAAACCTCTCTCAGACTTGAAAAGACTTGAGCGCTGTGGAAAGAAAAACAGTGTGGTTGAGTATGGGAATCTTTAAATACCATACTCTGCCAAGTGTCTACGGAAATCAAATGAATTTCCTCTCTTAAACTCCTACTGTTGAATCTCTATAGCAGGGAAAACAGGCAGACAAAGAAAATATACCTATAAGCTAAAACTCAAGCCCCTGCTCTCCTGCTGCAGGTCCCTCTCACCTCTGCTGTGGCCAAACTCTCTTTGTCATGACACTAGGGGCAACACTTCACCTTATACATCCAGAGGTTAAAACAAAACAGCAGTCCCAATACATCCATATCCTTTTGTTAAACAGCCAAACCTTGTGTTGGGTAGGGTTGTAACACAAGACACCTGCGAGACATTTCCCTTGAAAAACAATCACTTCCCTTTGCTGCTGAGCAGCTTTCATCACCACTGGTACTTGGGTGAATGGGAATTAATTTTTCTATAGTCCTTTCAGTGTCTGAGATGCTTCAAAACCTGCACAAAGCCTAGTCATCTGACTTCTGTGGCAGAATACTGTAATAAGCATATATACAGTACAGACCAAAAGTTTGGAAACATTACTATTTTTAATGTTTTTGAAAGAAGTTTCTTCTGTTCATCAAGCCTGCATTTATTTGATCAAAAATACAGAAAAAACAGTAATATTGTGAAATATTATTACAACTTAAAATAATAGTTGTATAGTTTTATAGTTAAAATAATAGTTTTACAGTTTTCATTAAGTTTTATTTTAAAAAAAAAGAAAGAAAAAAAATTACTGACCCCAAATTACTGACCAGTAGTGTTTTATTATGACAAAATATTTATATTTTAAAAACATAGCTTCTTTTTTACTTTTTATTCATCAAAGTATCCTAAAAAAGTATCACATGTTCTGAAAAAATATTAAGCAGATAATGATCCTAAAAATTCAGCTTTGCATCACAGAAATAAATGATAATTTAAAGTATAATAAATTTAAAAACAATTATTTTATTTTTTAAGGCACATTTAGGAGAAACCATTTTTAATTTTTTTTTTACTTTTTGTGCACTTTTGTTTAACTGAAAATACAGACATTTACAAAAGATTTCTGTTTTAAACAGATGCTGTTCTTTTAGAATTTCTATTCATCAAAGAATCCTGAAAAAAATCTAATGTATTACCATTTCCACAAACCTTTTAAGCAGCACAGCTGTTTTCAACATTGATAATGAGAAGAAATGTTTATTGAGCAGCAATCAATATATTAGAATCATTTCTGGAGGTAATGATGCTGCAAATTCAGTTTTGCCATCACATCTATTCAAATAAAAATCATTTATTTTGAAATGTAATAATATTTCACAATATTACTGTTTGCATTGTATTTTGACCAAATAAATGGTAAGCATAAGACTTTATAAAACATTAACAAATCTTTCCGACCCCAATGTTAGTTTATGTATGCATTATAATAATAAACAATTCTCTAACTTGGATAGATTTACTGAGCATGTTGCAGTGCATTCTAGGATTGCCCTCTTAATGAAGCATACATGCATTTCTGCATTATAATTATTTATATCATAATTTATGGACACAGTGATGAAGCTAAGATCTATTTATTAATGCAATTCACCCTGTAATGATTTGTGTGACAGTGCTGAAATAACATGGCCTTTCAGTTTTTGCAACTTTTTTTTTTTTTTTAAATAGTCTGAACACTATTCTCAAGTTCATAACTCACAATGAGTTTTGCAGGATAATGAAGTCACAAAAACTTGGGGAAATATAAGCAGCTAAGCAACATCTCTCTCAGATCTTGTTTTATCCATGCAATTAATTCAACTCTGGACTCGTAAATCTGACTGGCCTTCTCTTGGAAGAGCCACGGATGAGTTCTAAAGACTTACATCTCTTTCCCACCAAAGCTCAAAGTTTAAATGAGGCGTATTATTCAGCACACACTCATGAAGGCCATCTTCCGGGTTGAACCTCACACATCCTATCATGTTGCACCGCATACCTCCTTACCAATGACTTCTCTCCAACACCCACTCAGTGTCATGCCAAAGAAAATTTGTCCAGACCAGGCCGTCCAGAGCTCAGATCATGAAACTTGGACTTGGACTGGAGTCTTGCAGAATAAGTGCAAACTGAACTGCTCTACAAAGTACAAATCAGGTGCTTTGTACCTCTAGAGCAAAGACAGGAAATCAAAAGCAAAGCGGGACTTGAGCTGACCAAGCAACAGCTGTGAAACTGTTGGCCACAGACTCCCTCAGATGTCTGATTTTGATTTTTCATGCCTGTAATGAAAGATCTGCTTGATCTGAAAGTCACACCCACCTTTCGTGCTTTGGGGTAAAGCATGCCATAATCCATTTTCAGCGTTCCCACTTCTTTTGACCAATGAATTTCAGTGAATTTTCAATAACCTTTCCGGTCCTTCATACTAGACTACACTGTTTTTTTTTTAAATCATTTAATAAAGAATGCATTCACAGAAAATTAATTTCTTTGCATATATATATACACAGAATTTATACTCAGCAGGGTGCAGATTTTGACATAAAGCCTATTTACAGAGCAATAAAGCTGTCTGGCAAAGAATGCAGAAAGAAAACATGTCACTTTATATCTGTTTTATGCCTCATTGAAATCGCTCTGCAACTTGCAGCTTATTTGAAAAATAAAGTGCAAAGCATGTTGCTTTAATAATGTTGAAGGAATGTTAATTTATTCGGTAATAACTATGGATTTGCAAATGGATTCGTTAGATATCAGTTGACTTAAATATTTCCAAAGCAATATATCTATAAAGTCAACTAAAAGAGACCTGCAGAGAACTTTTATTGTCTTCTTTCAGGTTCTAAAAACTCTTTCCATAAACTCAAGGCATGGAAACTAAACCACAAATCCACCTTTTTCGAATTTAAATGCACTCTTGATCCAACTAAACCAGGCAAGTCTTACAGATACATCTAATGTAAACATTAAAACAAATTCATTATTTATGACAGCGTTGCGTGCATTGACAATCCTTCATGAAATCACAAGATATTATCTGTAGTATCTGTCAGTGTGTACAGTGAGTATAGCCAGCAGCAACATAAGCAACCACATTAAAGAGATGGATAGATATATTTGCGAGTATGAGGGTGTGTGTGTGTGACCCCGAGACACCTCTTCAACATGGAAACGTATCTCTCACCGTGAACTTCAACTCAACCCTGACTCCTCTCTCTCCAGCACGCTTAGGACGCTAAGATCAGATTTCTGCATGAAAAGAAGACTTAGAGGAACCACACTTTGTACAGCAACATAAACCCCTCTATATCAGATCACTTTAGAAAGGAACTTTAGGGTGCAAGAGAGCATTAATAGTTGTCACCACGTATTCCATTACAGTGATCTTCCCTTTCATATAATAGGTAGTCTATACTAAGGCCCTGCTACACCTGGAATTAAGATGCATTTGAATCAGATTACAACAGTATGTACATGTGTAAACTGGGTGTGAAATGCTTTGAGCTTGTCTGCTTTCGACCACTTCCAAAGGTAGTCAAAAAAACATTCGACCGCATTGCTTTCGTAGTTTAAACGATCATGTTGTTAAAAGCAATCGAATAGCCACTGAAGACTGCTGCCTTCTCCTCTTATTATGGGATATATATTTTTAAAGTGCGCTAGCCAGACGGGATTTAAACTTTGCCAGTTAAAATCATAAATTTGTACTGAAGGTGCAAAAAAGGTGTTCTCTTTCCAGTCTTGATTCTAACCCAACCCCAAAACATTTGGCATAGTTCTGTGGCTATTAGAGAAGAAACCAAAGCTGTTGCTCTCTGTATCATTTTCCAATGTCTCCTTTCGTGTTATTATGTAAATTGCGCTAACTTATTTTGCAGCATTAGATTGAAGGATCAGAAAAAGCCCATATATACCTGTGTATAATCCGGAAAGAAGTGGTCGAAAGTGGACAAAAGAGACAGATTAAAACACCAGATATAAATGGAAATGTGTCTCGCTTGTCTACTTGTGATACCTGTCAACCAACCTTCCAATCATATCTTAATAACAAGTGTGAACAGGGCCTTATTATTGTCATGTTATTAACTGTATCATTAAAAAAGTGTACATTAAAAAAAAGTTATACTTTTGGTTATCCTTCATCAAATTGTCTACTCATGCAAGTTAAATATTCTAAATGATTTACTATATGATTTACTAAATTGGTTTGAGGCCCTTGAGGCTACAAGGACCCTGCTTTGTGGCCCCTGAGATTTCCAGATTTAAGACACTTTGCCTAAAAGCAGCATGTGATAGACCTAATATGCACTCAATAGAACATTATTCAACCACAGCACAAAGTGTTCCTTCATTTGTTTACATAGACTGACTGATATATGAATATGAAGCTAATAAAATGTCTACCACTGTCCATTTTCCAACACAGTATAGAACAATATTCTAATCTAATAAAGACTACTCCTCCTTTGGGGAGTCAGTCTGCACTCCCTTCAAACCCAAAGTCAAGGAGAGTGAATTCCACTGGCCTGACGTACGTTTTTACTTTCACAGTCTTTCATACAGGAATTCAAAACTACTTCGAGCTTAGTAAGAGCCTAAGTGTAATGTCTAGGGAGAAAAGTATCGAAGGGATGGAAATCATAGATCTGGATGACTGTTTCAAACACCAATTTCAAGGTTCAAACTGAAGAATGAAAGATATTTGATTTGATGTATAGCATCTGTCATTGCTAATAAGTTAACAAACTGTAAGAAAATAAGGAAACTCTACGGTGAAAAATTCAGATGTAACAGAACTACGTTCCCATCAGCTCATTTAATTAAAAACAGCTGAGCATGCCCTGCTTTGGAATAACCTTGACATATAATTTAAAACAAACTTCTTCTGATAAACAGCATCGCCTTAGCCAAAATCACGAGTATCATCCAAACGTATAAGAACCGTGCAGCTTCGCGAAAAGCTCCTTGGGTCATCTTTAAGATTTGTAGTTTACAGCTCAGGGATTAAAACAGAGAACATATGTTTCTTAAAGATGTAGCTAGCAAGGGGCTAATGATTACTTCCAGCAGGACTAGCACAGCCTGCTAGGCTAATTACATCTGATAAAATCAATCCAGCTTTTGCTCTTGGCTAGCCTGGCTATAAACTTTAAAATAAGAGAGCACACCTTCAACAAAAGATGTTATCGGTCCACAAATAACTGTACATTTTGGTGCATTTTTTGGCAACTTGGCAAGAACAGCTTGATTTATTATTTACAAATAAAGCATTGTTTCAGTACTACGGTACATTAACAGACAGTTGACTTACAGTTTTAAAGTTCACGGTTGGTAAGGTTTTGGTAATGATTGGCCATGTTTTTAAAAATAATAAAAATAAAATATTTTTTTCACACTATTTAAACAATAAAATATAATGTAATAGCGATTTAAAATAACTTTTTTCTATTTTAACATATGTATTTTAAATCCAATTTACTCCTGTGATGGCAAAGTGTGTTGAAAACAGTTGTGCTGCTTAATATTTTTGTGAAAACCATGATAATTTTGTGATAATCTATAGCAAAAATAACTTTCAAAAGACTGATGGGTCTTACAAGTTTAAATAGGCAGCATACCTAAAAGCATGATCCAATAATAAAAATCATAATAATACTGTTGCTGTTATCAATACTGACCAGTATTACGCAACCCATGATGTAGTTCAAAAGTGATTTGGGTCAGATTGGTTTTGGGTCAAGTGCTACATTCCATTTCAAGTAACTGATCTTTGAAAAATTGAACTGCTCACTGTAACACATTTAATCACTTGGAATGTTCAGGGGATCAAAGCAGGGGGCATCAACAACAGCTCAAGACCGCTGTAAGGGCTGCTGAGGCCAAATATCCCATATAAATAGCTTCAGAAGACTGCAGGGTTTTCCTTAAATGAAACTACAAAGCACTGACAATTTTGAGCTGACATATGCTTTTACTCCACAATAAAAACACACCACAGCATAAGCAACAGGGTTCAAGCTCCTGTGGGGTTATCAGCGAGGAAGGGCTGGTAGGAAAGGGCCCTCTCTCAGAACAATACTATCTGACACCTCTGAAGCTGCTCTGCCCACTTCTCCTTGGTCAAATGGCTCAATTTCCACTCTACTAACAGTGGCAAGTTTAGGGCTCGACTTGATAGACCATAAGGATAGATGACTCACTATGGAGCAAATGAGTGGCTGTGCTTTTCCATCTCAGGAGTGGCAAACAATGAGGAGCCACGCATACACATTAAAATGAAATAACTCAAGACACAAAAATGCCTCACAGCACTCTGTGCTAATCTAAAAAAAGGATTCCCTAGTTTGTCCACAATACATTTTATAAACTACCCCTGTAAAATGCAAACATGTGGAGACTAAATGACCACCCACAATTCATGTGGGTTTAGTTTCGAGCTTTGAATAAATCGAGAGTTAATTTGGTTCTGACATTTTTACTCTAAATTTTCCTGTAAGCTGGAAATATGTCACATGTAATATTACATTTAAAGATGAAGTTTGTCATTTTTCTGATGCTAAAATATTTTCTCCTCTCCAAGTTTAAAATTATCCTGTTTGTTTGAGCGGTTCAGTGTAAAGTTCTGGCTCAGCAAGTGGTGTAAGAAACATTAAAGAGGGGGTACAATGCTGTTTCATGCATTCAGAGTTGTTTACACTGTTAAAGAGTAACTATTTAGACGTATGATGGAGTTTTTTTGTGCTAAAAATCTTACCTCCCAGTTGGTACAAGTTTCGGAGAGTTTTTTTTTTTTTTTTGATCGTGGCTCTTCATGACATAGACGAGAGTGGAACTCCTTATATGGGCACGAATGTCTCTCAAGGCAAGGCAAGTTTATTTATATAGCACATTTCATACACAATGGTAATTCAAAGTGCTTTACATAAAATAAAATAAAATAAAATTCCTTTAAGAAGTAATTTTAGGTTTAAGAATAGTAAATGATTATACATAAAGTATAGAGCAATCAGTTTGGACATACGTGCTTATTCAATAAATGTACAGCTAAACAGATGAGTTTTGAGTCTGCATTTACATGTGACTAATGTTTTAGCACATCTGATCTCTTTTGGAAGCTGATTCCAACTGTGGGCGAAAAAACTGTGATAACAACTAAAAGCAGACTCCCCTTGTTTTGTGTACCGATCCTAACTCGATCCTAAAGATCTGTGGTCTGTTAGGTTTATATTCAGTGAACATATCTGCTATGTATTTAGGTCCTAGGCCATTGAGTGATTTATAAACAAGTTAAAGTACTTTAAAATCAATCCTAAATGTAACTGGAAGCCAGTGTAAGGACCTGAGGACTGGTGTGATATGCTCAGATTTTCTGGTTCTAGTCAGAATCCTGGCAGCAGCGTTCTGGATGAGCTGCAGCTGTCTGATGGTCTTCTTGGGAAGGCCGGTGAGGAGACCATTAAAATAGTCTACCCAGCTGGTGAAAAAATAAATAAACAAGTTTCTCCAAGTCTTGACTGGAAACAAAACATCTAATTCTTGCAATGTTTTTTTTTAAATGATAGTATGCTCATTTAGTTACTGCTTTGACATGACTACTGAAACTAAGGTCTGTCTCCAGAATCACACCAAGATTCCTGACTTGATTTTTAGTTGTTTGACCCCTAGAGTCATGGTATGCATTCATTCAACTTCATCTTTGTTTCCAAATGCAATGACTCCAGTTTTTTCCTTGTTTAACTGAAGAAAATTCTGGCACATCCAACTGTTAATTTAATCAGTTCATTGGCCGAGGGAGTCAATGGGGCTGTGGTCATTTGGTGATAAGGCTAGGTAAATCTGGGTATCATCAGCATAGCTGTGATAGGCAATTTGGTTCTTTCACATTGTTTGACTTAGTGGGAGCATATACAGGCTAAACAAGAGCGGAGCAAGAATTGAGCCTTGTGGGACTTCGCATGTCATGGATGTCCACTTAGACTTATGCTCTCCTATACTCACATAATAACCTCTCCCTTCTAACTATGACCTAAACCATTTGATTACCATCCCAGAAACCCACTTAAGAAAACTTGTTCATGTATTTTTGGTTGTAAGAGAAAGATAACTTTGTTCAGCTTCCTAAAGAACCCAACATTATGTAAACAGTGGATGCTGTTTGTTCTTCCGGAGCAGCAACGCAGTTTCACAAGCGCGTTTGTTGCCGAACATTTTATAAACAAGGCCCAGTTCGACACTGGATTAGCACATTATTTGATACTGAAGGATGAAGCGCTCCCAGCTATAAAAGATCCCGGTCATGAGTCAGAACTGCAGACAGAAAGCGAAACTGCATCAAATGTCTGTGTTTTGTTGGCAGTTGGAGCTCAAGTGCTCATCGATTTTTATCTCCAGGAGCTCAGCTTTTTTTTCCCGTAGAGAACTGTAAAGCTGTATCTTTCTTTTATAAATATAATACAACTAAAGACTTTTTGGAGAGATGAAGTATGCAGTACTACTCTATAAGTACTCAAAATTAACCTGAGATTGGGTGAAACTGTGTTTTATGCCCCCTTTAATTAAGCTTACAAACATAAAAAGGCACATTTAAAAAGGAATAGACCACCCACACCTTTTTTTGACAAATCTGTTATTTTCTCACCTTCATGTCATTCCAAACCTGTATGACTTTTCACTTCTGCAAAACACAAAAGAAGATATTTTGAAATATGTCTCAGTGCTTTTTTGTCCAAATCAAACGAGAACACTGTTGTTTTGGACTCAACTGACTTTCATTTTATAGTTAAACCAGTCAAAACATTCTTTAGAATATTTTCTTTTGTGTTCCACAGAAGTGAGTAAGCCATATAAAAGTAACAGAATGATGACAGGATTTACATTTTTAGGCGAACTATCCCTTTAACACCTCTGCTGGTCGCAAGACCAAATTGTAAGCAAAGAGAGACAATGGCTTGGTCTATACAGAGCAGTGGCTACAGCGTCTTCCCATCTGCAGTGTTTAAGGCGGAGCTGGTGTAAATCAAAGCCGCAGAGGCAGTCATTGGAAGAACCGCTCTGACATTACTGTGGACAGGCTGAGGAGAGACTAGATCTGCTCTCACTGAGGGCTGGATATACTGCAGGCCGCAACCACACACACACACCACAGGTTGGCTCTGAGGATGCCCTCACTGGAGAACAACCTTCTACACTGCACACGCTATACACCCCATTCATGTCTACTTCATGTTCCCACCCAAGTCCACGCACAGCACATTTTACAACCACAACCACTGAAAAATGCCGATTACTCCCTGTTCTTTCTCACATTATTTTATTAACCTTCAGATTTACAAATCCAATGAAATTGCTTGTTGAGCATGTTCTTTACATGTTGATGTATCGTTTTTTGTATTAAAACAGGAAGTTTTTAGCAGGAAACTACTTTTTTCTGGCTATTGTTCATTAAGTTGATTTGCTACTTGCTAGTTGTTTGGAGGAGGCACAGGGACATTCTTATTAAATATCTGATTGGACAATAAACGATGTAGTGCAAGATGAATCATCAATAATTCTTGTCCATTTTCCTTGATGTGAGAGAGTGCAAATTTTAAATGTTTATCTGGCTAATTTGGACAAATTTAAAAAGTACCCCATTTTTATGTGATATTGTGAAATATTCTTAGAATTTAAATAAATGGTTTTCTATTTTAATTTATTTTATAATGTTATTTATTCCTCTGATGCAAAGCTGAATTTTCAGTATCATTACTCCAGTCTTTAGTGTCACATGATCCTTCAGAAATCATTCTAATATGCTGATTAAATAAATATATTGCTGAAACTTAATTTTCTATAAAGTTGCTTTGCAACGATTTGTATCGTGAAAAGCACTATACAAATAAACTTGAACTGAAATGAATTCAATTGGTGCTCATAAAACGTTTCTTATTATCTTCAATGTTGAGTTGTGCTGCTTAATGTTTTTTGTGGAAACCATGACACATTTTGGATTTTTTGAAGAGAAAGTTCAACAGCATAAATCTTTTGTCAAATAAAATTTCTGATCAGTTTATTTTATAAAGTTAATGACCCTAAGACTTTTAACAGTAGTGTATTTATGATGTCAAATCTAACAGACTGGTATTGAAAGCCACAAAACACAAATTCTGACATTATGGGGTTTGTTTGGAATCATCATTTGTTTATTCTGCGTATGATTTATTAGAGCAGAATCATACCAACAACTGTTCTAATAAATCCCACCCAGAATAAACCAAGAAGAAAAAGGGCCTCAAAAGCCAGCCTCACATGATCCCCTGCATTTGTCTTTTTATTTTCATCCACATACACACAATTCATCAAACACACCCAGTTAGATTCTTCCCCCGAGGCAACTCTAAACACCACTATGGATTTGGATCAGATTTGGGGACTAGATAATAAAAAAAAAACGGATTAAAAAAAAATTCCAGAGTGTTTGTGATGGCCAGATTATTTTTAGGTTTTTGTATAGCCTCACAAAAAAAAAAGTTTCACCAAAATAATCATCAAGTCAAAAGGAGCATAACAAAAGGCTAGCTAGTGATGGTTAATGAAGACCATATGCTTACCTTCACTGGTAGCTGCATTCTTTGGAGCTTTGGTTGATGTCTGATCTGTACTTGAACTCAGGTCGGAGGAAATACTGGAACTGCCTTTCCCTAAAATCACAAAGAACACCCCAGGACACATCAGGACACCCAGAGCAACAACACTAATAGAGAATCAACAAATTAGCCTCAAAAAGCAAAAGCCATAGAAAGAGATACAAACAGCTTATATTTAGCATACGTACACATCTTTACATATATAATGCTCACAATACACAAAAAAACAGCATTAAATATCAAGACTTTATTTTATGTCAAGAGTGCATAAATAACATAAATAGGCCTATAATAAAAATGAATGCAACAGGGTTCACCAAATCTTACGATAAATGCCAGGCATTCTTTTTCTGTCCATCACAAACTTAGAATAACAAACCAGATGCCTCCCACAGATACTCCCCAATGGCAGGGACAAGAAAAAAAAGAACGAAAGCTGAAGCTTTTTACAAATCACATTACAGAAAAACTGTGCCCAAAAAAAAACACAGGCCCAGCTAAATTTGAATTAAGAGTGCAAGATGAGGTACCGTTCAGTTGAGTTCATCACATTAAAAAAAAATTCCATGTTATATAAAGATGATAAAAGTTACTAGAAAACTAGAAGCCAAAACAACTTTTTTGGTGATGATGACATTGTTTGGAATGCAACATGAGAAGCCTTTTGTTTTATAATATCTGAAAAAGTTGATTCCAAATAAGGAAAGACACAATAGTAAACTTAAGCTTCTTGTTTCTTTGTATTTGCAGTTTAATTAGTTGTGATGATTCCACATTTATTTTGAATCGACACAGCCAAAAAATTATTATTATTGTTTTTTTTTTTTTGGATAACGGTAAACCTAAAACAACATGCCCTGGTGTGAAAGTTTCCTAAACACTCCTGTTTGTTTCAATGGCACTTGAGAGCATCAGGTCACATATGGGGCATGTTTACAGGCTCGATGAGAGAGAAAACACAACCCGAGTTCACATAAGCTTTTATTTTACCATAAATGGCCTGACTGATGGAGCTTCCACATGCTGAGCAAAAAATGTGTTTTGCTCTGTAAACAAACCTGTTTTTCACTAAATAGTCTTCTAGTGATATCACTAAAGACATTTCAGGCCAGTTTTTTTAAATGATCAATGGAATCTGCTCAGACACTAACCTTGAATGCAACGTCTGGTCACATCACATGCATTGTTTATTGTCTCTAAAGAATGTGCTTCATTGCTAATGAGACTAATTGGCTGAACAAACATGGCATTGATGGAATTCTACAAAGCTATCGCCGTAGATGCTCAACCATATGATTCGCAAGAAATTTGAAAAAATAAGCGCTTTTTATGATTAGGGAGAGAAAACTGAATCAAGGCTTACTTTATGAGTATCAAAATAGATATTCATAATAAAAAATATATTTTTACATGCAAGGTACAAATGTTAGATAGACTCTAAACCAGTGCCAAAGATTGCAGTGTTACAATTACATAATAGCCTTAAACCAACCAAATAAGTTCTATGTTCAGCTACAGTATATGACTGAACACTTAAAAAATAAAGGCCCTTTTAACATCCCTAAGAAAATCACAGGCTTGATTTATTTTGTTATTATTCACTATAAGTTTGACTGGTTTCCTTTGGATAACTTATTTAGGTTGAAAAAAAAGGTTGCACTGATAGATCACAATAGATCCAGGACATCCTGATTTTATTTTGAGGAAGAAAATATGGTCTTCGACTGTGACTCCCTCTGTTAGAGGTTCATATTAAACAAGAACAAACATTTGCTTTAAAGAATTCATGATACATTAAATGCTCATACTGTGCTGTTTGTTAAACCAATGCTGAAAAGAATAACTGTAATTCTTTAAAAACATCTCACAAGTGAGACTATAATAGTAAGTATTTAATGCATTGAAGCCACAACACCACTTAACGTAGAAAAGTGTAAATTGGCTTACAAATTGCAATTTTTAATGTAGTGCATTTGAATGATCAAGTGAGGTTCTAAGTAGAAATAACTAAACTTATCAGTAGATAACCAACTCTGAAAGGATCTCAGCAGCGAAATATAACAGCAAACATTGCAAAAGGTTCTGATATGTGAAATATGTAAATTGGAGATCTGCGTGTGGGGAGTTGTTGGTTTTCTCACTGAATGCCAGTCTTGAGGGCCAAACCTTGACCTTCCAGAGAAATCTGGTGTGCTTTAAAAGACCACAAGTCTCTCAAGCAGCCAAGAACTAACTCTGTGAGAGCAAAATCTTTGGCATGAATGCTCACTGTTATTAGAAGATGATCAGTAGCAACCTTCAACATTAATATTTTAATAGACAGTCTATGCCCTGACCTTTAATCGTTGTCATATCCTATATGTTGGGGGGAAAAATGCTATGATTCACAGCTTATTAAAGTACACACACCCTATGTTGATGATTACTTTAGTAAAACCATTGCATAGTGCACTCTGATGCCGGCACACACTCGTTTCTTATCAGCTCCAAACACAAAGCTCTTTAGTTCTCATAAATCTGCTTTAAGAACCATGCTTGCTTTTAAAGCAGCAACAAAATCTTCTTTTTGTCTGTGACAAAAGGTAAACAGAGAAGGATATGAGTCCTTTCATGTGCCTTTATACTTAATGAACCGGACAACGAAAAATAGATGTTAGGCACTAAATATACTATAAATATTTAGATTTATAGCTGGATTGTTAAGCATAAACGCCAACATTCTCAAACATTAAAAACAGCGAATAATGTTACATTTACATTTTTAACTAGACTAATGGTGAAATTCTAATGTATGAATTCTATACTCCTATGCAAAAAATTAACTATTTAAGCACCAGGGCTTTCCTCAGGTTCAATCTAGCAAAATGCAGTTCTAACAAATATGGGAGAAAAATAATGTGATATGTGTATTTATAATGGCTAAATGTTAGAAACATCAGAAAGTCTTTTAACTGCAAGTTTAAAGGGTCCTTTAAAATGTATCTAAACCTATAACAGAAAATGACAAGTATGCTCTAAAAAGTTGTTTATACAAGAGATTTCTGCAAGGCTAGTGTTGCCCACAAAGAATAAGGGGGATAGTGACGTTGACACAACTATGGCTGCTGTACACCGAGGTTTAACAGTGGAAAAGCAGCATTGTGGCTGGCTGTGAGAGTTTGATTCTGGCACTCACCTTCACTCCCGCTCTGTTTGCCATTGTTCGCACCCATACTGTGGAATGCATAATCTACCGTCTGCGCTCCGGAAAAGTATCCATATGCGTAAAACACATACGACTGAAGAAAAGATGTGATGAAAATCCGCCAAAGACTGCTTCCAGATACGGTTCGATCCTGTAATGCAACTAGAAAAGTAGAAATAACGACAAAAGTCTGAGCAACTATTATGCAATCAGTTAAAACTCAACGCAGTTCAACAGACGTCAGTTTTAAAACTGTATTCCTTCAGATACAGTGTTGGCTATGCATTTTCTTCATTTTAAAAGCTCATCGTCTCCAGACAGCGCGTAGACATCCAAAGGAGAGACTGGAAACCAGATACTTGTTGCGTCAGGAGCACGCATACGCTCGTGCAGAATCTGTTACCATGAGATGAGCGTCTGCTGCGAGCGCAAATCACTTTGACCTAATATCCTCCCTCTGTCCTGTACAGTAACGCAATGCTTTTAAAGCCACGATGTCTAATGTTGTGGCAAGCCATTTTAGCATGATGCATTGTTGAACGAAAACTATTTTGATATTACTAGTACATATTTTTAATTGCTTGTACTTAGTAACTAGCCTACTATTTGTTTATTTATTTTTATATTTTACTACATACACAATGTTTATTCAAACAGCTTTGTATAAAAGTGATTTAACAAAAGTGATTTTTAAAAGTCAGGTTACATAAGAAACCTTTTTATTACAAAAGGTAGTGTGTAGTAGTGCCAAGTTATATATATACTCCATCAGTCACTATAATTATCTCAATTAACTGACAACTAAATATTCCATTGCTACTACAAATTGCAAATTGATGCCATTCCTTTTTTAATGACTAATTTTGCTCAGATATTTTAATTTGACTAGTAACTAGTAATTAGTAGGCCTAATTATTTCTTAGATACACAAAATATTGTATATTTATAATTTTACATCATTTATTAAAAACTCTATACTGTAGCCAATACAGCAAATTGAATCTCAGTGGTAAAATTTTGATTGAAAAATAAACTGGTTATTCTGATTAGTCATCACATTATTATTTACTTGTCATCAGACAACTTACTGAACTGTTTATAAGTATAATAATATTAATAATAGTAAAATAGAAATAGATGCTAGTAATTTTAAAATAATAAATGTTAAAACGGTTTGCCATAGTGGTTATTTTTACACAACGTACTGCAATGCATGGAGGAATTAGTAAAGAAAATCGATTAATAGACTAAAAATATAGAATTTAGATGTAAAGTACATCTTCAGAATATAAAATTCCACAGTATCAATAGGCTACGTTTGTTCCTAATTTGTCTCAAGTGGAACTGGACAATAATCTGTATAATACTGCTACTCACTAACAAGTCACGCAATTCATAAACCTCCAAGCTAGGTGGCGACACAAACATTTTGTGACAGCACTACGTTCCTCTACTTCATCGATGAAGAGCGTCAGCCCACAACAGAAGAGGCAGAACTTGAACTGTATGTGCTGTAAGTATTACATCGTTTCCTAGATAACATTCTTCACTTAAACGGTCAACTGTTATCCTTCTTTTATTTAAAGCAATCAGGAAAAGAGTTACTAGTATGTAGAAAACCATGGCTTTAACCAAGCAAGCTGACAAGCCCACATATTTATGAGCCGGAGTGTAAAAACAACGCGATAATCTGGGCACTGACTGATATTCTCGTAAGAATGTGTAGAAGGCTTTAGGTTTATATATGAATTTTCCAGTTGTGTTGCTTTAAAACCACGCCTTAGCGAACGTATTCATATTTATAGACCTTCTCATTTAAGTTTTATGATTTTGTTTATTCTACTAATTAATACATTCCTGTATTTTGCTTTTGCTGCCATTAATGATTTATTTTAAAAAGCGAAATCTCGGGAGGTCTTGTCCATTTGCGTGCCATTTTCTGTTTAAATCAGAGACCCAGGAAATTCTTGATTACAAACGCCTATGATGATTTAAAGGAACAGTTCACCCAAAAGTGGAAATTTGCTGCATATGTACCAAGACGTGGTTGAGTTTGTCTCAGAATCTGAACAGAGATGGAGAAATTTAGCATTACATCACTCTGCAGTGAATGGGTGCCATCAGAATGAGAGTCCAATCAGCTGATGAAAACATCACAATGATCCACTTGACTCTAGTCCATCAATTAAAGTCTTGTGAAAGGAAAAGCTGAATGTTTGTAATGAACAAATCTGTGGTTTATTATTAACATCTATTTCTTAGATAGCCGGAGGGTGGGTACATTTTCAGCAAATAAAAATCTTTGGTTGAACATTTCCTTCAATTGTTATTTTCTATGTAAAACTTTAGGGATTATAAGCATTAGCTATTATTCATCAATGTAATATACAAGCATACACATGTTGTCTGTGGTCATTAAGTCTTTTTCTTTCTCATTCTGTAGGAATGATGTTCAACAGCGATGGCTACTTACAACACGCTGCAGGACCGGATCAGAGTAGCCAAGGAGCTGCTTGAGAGAGTGGACAAAATTTGCAGTCGCCAAGGCTGTGAGGTTGAGGGACGTGCTAAACTCTGCAGTAAGCTGCGGGCTGAGCTCAAGTTCCTGCAGAAGGTGGAGGCCGGCAAGGTTGTTATCAAGGAGTCCCACCTGCAAAGTACCAATCTCACTCATCTGAGGGCCATCGTCGAATCAGCCGAGAATCTAGAGAATTTGGCGAGCGTCCTGCACGTCTTCACCTACGAGGGCCCCGAGGGCCAGAAGCAGACTTTGGTGGTCGATGTGGTGGCGAACGGCGGACACACTTGGGTGAAAGCCATCGGGCGCAAGGCGGAGGCGCTGCACAACATCTGGCAAGGCCGTGGCCAGTACGGAGATAGAAGTGTGATACGACAAGCAGAAGATTTCCTTGAGGCCAGTCGGCAGCAGCCCGTGCAGTACAGCAACCCTCACATCATATTTGCCTTCTACAATGGGGTCTCAAGCCCTATGGCTGACAAGCTCAAAGAGATGGGCATCTCTGTGAGAGGCGACATTGTTGCTGTTAATACAATAATCGAAGGTGAAGAGGATGAAGACAGTGAAGACAAACCTGGATGTGTGGAAGAGGACCAGGAGGGAGAGAATGAAGCTTTGGTTGAGGAGGAAGAAGAAGAGGATGAGGATGATGATGATGATGATGATGATGATGACGATACTGACCTCACCCACACCCGTGTTGATCGAGACACCATCGTGGCCAGCCTTGCCTTCCCCACTGAAGTGAAGGTGGACGTGTGCAACAGGGTGAACCTTGACATCACCACTTTGATCACGTATGTGTCGTCCCTGAGCCACGGCAACTGTCACTTCACTTTTAAGGAAGTGGTGCTGACGGAGCAGGCTGCACAGGAGCGCCAGGAGAAGGTCCTGCCCCAGCTGGAGGAGTTCATGAAGGGAAAAGAGCTGTTTGCTTGCCATTCCGCAGTTGAGGATTTCCGCGTGATCTTGGAAACGTTAGGAGGCCCTGGAGAAAAATCCAGAGCGGAGCAGCTGCTATCCAGGCTCAAAGTAGTTCCTGATCAGCCGTCTGAGCGAACACAACGCTTGGTTATGAGCTCAAAGGTGAACCGTAGATCCCTGATGATCTTTGGGACAGGGGACACCCTGCGGGCCATTACTATGACTGCGAATAGTGGATTCATCCGTGCTGCTGCTAATCAGGGTGTGCGATACAGCGTGTTCATCCACCAACCCCGCGCACTCACTGAGGGGAAAGAATGGAGAGCAACTCCAATATGACTGAAGGGCTGTAAATGAGATATGTGTCAGGAGATTTTTGTATGAGATATTGACAGAGTTATAGTGTATGAAGATGGTTAAAGTTATAAATGATGCTTAAAACTAGACACTTGTGAGAGGCACTACTGTATAAAGTGCACAACTCATTGGATACAGACACTCAGCAATCTTTATGTAAACTCAGTGAGCTCAGTGCCTCGAATGCAGCATTTCAATGCAAAAAGATGTCAAATTAACCTAATTTAGATTGCATCAAAAATATAGTGTCGAAACAGTGTGTAAACAGAGGCATATACTTTTGTTTTCAAATCTTTCGACTACATGCCTCAGGGTTATTTTACTTTTCAATTTAGTTTCTTTTCACAAACCTGATTTTTCTAAGTTAATCTTGTTACATCCATTTCCACCAGAGTACCAAATAAACACTCTTCAAATGGCTTTACCTCATGAAGAATATCTCCTTGTGATTAATTGAAGACACGTTATGTTTTGGTTTAACACATTTATAGTATATCTATTCAAAAAAAATGCTGTTCTTTTGAACCTTCCGTTTATTTACAAATCCTGAAAGAAATGTATCATGGTTTCCACAAAAATACTGAGCAGCAGTCATCGATATTTATAATATTTCTTGAGCACCAGTCAGATTTGTGAAGAATCATTTGACACTGAAGGGCTGCTGAAAATTTATTTTAAAGTATAATATCACAATATGATCGTTCTTGTATTTTTGATCAAATAAATTGATATACTGCAAACTTGGCTTATAAAGAATAAGACACTTTCTGGTGGTGAATAATGTTTATTGTTAATATAAACTACACAGGTGTTTATTCTGCTTGGACACCTGTGGGAACATGCGGAGAACTGACTTGAGAAATAGATCAATGAAAAGTGAAGTTGGCTCTGGCATCATTCATTAGCAGATGCCTCTTGTTATGACATGGTGCAGGTTATGAAATGAACTTCGGCTTAAGATAAATATTTTATTATTTCACAAAGTAACTTACTAAATAACTTTTCTCAGTTCTATTAGTTATGGAGTTAGAAAGTTACGGGTACGGCAGTCCAGCTCACCATCACTACAGGCTTCAGTCGGTGTTCTGTATGTAATTTGTCAACTTCATAATCACATAGCTGTTTTAGTGGCTAGATTTTTTAGGATTGAACTACTATAATAACGCGGGCAATTGCTATTTCACTGAAGGCTACACATGCCCATTAAAAAAGCACATGCATTTTTTCTACTGGTCTTCCTGTCGGGTGCTGTACAGTTATCCAGGAGACCTCTAGGCGGACAATTTTCTTGTGGTAATGACATCGCAAAACATAACATTTTAGTCTGAGTCTCTTCTGTACACTCGGCACTTCAGACATATAATCTACAAGAAATTTTAAAAACAACAAGAAAACTATTTGTAGTTGAGAAAGACGCCTAAGGCGGAGACGTAACCCATCGAGTTATGTGGCATTATTTAACACGTTCAGGTCTTAGCATATACGAATATTATATTGTTTCTATTCACAAGTAAACTGGTAGTCTGTGAAGACCAAGCCCAGCCAGCCGAAGCTGTCAGCAGTGCTACTCCCTTCTGAGTCATGCATTGAAGCAAAACAAATCTGATCGTAGCAGCAAAGCTAACAAGACGTCGAACACGCAAGTGCCCGTTCATTTGGTAAGTATCTGATTTGTACACATCTTTTCTATAACTTTTATTGTGATAGCACACTGGCATTCGTTTTATTCGATGGTTTGATATATCACCACGTAAGTTCTCAAGCAGTACGTTTGCTCTTAGCTGCGGAGTGCTAAAACCAAATCTTCCCTGAAACACGGAAGTAGCAGTTAGCGTGCTAACACTATTTAAATGTAACAGGAAAATCACTCTTGATATTACTCCCAAGTGCTCATGAACTACAGCAGCCCCTCGCGCTTGTCATTTTGACACAACTGAGTTAGCCAGTTAGCTCAGCAGCTGTCATTAGCTGTATCAATAAATGAACACTTTCTGGATGGTCGAGATTCTTTGAATGATAGGACCCCCGGCATAGAATAACTTAATCCACACAACCGTGAATTAATACAATTCACGCATGTCTTGTTTTACTGTAAACGTCTGTAGGAAGGAACAGGTGTCAGATATCACGCGCGTGTATTGTAGCCGTTGTTCGATTGTTGTGGAATAGATCACGACCCAAAGTTAGTTTGTTTATGTATTTGTCGTTGAAATAAGCCCTCCGTAGTCCGCTTGTAAAATACATTGCACATACAGTTACATTATAGTGAATCTCACAGCACATATTTTAGATTTTAAATGATGCTGCTGCATTTAAAAGCCGTTGAAACCTGTGTAACTATTCATAAAATGCATAGCTTTTTGGAAATTGAGATGATATAGGACAACATTTTGCTTACTTGGAGGGTGCAAAAAATAAAAAAATAAATTATATATATATATATATATATATATATATATATATATATATATATAGTAAATCGCCTTTAAAGTTGTCCAAATTGAGTTCTTAGCTATGCATATTACCAATCAAAAAATACATTTGGGTATATTTACTTAATAGAACATGATCTTTACTTAATATCCTAATGATTTGGGGCATAAAAGTAAAATAAATTAATTTTGAACCATAGGGTGTATTGTTGGCTATTGCTACAAATATACCTGTGCAACTTATGACTGGTTTTGTGGTCCAGGGTCACAAGTTGGCTATCTACACTGTCAGGATATTGTACCTTGAGGGGTGCAAAAGCAGATATCTCACTTGTTTCCTCTGACCTTGCAATCTGTATGAATTAACAAAAGGCCCTTTTATCACTGTATTCTAATATTTACCAGCCAGTTCAAAACCATAGTCTTTGGTTCAAAAATACTAACTTCACTTTATGCCATATTGCAACCCTGTAACATTCTCATGTGTTATTAAAATGAACCAGGGCCAGAAACAAAAGCCTATTGAGGCACCTCTATAGAAATGTGATGCCCCATTAGTCAAGTGCTCATTTAAATATTCCATTCATCTTTTTTCTCACTCTTTGTGCCAACAATCTTGTTAATGTGGCATCAATCGTGGGGAAGCAGTCAACGATCCTGCATAACATGTCACACCCTTTCCATATACACCACAGATGAGCTGTGTAAACTGAGAAAGCAACTGCTGTCGTTGGCAGCCTGGCGTGCACTTGAGTCAACAGCAGTCATCCTGTATTATTGTGTAGTGAGTGACTCCACCCATGATTTCAGGTTTTCAAAGAGGTGTATATATATATATATATATATATATATATATATATATATATATATATATATATATACTCAATATATGTAATCACAGTACACTTATGACCTATAGCCTCACAATCTGGACAGTTGGCTGCTCTTGTGTTTTAAAGTTTGGATTTGGCTATATGGAAGCAATTGATTTCACATTGATTACATTTGATAGGAAGATAAAAAAGGATAGTCCACCCTGAAAATGAAATATCTGTCATCATTTACTCACCATTAATGCAATTCCAAATATGTATGAATTTATTCTTCTGTGGAATATAAAAGATGATATTTTGAGAGATGTCATGCTGTTTTTTTTGTCTATACAATGGAAGTCAACAGTCACCAAAACTGTTTGGCTATAAACATTTAAACATATCTTTTATGTTCCACAGAAGGAATGACATGAGGGTGAGTAAATGATGACAGAACTTATATTTTTGGGCAAACCATCAGCAATTCTTTAAGAGAATTGACAGGGTTTTTTTTTTTTTTGCCTCAGTCTAGTAAGCAATGATGTCAGTGTCAGTTAGGAAGGGAACCAACAAATGCTATGCTAGCTTGTATAAGGAGCCTCATTGTTTTACCATTTTCTCAGGGGACCGAAAAGAAAGTAGGCCTGTGTTATCATCAGTATTAGCAGGGTAAATGATGGGAACAAGACAAAGCTGATTATTCACAAGTGACACCCCAAACATGTCTGATTCACTTGAAAGGGTGCAGGTATATTACTAGTAACGAATGTTGATAATTGATCCTGAATGCTGTACATAAAGCACCATTCTTTATCATCTGCTCTCTTCTTCTCAAAGTTCTTCCTTCTAGGATTCCTTTAATACCCATCTACCTCTGATTTTTCACTACATTGCCACCCATCTCTCGTTGCCTGAAGCCATGGCTGCTAACAGGAATGCTTTGACCCTTCACAAAGTAATAATGGTGGGCAGCGGTGGTGTGGGCAAGTCAGCACTAACTCTGCAATTCATGTATGATGAGGTAAGACTTCAAATATTTAGGAATTTCACATCATGTGTACATTGAGGTTAACCACAAAGTATAATTGTGCTGATCTTTCAAAGTTTGTGGAAGACTATGAGCCCACCAAAGCTGACAGCTACAGAAAAAAGGTGGTTCTGGATGGAGAGGAGGTTCAGATTGACATCCTCGACACAGCGGGACAGGAGGACTACGCTGCCATTCGGGACAATTACTTCCGCAGTGGAGAGGGATTTCTCTGCGTGTTTTCCATCACAGAATCTGAATCCTTTGCTGCTACTGCTGATTTCAGGTAGAGAGATGACTTGAAAACTGGTGATTAACACAACGCTGGCATTGCAGGGTATAAGTCAAAAGGTTGGCTAAATATGCTCATGCAGCTAAATGTATCCAGTTTTCTCATTTTATCTTTAAACTTCAGAGAACAGATCCTTCGTGTAAAAGAGGAGGAGAACGTACCTTTCCTGCTGGTGGGAAATAAGTCAGACTTGGAGGACCGACGGCAAGTCGGGGTGGAGGAGGCCAAGGCCAGAGCAGATCAGTGGGCAGTCAGCTACGTCGAGACTTCTGCCAAAACCCGTGCCAATGTAGATAAGGTAGGCCATACAAAAACTAGTTTGGAAACCATTACATGTGATACTTTTAGGGATAGTTCAATCAAAAATGACAACTGTCATTTATTCGCCCACATATTACTTTTTCTGTGGAATTTAAAAATAAATTGTTAATGTTCTGGTTTGGATGCCTTGAGGTGTGAGTAAATGATGACAATTTTTCATTTTAAAGTAAACTCTCTCTTTACTAAGATGAATAAATCATTCTGTATTAGCAGTGTTAATGATTCATACAAACTTCATAATCTTTCCAGGTGTTTTTTGATCTCATGCGTGAAATCAGAGCCAGAAAAATGGAAGATGACAAAGAGAAAAATGGAAAAAAGAAGAGGAAAAGTTTGGCAAAGAGAATTCGCGAAAGATGTTGCATTTTATAACGACTGGGTCGTACTATAACACTAACGTCTTTTCTCTACCCTTCCACTGCTTCCAAAAAAAATCCATCAGGTTTCATCACTCTCCAGGCAAAAATCCTGGAGATTATCTCTTTAAAACACATCTAGGTTACAGCCTGTGTCTGTTTCTTCTCATTGTTGTTTCTCAATGGGTATAAAATGACATACGGTTTTAAAGGTCTGCCATATCAGATGAAAGCATTTCTCAGCTCAAGCACACCAGAACTGACTACTAGAATAATTTGTATTACTTAGATTGAGTTTACTTTAGTTACTTTTAGGTGAATATGAGTAAATTGATTGCTAAACACTAATACTGTAGGAAAAATACTACTACTCCAAACTATTTGTTAGCAAATTCACAGCGTGTTTTGAGGATTTAAACCTTCTGTTTTACTTCCTAAAGTAAAGCCTTAATGTTACAAAAATGTTGGGTGTCAAGCTGCATAAATGCTTTTAGTCATTTTCTAAAAGAAAATTATAGCTCTATATATTTGCCTAACATAGGCAATGCAGAATATTACCAAGGAAATACGCAGCTCATAAACACTGGAATCAATGAAGTTTATTCTTGGCTCTTTTACCAAAACCTTTCTATGAATTCAAAGTCTAAAAGCCCATGCATTTCAGAAAAGTTGGCACTGTCCTTTATTTCATTTTAATGAGTCTAAAAGTGCACCAAACTTGTTTCAGATATGTGATTTAACATAAGCCAATCTCTCCTAAAACACACATACATAAAATATTTGTAGTTATAGGGCTCATCCCTGTGTGTATGGCACTAGATTTAGAGGTTCCCAGATCACACAGATTTAGCAATGTAGAAATGAGAACATCATTTAGCTTGAGTTGACTTAACTGCAAAAGCAGGTTGGAATGTTTTGTTACACAGACTGAATTGTGTACTTTATTATAACTTATATGCAACTGAATATTTCTTGCTACATTTATCCTGTGTAATTATATTTTCTTATTGTAAAGTAAAATTTTCAGAATTTGAGTTCTAAGGGGAAGAGTATATTGTGAAATCACGCTCACTCATAGTAAAATTAAATTCTAAGGGCTGGACATAATCTGCTTTTCAGACCCCTGCAGACCTGGAGTAAACCAGAATCATCAGCCTTTGATGAATAGTTTTGAATAAGCACATCCATGTGTAAATAAATGTGAGGTTGACAGTTTATTTCCACATTAATGCTTTTTTTTTCTTTTGCAGTTAAAACTACAGTTTCTTTTAAATGTTAACAGTCTGTAAGCATCTTTTAAAATGTGGCTGTCTTTAACCAAATATTTGTGTGTATTGTGGCATATGCAAGTTTTTCTTTCCCTTTGTTTATTCAGTCATAGTGGGATGCTATTCCTCAACAAACTCTTCAGTGGTCTGTTTGTGCCGTAAGCATGCCAATGTGGCAATGATGCTGATATATCAACAGCTGATGCCTCAAGAGACCCATCATTACTTTAAAAATTGACTTTCTTTGAGCGCAAAAAAAAAGACATTTTAATATAAGCCTCTATTGTCTGAGTCTTTCTTATACGCTTACATTCTATATTTTGGGCATCTCTTGGCAAAACGCTGAACATGCATAAATCTGAATTTGAAATAGGGTAGGGGCAAATTATAAGCTTTATCGAAAGAACTAGCTGACGACCAATACAAAAAAAAAAACCTGACGCACTTATGTAATGTAATATTACAACAGTAAATATGTTGATATAAATATTGAACGAAAATGAAATGGAAACATTTAAGCAAACCGAACATACTTCATTTTAAATGTTATGTTTGTGTTACATTTAATAAAATATATTTTTGTAGACCTCCAATATGAGACTCATATTGTACAACAAAAACGGAATGCCTACAGAAAAGACTATTACAACTTGTAGAGAGGTGTAGTAATGTTACTGTTTTATCTACATTATCCATGGTAAGGTTGATTTTGAAGATATTAAACAAGGTTTTAGTAAATAAAGCGTTACAGATTTCAATGTTTTTTGACAAGGACTGTATTGCATTACAAGTACAACTTTTAATTATATTTGGCTTATAATTCAACAATAGTTCTTTGTGGGTTGTTTACTATTACAATGTCTGTTGCCAGTCTGTTTTTATATATATACAAAAAAGAAATGACCGTAGACTGTGATAAAACCAAAAAAGACACCAAAAATAAAAAGTTAAAAAAACAAAATCAGTCCATAGAAAATTTGTAAAGGAGCCAAACTTACAAATACTTGACCTGACCTGTTCTAGTTAACAGCACACAGTCAATATTGAGAGGTAGATGGATGTGTTGATCGGACATCTTTTGTTAGACTGCATTTTGAGCTTGAAGGCATATTCCTCTGAATTCAATGAAGGATTTACAAACTCCATGGGAGTGGGCCAGAGATGGCAAACTACTATGAATAGGCTGCCAGTTACAATAGCACCCCATTTTTACAATCCTGATGTTGAGGTGCAGATATAAAAGTAAAAGAGAATGTCTCTTTACACAAGCAAGTACATATGATTTTAGAAAATCTTATTTAGTCAGTTTCTCAAGAATTATTGCTGGTGAATCCTGCCTCAGGTCCATGTGTTCGGCTGGCTCCGTTTGACTTTAAAAAATTAGTGCACTACTGGTGCACTAAATAAAAAAGGACTGTTCAGTGACTTTTTCCCTTTCATTGAAGTAAGATAGTTTTAATTGTAGTACCTCCCTTGTCTGCTTGTATTGGTTTGTTTGGAGTTGCATTTAGAATGAGTTTGTGTAACTGAGATGGGCTGTAGGTTAGCCCAGGGATCTTGGAGCATGGATGATTTGTAATATTTTTCCATATCATTTGTCCCCCTCTCCCTGCCATACGCTGACCCAAACGGAGTGGATGTCCGTGGTGAACCCTTAAGGAGAAAATTGTCATGCAGAAAGACGTTAAAACGACCACAGTTACTCAAAGATTGTATAGTAAGTGTCCAAACCAACAACAACAAAACAAACGTTCATAGATCGCAGAAATTAAATTCGGATTAGAGCAGCAAAATACCGCAGATAAGTGAAATTACAGAACAAAAATGTTTAAAACTCAAACTGCGCATTAGCATTTTACTTTGACCCTGAACGCGAGTGAACTACCTGATATCCAGAGTGTCGTCTGGGACTCTCATACGGCGAGCGTCCGAACGGTGCGCCGCGGGGACTAGGGCTCGATCTGCGCGGGGTGTGCGCCGGAGATTGACCGTTAAAATACTTCCCACCGCCGCCTCTGTTACCGCCAAACTCTCTCGGTGGTGTAACGTTATTTGGAGAACGCTGTCCAAATCTAGGTCCAAACGGCGGCGGTGGGGTTGAAAATGCCCACGGAGGCGATGGAAACATACTCCCTGTCCTATCGAAGGCTGGAGGCGGGCTGCGGAAGCCTGCGGACCGCGGACCAGAGCCCTGGCGGGGTTGGCGAAACTGTGGTCTTTGCATAGCGTCCTTATCTGTTTCCAAAACCTCAAAAGACGACTGTATTTATAACTTAATTTGACGCTTTTAAAACCGTTTTTCACTTAGCATAACAAAACAGCACGACCCGGAACAAGAACCGTCTCTCGATGATTATCATTTGAATAGAGTCAGTGAAAGACTCGGTACTGCCGCCTATTCTCATGACGCGTGAAGCGCCCATACACGCGTTTAATCATCGAAAACAAAACTAAACACCGACCATTAAGAAAAGTTTCAGCATAGTTCAGACACTCGTTTGTATTTGTTGAATAAGTGAAAAAATTATGAGTAAAATTTATAGAATGTGCTTTTGGATGCTGGATTTTCTTTGGGTAACCAGCTTTATTTCTTAGTATTGTGGATGAAACGCCCCCATGGGGTAAAACAATCAATGGGTAAAACCTGTTTTTATACAGTCTATGTGTAAAACGTTCCCTACTGTTTTTCACAAGATAAAGTCAAAATAATTCTTAATTGTAATATGTACTACGTTGATAAGAGTGATGTAGAAGTTTCCACCATGAACCTTACACTGGTGATGTATCTGAGAGCAAACGGATTTCA
The DNA here is from genome assembly GCF_963082965.1 of Carassius carassius. Classification (NCBI taxonomy): domain Eukaryota; kingdom Metazoa; phylum Chordata; class Actinopteri; order Cypriniformes; family Cyprinidae; genus Carassius; species Carassius carassius. The sequence continues at coordinate 18,324,577 of NC_081774.1, read as the reverse complement.
CAGTAAATTATCTCATTTCGGGCAGTAAGATTTTTTTTTAAAGCTTACTGTTTTGTAGAAAATCACAGTTATATGATATGGGAACAGTAGGGCATTTAGGCTGTAGGCTACATGTTATTTAAGAAAAATATTTTCAGAATTAGGCCTACATAACTTTTTTCTCAGTCAAAGGCCCGTGGGGTAAAACACCCAGCTGGTACAAATGTATTTGTGTTATTCCCCACCTGGCAGATAAATGTGTAAATGTTGTAGCCTTCCTTACATATAGACATGAACAGCTTTCTTTTTTCTCATGTAGTCATATTTTCTCTCTCATTTCACTCCTCTGAATGTGCTTTTCTCTAAAATGTCTCTATTGCATACCAAGACATTAACTGAATTGCAGTGCTTTGTATTTAATATTTGTCTAAAACATTATGTAACATTACGCTATATATGCCCTTGATCTCTCTCCGCCAACTCTTTCCTCCTCAAACAGCCTTCTTGCAGACTAAAAACGATGGGTGAAAGCGCTTTCTTTGTGGCAGCCCCCAGGTTGTGGAATGCACTTCCTTTAACTGGAATGCCCCAACATTAACAAGTTTTAAGAAACAGTTAAAAACTCATCTTTTTAAGATGGCGTTCTTGTCTTGATCCCAGATAGCTCTTGTTGCATTCTTATTTTTGTTTTATTCATCTTTTTTATGTATTTACTTTTGTTCTGTACTTGAATAGAAATAAAATGTATTATTATTATTATTAAAACCTGCATCAAATGTAAAATTAAGAACTCATGCCCTGGGTAGTGCATGGGATTTTACTGAAAGCAGGGTTTATCTCTTTATGTTTTATTAAGATATTTGTGAGAGTTATATCACTGTATTTAAATTTCTACAATGTAAAAAAAAATTTCTACACAATAAATACATTTTCAAAGTTGTAAACAAAACAAAGATTATGCTATTGGAGTTGGGTATATATTTGACAAGAAAACAGTAGTTTCTCTTCAGCTGTCAGTAGAGGTCAGTGTAACCATTTCTTTTTACACAGTTCTTTTAGAAAATAAAACAATGAGCAGATTAATGTGTAACGAATCTTTGCACTAAATAAAGAGCAAACCATAGCTAACATTAAAAAAAATCCCTACACTCTCTGTGTGGAAGGGACCAGGGGTCCTGTTGTTATATAGTGAATAGTCCTCTGTTGAGGTCACGTCCATGTTTTATTAGCTGTGCTCTTTAAAACAGATCATAATTCATCAAAGACAAAGTTTTGTGCTTTCTGCTAAGAGGTTTATAGTGAGGAGGAATTACGCTTTCCCACAGCACTGGAGTTCTGATTCAGGACTGCTGATGGATTGAGTTATCAAGCATGTTTTCTTTTAATACATTATCTTATTCTTTTTAAAGGTCTTGTGTTAAAGTGTCATCAGTGGAGCAGTGTTTGGTTTTGCTATTATTTAATTTGGAAATCAGCATACTTAGAAAGTGTGGCTGTAAAAGGCCATTTGGGATTTTCCACCAGGACTGACGGCTGCAGTGTGAATACATAGCATTAGAATTTTCTAATTATCACTGCTAATTAATTTAGGAAAATAATATCAGTTGTAAATCATGGTGTTAGGTCATTTGGATGTTTTTTTTTAAAGATATTTTTTTTTCAGTGTTTTCTCAACTAAGCTAGCAGACCAACTGTAGTGTTTTGTCCTGTCTGAGAAACACAATAATGACCATTAGTGGGCTAAAAATCAGTCTTGACTGGAATGGCCTGAAAATTGAGTCTGAAATTAACAAACAAGTGCATGCACACAAAAAATGCAGACTGGCACATGAGGCATGCTTTTGTCTGCAAAACGTGAGGAACAAAATGTTTTATGGGACAAAACTGTGTCACTGAAGGCATAGACCATCTCATTGAGAAACAATGTGGCACTCAGATGAACTGTGTTCCCACTTAAGTGTCCCAGGCAAGTGACCTAATTCCTCACACCCTAGATTTCGATCTCTAGCCCTCTGATTCCCATGTTTACTGAGTTCCCAGACTAACTTTGTCCCACCTCAAATGCCCTCCATCATCCACCCACTGGAGGCTGGTCACTTCTACAGTTTTCTTAGTTTACTGTTATTGTTGCCGTCCTAAAAATACCCTGAAAACTTGAACTGTGTTTTCTTGGTATGATGAGAGTACTCGAAACAAAATGTGAGTGGGAAAAAGTAGTTTTGCTCCTTGAATTTTATTGGTCAGCTGCATTGCACGAGTGCTCATGTACAGTCCATCCAGTAGGTGGTGACAGACGGCCATCTTTACGAGTGAATCATTCATTCAACCGATTCTTTCAAAATGCTACTTCATTCAGGAACTTACTGGCTGTGTAAAATCGCGAAGTTTATTCAAGTACTTTGGTTGTGTCCCAAAAAAACACTGAGTAGTTATTTATTTTGAATTTGTAATTAGGCCTATGTTAATTAGGTATGTTCTATATATTTGTAAATGAAATCTGAATTTACTAAATTTGTAAATGTTATATAACCTACCAACAGGAGGAGATGAGAGAGCAATCTTTCCACAGCTCTACTGCGCCACTTCTGTGTCTGCTTTTGCCACGGGGGTGTGAATTTCCAATTTTCCAGTGACAACAGCAGTTTACAGACCTCAGTCACACAAAAAGAAGAATAGAAAGATAAAGAGCTAACGCATGGGATTAATTGCTGTAGATTATCTTTTTTTTCTCCCTTTTATGACATTATGGCCCGGTTTCATAGACGGGGCTTAGCCTAAACCAGGATTGGGCCATAGTTCAATTAGGACATTTAAGTAATTTTTATAAACATTCCTTCGAAAAAAGTATTACTGGTGTGCATCTTAAGACAAAATAAAGGCACTGACATGTTTTAAGATCAGTCGGTGCAAGTTTCTTTTCGATAAAACAGCTCAGATTTACATTTTAGTCTAGGACTAGGCTTAAGCCTTGTCTGTGAAACCGGGGGTATGTCTTGTAAGTGGCAAAATATTGAGGCCCTTTTATCCAGTTTGGATGTGTTTCATTCTTTTTGGTCAAGTACACTAATTCATTTTATGACTAATAGCTTATGATTCCATTATAATGTGGAAATTCAGACAAGTAATGAGTTGACATTTACATTATTATATGAAATCACCTATAACAGTCAGCCACTGAATACTATGAGCCTAAAAAATGTGTAATTTTCTTTCAGGTATACCTTTTTTATTTATACAGATGTAATATTTTCTTCATTCTGTTGATTTATTTTAATTTATTTATTTTAATTTAACTAACACACCTCTAAGAATGAAAATAAATGCATGTTCAATAATAAGTAAATATACAAAAAATCATGGGTGTAGCCTAAACATAATTATTTGAATAAGGTTATTTTAAAAATAATATCATTAATTTCATGAATATCATAGATGTTTGTCAGAGTTAATCCATTTGACCTAATCAATATGTGCCTATTCATAAAATATGTGATATTGTACATATTTACATCACAAAGTAAAGCATGCAAATATGTTTATGTAAATTTATAAAACTACTTGTACCTTCACTGCAGTACTCCTTGAAGGCTACTTATACTAAAACTGCTTACGTAAGGGAAAGTTCGCCCAAAAATGGAAATTGTGTCATTATTTAGTCGCCCTCAAGTTGCACACCTATGAGATTCTTTCTTCTGTTGAGCAAAAAAGAAGATATTTTGCAGAATGTTGGTAACCAGACAGTTAAATGTTATTTATTATATAAATAATGTAATATTTTCTTCATTCTATTTATTTGTATTTATTTATTTTCCTTTAACATTTTGATACACAATACCCTGTTGGGGAAACTTAATGGCTGCACTTTGTTCTGCACTATAATTTAAGACAAATGGATTTATTATGTTTTCATATTCAAGAGATTATAAGCTACAAGGAGCCTTTTTTGGGTTTGCATCAAATGTTCTTCGACTTTAATGCATAATCAATTTGTTTATGAATACAGATTGATCTGCTGAAATCAGTTATTTAGTTGAATACAACTATAGCTGCCGCACATTAAAATACAATTTTCAAGAAAAAAACAAAAAACATGGGGAAAATAAATGCATGAAACCATTCAGAAGAATTTGGGCACAGATGGGAATATATAATGTATCTTGCTGAATATATGGAAGTAAGCAAATTCTGATATAGTGTTTTATAGTCAGTCATTGATTTTTTTCAATCAAACGATTATTTCAAAACTTCTGTGAGTTTGTTTGGATCTAGTTTCATTGGCAGAGTAAAAATAGACAAGTAACTGTCAGTACATGTGTAAAAAGATATATTTTATATTAACTTATTAATATAACTTATAAAAAAATGTCATGCTGCTTAAATATATATTTTACTAGATTGCAAAAAATATAGGCCTATTTCTCTTGTGCACTTTGCTTCCGAGTCTCTAGAGGTCATCTTTGCTTTAGTTGTGCTAAACAAAAGCTCAATCTGTTTTACTGGACCAGTGTCTATCGTCTGTCAGTTTGGAATTTGTTCATGTTTTTAGATCCCAAACTAAAATTCAGCTGTAATAACAAAGATCCTTTCCAACTTTCCGTAAAAACCAGGAAAATCTGCTCTTGGCATTTGCACATCATGGAGAAGATACCTACTAAGTGTCCCAAATATTTTTCCTATTTATTTTCTGTTATTAAAGCCGTGTCGGGCCTTTTGTTCATTAATGTTTTTTGGGATATAAATCAAAGGGCTGAGCAGTACCTCCACACACAGATATCTATAGAGTTCAGAATCTCTCAGCATTGGTATACTCATGCTCTAATAATCAAATCTTGTCCACTGGCTTCATGCTATTTGCACCTGCTTCTCTCTTGCTGTTCATTGTCATTTTTTATGCCACTTCAAACTTTGTTGTTTGAATCGTTTGGGACACTATGAACAACTGAAGACTCATTGGCATGAAAATGAAAAGCCATGTCTAAACAGTTTCACAGTCTTTGACGTAATGTTTCATCTTAGAGTTTGGTGAATGGGAAAATGGTGCAGTGTACTTAAATAGATACATGTGTAACATGCTCATTCATCTTAGTTTCAGAGGAAACTAAGAAATCCCAATGAATGGTGCTGTTGTATATGGACTCTTAATGGAATTTGGGAGCTCAGGGAATCTGTTCCAGGAATTGGAGGAGTTCAAGGCAGCGACAGATCTCAGGTGAGCAGTACGTTGCACCTGCATCCTTCAAAAGTTAAGCAGACTGAAACTTTTTTGAGTTAATCCACATCTAGGCTTTGTTTCACACCCCCCCCCCCCTTTTGGCAGCTGTGCAGAGCCTTTAATTTTTTTATTTGACCCTGGAGAACTTTTCACAGATGCTGCAAGAGAGTTAAATCTTCTTGTTTCCTTCAATCAGTCATCATGGTCTCATAACACGTCATGTTAGCGTCAATCATCATTCTGCCAGATAGCACCTGAATTTCCACCCACATTCACTTTACATTCTTACAAACATGTATGTGAAGTAACATAGCATCCGTGTGATATCAGATAAATGTCTGAGAGCTGAATTCTGGGAAGAGTGCAGCAGACTGATTAAGATAATGACTTGAATATTCCTTAGAGCGGAATTATCTTCTTTGTCTGATCTCTCTCAACATAAAAAACAGCTGGTTGTTTTTTATACCAATCTTAAGAGGATAGATCTAAACACACCTGTTTGAGCTTTAGGGTATTATGAGGATATTTCACTAATTTGTTTTCTGAGCACATCCAGACTGATTTCTGCAGGTGTGGGTGACACCACTGAAAAAGTTGTCCTTCGTGAGGGCTGGGATGAAATCCCAAACTCATGACTGAGATATATAACTTCCTTTTTTCACTTCACAAGCAAACCTTTATTCTGGAATTAAACAATGCACCTTTGAAATGCGGTCTTTTTGATGGGTAATGCTGTTTCATAAACACAGTTGTGAAAAGAAAGAATGTATGTGTTAACAGATTAATTGATCGATGACAATACGTGTATTTTTAGACCAATTAGGACTCGAGCCAGAATAGATGCCGGTTCATCCTCCCTGCCAAGTCTGGATCGGAGGCAGAAATCGGTTCAGTGGATAGCTGGGGAAAACACGCTCGGCTTCCGAACACGTCTGTTGTCATCTGTGTGGCAAATGAGAGATGGGGTCATGCAGGAATCTTTCCAAACAAAAGAAAATAGTTGGATCACTGCAGATCAAATAATAGGTTAGTAAATATTACATAACAAGATAGTTTGGGATCTTAATATGGCTTCCAGAAAAATGCCCAATCTTGTGTATTATAATGGCTCTGGTGTTATGTAATACTGGTGGCCTGTCCACTTAGTCCTGTTATCAACAACATTTCACATCTTGAATAATTTAGCACAGCCCACAGTGTAATCCTAACAAACACTCCTTTCTGTGTTAAACTTTTGGACACATTTTACTTAGAAGAAACAATAACTCCATAAGGTGTGTTTCATTAGTATGCCGTATGTATTTATACAGCTTGTAAAGGCCATAAATGGAACAAAGAGATTTTAATGAGTGTATTAAATGAAACATGAGGAGGTCGATAAAACACTTAATTTAATCCAGCAGATATTGAGGAATGAAGGCATTTTTAAGGCAATATGAAGATAACATGCAGTAATGTCTTTCACAAGTGATAAATGTTATATGAATGAAAAGTTGAACAAATGAATTGTATTTTATTGAAAAGATTACCTACATTCTTTTTATATCTTTCTTTTGATGATGTAACCATGTTTGATGGATTTATCTATGTAGTCAAGCATGCACTTTTTTTCCTGGTTCTGGCATGACAATCAAAAGCGTTTCTGCTTGGTGATAATGTGAGGATTTAGCCATTCCAAACCAATGTGCAAGCTAAAAACAACACTAACACACCTCCTGTGGAAGTTTGTATTCATGCACACCCAGTTTACCTCGGACAAGAGTTATTGATATTTCTGATAAAGAAGAAGGATCAGGAAACTCCTTTTTCCTGCAGTGACAGAGGTGGTGTTTGCAGCACTTGATTAGATATCCACAAGCAGTGCTGTATATTACAGTTATTTTCTAAGGTATGTCTGTGAAATAATCTGTACTTGATACTTTTGGATGGACAGAAATACTAATCCAAAATGTCTAGGCATTTTTTTTTTTTTAATTTATAATCTATTTCTGAATATAAATTCTTAGTGCTATAGTGTTTATGCTTAATTATTTATGTTGCCATATGGCAAGTCTGATGTATGTGTCTTTTATGGAAGTACGGGAATCTGTCTGTGTGTGTACTATGCTACATTGTGGATGTAAAGGATTGTAAAAGTGATTTTTTTGATATTGTGGGGACTAGCCTGAGGGGAAAATAATTATTAAAAATAGTAAATGATGTTTATCTCAAAGTGCAAACAGGTTTTCTGTAAGTGATAGGTTTAGGGTAAGGGTTAGGAATAGAAAATATTGTTTGGTCAGTATAAAAGTAATAGAAGTCTATGGAAAGTCCCCACAATTCACAGAAACAAAAATGTGTGTGCATGTTGAGAAATATTAAATATAATATTGAAAACATTACAATATATCAGCTGTGTTCTTTTTGAATATGTTGAAAAATGAAATCATTCAGAAATCATTGTAATCATTGCTGACTTGGAGCTGAAGAAACATATATTATTAATACCAATGTTGCAAATAGTTGTGCTGATTAATGTTATCGTGGAAACAATGATACTTTTTTCTTTGATGCATAGATGTTCAAAAACAAAATAGAAATAAAAAAAAAGAAATTAATTTTAGTTCCTTGCTAATTAATTAATTAATTATTTTCTTAAACTGACTTACACTGGCCCCAAACTGCATAATATACTGTATTGATTTTTTTTATTTTTATGGATATTTAATTATGTGTATAGGGAGCAGAACAGTGTTAAGAGTGGAATAGGAGATTATTATTATTTCCTAATGCTGAACCTTCATCCATCTTGTGTGCAGCTGAAGAAACTGGAGAAATAATTTCCCAGTTTTCTAAAGGATCTGCTTCTAAAAATGAATGGCTGTTCACATTGAGGCATCTGACTGAGTCAGTGGAATGTGAGGTAGAATGGTCAGAATGAGAGATGAGAGTTCCACGCATAACAATTAGGGAAAAAAATAATTTATTAACTGACCAGTTCATTTGACTAAACTGAGTGCAACATTGCTCCTGTTATTAGTTCATGACAGCAATTTACAATGAGTGATACTCCCAGAGAATAATGAGACGACAGGATCACAATGATGATTGTCAGGTCAAAGAGTATTAGCATTAGATAAATTATTATAATTATTATAAAATGTTTTTGTAGACATCTTGCTTGTTAAGTCATATGGCAGTGTACATAATGGAGTCGGACGTGTTTACATTTAAATGCTAATTAATTTACAAACCCCCAAAAACACAAACTCCAGATATGAAGTGAAGTGCTTGAAAAATCTAGATACTGAACAGCAAGATGTTTGTGTGTTTGCCACTACGTGTAGAACTTTCAAATGTCTTCTTTTAAACAGCGAGTGAGTAGTTCAGTGTAATGGTAATGAACGGATGGGTTTTAAAGTTACTTTCTGCTGTCTTCAGCATGATAAGTGGCAAAAATAGTTTCATAAATAAATATGCTCTGCTTAATTAACAGGCTAATAGATGCAGCTGTTTGTTGAGTTCATCTTATCAAGCTTCATTCATTTTGTAAATTGTCATGTAATTTCACAGACAGGTTGTACAAACATGTATTCAAAGACTTTAGCAAAGCAATCTTTATAATGGCTGCACGGTATAAAAGTGTATCATACATGTCTGAGTTTCTGTAAACACTTAATCTTTTAATCACAGAAATCTAAAATGCACAGACAGACGTATACATTCACACAGATGGCAAAAAGGACACGTTGAGCACACTGGCGTCCGAGACCCTTTTGGGGAACATCCAGGGGCACTAATTAACCAAACTGAAATGTCCCAATTCTGCTGTGGCTGAACTATGTGACCACAGACCTGTTAACCCTTGCACTTGGGTCAGCACGTGTGGACACACATTTTCTCCACCAGCAGCTTCTTTGTCTCTGCAATCAATGGGATTTTTTTTATCTTATTAAAAAAAGAAAGCGTTCACAATACTTCGTAGCTGATGCACACAATGTTCTGTATTCACTGCTGTCTGAACCTCTTTTCTGCATACATTTGTCCTGTCCATTTACTTCACATGGGCAACAAGCCAGAGGCATTAATGGGCCAGCGCTAAGTATGTCTCCACTTACTAATTCTCATCCTTTACACTGAGTTTGACTGGATAAATGAAGGAATGGACCATCAACTGCTCAATCAAGTGTGTACTGAGTCAGACAGGGCAGAAGCTGTTGCAATGTAATGAATAGCCGTTTTACTGAAAAATATGGTCTCATTGACCTCCTTTCATTTGGCAATGATTGTTGCAAACCCATTCTATCAATTGGAGAAGTAATATTCACCCTTTTTGTCCTGAGCTGTTATTTGCACTGGTCTGTCAATTTCTGTCAAAGCAGCCTGTAGGAGCCATCCTAAGAACAGCATCTCTGCAGGATCACTCGATATGTTTAAAAGTGTTTAAGGATTTTCATGAATGTAACATTATAAATGTCTTTAATGCATCCTTGATGGATAAACGTTTATTATTATTATTATCATTTAAAATCTTGCTTACCCAAAATTCAGAATGGTAGTATTGTGTAATGTTAATATACAAATATTACACAGCACAACTCATTTCAAAATGAATAATAATAAGAAATTTTTCTTGAGCACCAAATCGTCATATTGTAATGATTTCTGAACATTTTTATTTTTATTTGTGATTTAATGCATCAAATAATCAATCATTTTACACAAATGTAGCCATAAATGAATGATATTTTGTGTTTGTGTCTGTGTGTGTGTGTGTGTGTTTTTAACCACTTAGTTATTCTAATTAATCAAATTCATTGTCAGTAATTGCACAGAGATTCAGGATTTGAGTGAAAGGATTCATAGACATGAGATTTGAAGGGGTGAGTCTCACAAAGCACCAGGAAATAATATAGTATGCTGTGTAATAGTCCCATGGCAAGTCATGTTAAAACATTTAATGCTATTGATAAATACACATTTCGAAGGACATACAACTTTAGAGAAACCTACATTTAAAAGTCTCAAAACTGCAATACCTGCAGTCATGAACTGGAAAACTGGCAGAGAGCCAGAGGGAAGAGATTTATGGTTTTGGGCTCGAAAATGTGGGAGCCGCTTTGTAGTTAGTATGTTTTTTCCCCAGGAGGTGCTGTATCTGTGTAAAGACGACCACACTTCTTCCATGAAAGCCACACAATTCATTCTGGCATTGTAAAAGCCTTAATTTGCATGTGCTCATTATTTACCTCTCATGATTGCCTAATCAAAACAAAGAGCCTGAGTGAGAGAGAATGTCCTGGGATGAATTATGGCCAGCTGTTCACTGGGTTTCAAAGATATTTTCACACCTCACATCCTCTAAAATTTCACCTTTTGTCTTGAAATTGAAAAGACCTGATACCGTGATGTTTTTCTTTGGAGATCAGCAGCACAGGAAAAGAGCTTAACCATGTCTGTCAGCTGAAACTTTTTTCACTTAACTCTCCCTGTGGATTTGAGCGGTTTTCCAGGGATCTGAGCTTGGCTGCTGTAAAGCTGTAGAAATCCCTTCTCACGTACACTTATATTCTCTCATTCACATTCATTCAGTCTTTTTTTTGTTTTGTTTTTTTGTTACTATACTGGGAACAAGGTGTTGGTCATTCAAAACTGAATTTCACAGTATCACTACAAAATAAGGAAACATTTGTTAGGAACTGACATTGTGCAATTCTTTTGGCTGTTGTAAACCTGCATCATTTTTGACCAGTTAAAGAAGCAGGTCAGGCAAATATGAAAATTTGCTTGAAATTTACTCAACCTTCAGTCCATCAATTAAGTGAATTACAGGTGGTTAAGGTGTTTTTATCAGCTGTTTATCAGACTCTCATTCTGACGCCACCCATTCACTGAACAGGATACACTGGACATTTGGTATGTATGGTCTGAGGGTGAGTAAATTTAAGCAAATTAACATTTTTGGTGAACTACTCCTTTAAGATTTCCATATAAAACAAAAAACATATTCAGTTTAACATTGAAAAGCACAATGCATCCAGTCAGAGGAAAAAGGCACAGAATGCAGAGGAAATGATAAAAATGAAAGCAATTAGCAGTTAATTAGTTTAAGGAGATCCAAGCTCATGATATCAGCTTACATTGCTCACAGTAATAAACTGTATCACTCTCTTACATAAAAAACATACAGATCTAAATTCTTTTAATCTATTAAAATCTCAGTCTGTGAATGATTAAAATGCAGATGTGTGTGGCAGTGTGAATATTTGCTAATTCTGTAACAGATTCTGTGTCATGTGAGCTCTGTCTTCAGCAGATTTTCTTACACTGAGCACATTAAGAGCTTCTCATCCCAGTTGCAAAAGCAGAGCACGTTTTTGCTTATTTTAAAGCTTGTTTTCATTTTTAAAACATTTTAAGGCCTCTTAAGGGTGCCTAGAGGGCCCCCGGCCCTTGGGTTGAGAACCACTGGTATAAATTAAATAGTAAGAATATATATATATATATATATATATATATATATATATATATATATATTAACCACAAGCCATATGTCAATTTATCCACAATGTGTTAAACTAATATTCAGAGGTCAGGCATCATGCATTGTTTGGACTGCATTATGTTCTGCAACACCTAGACAGACCGGGGACCTATGTGAGGATCCTGTTTGTGGACTTCAGCTAGGCTTTTAACACGATCATGCCAAACCTCCTCATGCCCAAACTAACTCAGCTCTCCGTGCACACCTCCGTCTGTCAGTGGATCAACAGCTTCCTGACAGACAGGCAGCAGCTAGTGAGGCTGGGAAAATACACATCCAGCACCCGTACAATCAGCACCGGAGCTCCCCAGGGCTGCGTTCTCTCCCCACTGCTCTTCTCCCTGTACACTAACGATTGCACATCTAAGGAACCCTCTGTCAAGCTCCTGAAGTTTGCAGATGACACCACACTCATCGGCCTCATTCAGGACGGTGACGAGTCTGCTTACAGGCAGGAGGTTAAAGAGCTGGCTGTCTGGTGCACTCTCAACAACCTGGAGCTTAACACGCTCAAAACAGTGGAGATGATCGTGGACTTCAGGAGAAACCCCCCTGCACTCCCCCCCACTCACCATCATGAACAGCACTGTGACTGCAGTGGAGTCATTCAGGTTCCTGGGCACCACTATCTCTCAGGACCTGAAGTGGGACATTCACATTGACTCCATTGTGAAAAAGGCCCAGCAGAGGTTGTACTTCCTTCGCCAGCTGAGGAAGTTTAACCTGCCACAGGAGCTGCTGAAACAGTTCTATTCCACCATCATCGAATCCATCCTCTGCACTTCAGTAACTGTCTGGTTCAGCTCAGCTTCTAAATCTGACCTCAGAAGACTACAGAGGGTAGTCCGGACTGCTGAGCGAATCATCGGTTCAACTCTCCCATCTATTCAAGAACTGTACTTATCCAGAGTGAGCAAAAGGGCTGTTAAAATCACTCTGGACTCCTCACATCCAGCACACTCCCTCTTTGAACTGTTGCCATCTGGTCGACGCTACAGAGCACTGAGCACCAGAATGACCAGACACAGGAACAGTTTCTTCCCTCAGGCAATCCATCTTATGAACAGCTGATACACACTGAACACACTGAACACACTACACTTTATATTTATATACACATACACTTAATTTATCTAACACACATACTTAGTATACACTTACATTTTGCACATAATATACATGTACATACATAACTGCATTTTTGTAATATACCTGCCTACAATTGTAAATTTGTATATTGTCATTCCTTATCTACTTATTTGTATTTTTGTATTTTTATATTCTTTTATTATGTGTTTTATGTTCTGTCGCTGTCATTCTGTTGTACTGCGGAGCTTCTGTCACGAAAACAAATTCCTCGTATGTGTAAACATACCTGGCAATAAAGCTCATTCTGATTCTGATTCTGATTCTGATTGTTTTAATAATTTTTAATCTGTAAGGTCAACAAGACTATACAATTTGAAAGAAAAAGGCCAATGCAATACAGCACGTAAATATTGCATTTGTTACAAACTTCCAGTCAAATTGCCAATCATAATAGAATCATTAGAGAAATAAATTGTTGACTGCAAGGGGAACAGATGAAAGATTTGAGCTGGGAATGATTTTTCTCACCACAGAGCAGTAAAGAGCACTATGCTAGAGTGGACGACGTACATGCTTCAGACTTGACTGAAACCACATGTCCGAAGCTCTGTCAAATGGAAATTTTTTCACATCTGCTGCTTGGGAAAAGCATTTGAAAATGAATTAGTATCTAGCAGATTTTCAGTTCATGTGATAGATGTACAAGCATTATTGCAGTGTTTATTATAAGAGTTTTTTTTTCTGTGCACATCATTAGTTTTAACGATAGATTTGTTGTTTTCACTTGACAAGACATATGAACTGGAGTTCTGTGAATTACTTGGGGACTATTGTGATGTTTTTAATCAGTTATTTGGATTCTGATTCTGACGGGACCCATTCAATGCAAAGAGTCCACTGGTGAGCAAGTGATGTAATACTAAATTCCTCCAAATCTGTTCCAGTGAAGAAACAAATTCATCTACATCTCAGTCGGCCTGAGGTTGAGTATTTTCAGCTAATGTTTATTTTGGGGTGAACTATTCCTTTAACAGTATCAATTTAGTTTCTATGCTTTTCATTAGCATAAAAATAGATCCAGCATCACAGATGCCCCAGAGGTGCACTGCTTTGTCACCGTCATGACGAACTAAACACCAGGGAGCAGCTGTTTGTGCCCCAGAGGTCACCTTGATCTAGAGATCGGTAGGTGGCTGGTGGACGTCAACATCCCACCACATGAAAAAGCCTATTGATTGAAGAATCTACCTCTGATGCCTCTATGACTCATATATAGGAAAGAAGCGATAGTAGCCGCAGAAGATCAAAGGGAATAAAAACACTGCATTGAATATGGAGTTTTTCCTGTTAATTCAGCTCTTCCATTGTACCACTAAAGCCGAGAGCATTACTGTGATTCTCATGTGAAAGTTTGTTTAGTTATCACATCAAAGCATCTGAAATGATTGTCACATGGGATGCACATTAGCCTATCATCTTGCTTACACAGCCTACTGCTCTGGAACCACTGAGGAAATTAGCTTGTTTATGACTTACATTTACAATGTTTAGTCCATGTGGCCTGCACATTTCCTCCAAACGGCTGCATTTGCCCTTCCGGATGGAGTACATGCTCTTTTTCCGAGGTCATGCAGTTGTATTCTTGAATATGGCATAAGTGTTGTAAGCTTGTAACCTCACACTTCTCTGTAACAGGTTCCCAGACTCCAGAGGGAGCAGCATGGAATAATATGTGCTTTTAGGGTGAAGATTCTGCGCCTCTCTCCTTGTCAGCTGTAGCCATCGCTGCTTTGGTAAGACAGACGTTTTTATACAGAGGTAATGAAAAGTTTATAGAAAACAGGTGGACATTAAATGAGTTCCACAGTGTCAGTCTCAGCTTTGTCCCAATGTGTGTGAGCTAAAACGTCCAAGAAATCTGAACACATGAGCTCCTAGTAAAATGTTTGTCCATTGATTTACGTAAGTTGTGGTGTCTGTATCCCTTACTGCAAGTATACCACAGTTTTGGTTGTTTATTTGTGTACCAGCTATAGTGGAATGACTAGGGTTTTTTTTACAACCCCAATTTCAGAGAAGTTGGGACGTTTTGTAAAATAACAAGAATCTGTGATTTGTTCATACTCTTTAACTTTTATTTAATTGATAAAAAGTACAAAAGAAAAGATGTCCAAAGTTTTCACTGACCAAATTAAATGTATTTTGTAAATATGAACAAATTTTGTTTTTGTGGGCTGCAACACATTTTTAAAAATGTTGGGACAGGGGCAAAATAAAAGTGAAAATTTTATAGAATATCCACGTTAAACTTTTGAAACAGTTCACAGTAAGCAGGTGAATTGGTAATAGGTCAAGGTACCTGTATGATGTTTGGGTATAAAAGGAGCATGGATCATGGCCTATCACTTTGTGCCAAATTTCACGAAAAAAGTGTCAAACAAATCAAAACTCACATTTTTAAATGTGTGCTGTACTCAGATGAGTCCACATTTTAACTTGTTTCCAGGAAAAAAATGATTTTGAGTTCAGTAGAGCAAGCAGCATGGGTGACTGGAATATGTGTGAAAGTACTATTGACATGGAGGTATGTACTGGGATTGTACAGAGACATATACTACGATTAAGAATATGCATTTCTTGGGAAGTCCATGGTTATTAGATCAATGCCAGGTATCATTCTGCATGTGCTATAAGTGTGGTATCGTTGACAGAGTGAATGTGCTAGACTGGCAAGCAGATCTGTCTCCTATTGAAAATGTATGGCTCATCATGAAAAGGAGAATCAGAGAACAACAATCACAGACTGCTAAGCATCTGAAGCCTTGTATCAAGAGAGATTGGATAAAAAGCTTGCTTGCAGAACTTTAACAATTAGCATCCTTAATTCCTAAACAATTAATTGTAATTAAAAGGACCGTTGATGTGACACCGTGTTAAATATGCCTCTGTCCAAACTTTCTTGGTGTGTGTTGCAGCCATCAAAATCTAAATTTGTTCATATTTACCAAATACATTTATGTCGGTCAGTGAAAATTTCGAAAATCTTGTCTTTGTACTTTTTTGTCAAGTAAATAAAAATGAAAGAGAATGAACAAAATCACAGATTCTTGATTTTACTGCATTTTACCATCTTGTCTGGAATTGGGGTTGTAAGAATTAACATTATATAAGAGTTAATCAGCTGCACTCAAGCTAAATTTAAATCTTTTTTTTTTTTACATTGTGAAATTGTGAAAGGGAAATCTGAAGAGGAAGAACATTTCAAATCAAAATACCAGCTGGTCATCAAGGTTATAGCCTCCTATCAATAGCATTCAAGAGCCATTTTTTTTCTATAAATACAAATGAAATATATATATACATACATATATATATATATATATATATATATATATATATATATATATATATATATATATATATACATATATGTGTGTGTGTGTGTGTGTCCCTAGTGGCCTGTGTATCATATTACATAAATTACTACAATATTTTATAAAGTATTAAAGGTTCATATTAGATGGCTATTTTGTGGTAGAAGTAGGATTGTGACAGAAATTTGTGATAGGATAATGTATTAAAAAAATACATTTTAGTTTGTGTGCCACTCTGTGACTATTTTTGGTACAGCAACTAAATAAAATCTCACAGGAATTTCAATTTTTGTGATATCAACTTCAAATTTGGAACACAACAGTAAGATATATGTCTATGATTTTAGATACCAAAATAACTTTCAAAATATTTGATATATATTTTTAGTACAGTACATTTTCTTTACAGTAAACAAACTTCTAAATCTTTTTTGCATTTTCGTTTTTAAAATACTTTCACTTTATCAATACTCTGGCCTTCTCTAAAAAGAAATGAACCTTGGGTTTGTATTGCAAAGTGTTCATGAATTTTCACTATAAGTTTGGATGCATTTTTATTTTATGTTCAAAACAAAGGGGCAGGGGGGAGGGGTTAAGAGGTTAATAAACTTACAGTTTAGAGTTCAGTGCACTTCATCAGATGTGCATCAGCTTTGAACACTGAATGTAATGCATTTATAATTGAGTCTAAATACATTCTTAGGATGGCTATGACCAAAGAAAAACTTCAAGTTGTACAAATTATTCCCCTAAAATGAACTAAGATAGTTGCTTCATGATAAAAAAAAGTGACGCCATTTTCATTCTTGAAGTCATCCTGAACGTTTACTGTGACGTTACATCTCAGAGAAGAGTAACACCTCCCACCCTTATGCTTTTTTTACAGCGGTGCGGAGAGTAAAGTTGTGAAAGAGACTATACGCAGAAGGAATCCCCTCTTACCTCACTTTATCTCTTTCCTACAGATGAATACTTATTGACACAGCTAGATGTGTGGGCAGCTCTGTTAGAGGATGTCTGCATATGTGGGTGCTTGTGTACGTGTGTTTATACCGTTTTGCGTCCATAACGTCCCTGTTTGCGTCCAAACGTGTCTGTGCGCATCTCACTTCTATCTGTGGCTAGATGTAATGGATGAAACATTCCTTGACCACACTATGTGGGCACCATCAGCATCATTATCATCATCCCTGAGACATGGAATGGACGGCAGGGTGTAGGTACACACAGTGTGAGGGCCACTAATATGAGAATGACACCTCTCTGCCCACACATGGCCTGTTCCTCACCAATCAGAGTCACTCACAGAGGCATGCAGGGTGGGCGGCCGTATCACGCAGGGTAAGTAATGAAGGTGTTGATGGAGAACACCACCGTTTTCACACGTCACGCTGGGCAGATTGGTCATATGGTGAAAATAAAATGACCAGTGTCATCAGTACACATATACAGAAATAGATCACATGAAATGGTACCGTTTTAATTAATCAACATGCTCCCTGAAGGCTGCCTACCGGTGTCCACAAGGTCCATTTTTGTGATTAAGCCTGTATTTCTATAATGATTACACCCGCTCCCAAAACACACATGCACACACACTGAACCACATGTCCAATTACCAGGTCTCTTATTAGCTTTACATTAATGATCCCCTGAGGCTTCTCTTGTGTGAAAGAGCATAGCCCCACCAACCCACACACTGCTCACACACATGGGCATTTTAATTGGCAGCAAAATCCAACCATAGTAATGCTCTTACAAGTCTGAGTCATCCTCACAGCACTGTATGCAAAACACAGCAGTATTAACTTTCAAGTGAGTTTGTGTGTTGATAGTTTGATATGGTTTCTAATTTGAGGAGTCGGGCAAATTCAGATGACTTTTTTTTTTAATGGAAAGTAACCTGGTATGGAACACATTTGCAAAAGAGCAAAGATGGGACAAGTGTGTGCTCCATTAACCATTTAATTTGACCTGTAACCAGACTTTAAGGCTCTCTATCGCCATCTGTGGATGAGACATAAAATTGTAAGTTACTTGGACCTTCTTTTCTCCACACAAGGACCAATGATGGGATGGTTGTCTGAAATTTTCCGCTAAATTTAACCCAACAGGTCTAAAGAAGAATCATTATTATAGACTTACCGTATGTAGACTGCCAGAGAAAAAAGGCAAGAAAGCCAACCGGAACGGGTTTCGAAAAATGTAATGATAGTTTACCTATTTTTAAGAAGGGTTTAAAAAAAAAACTTATTACCATATATTAATGCTAATATATCATGCTGCTTGAGCTACCAAAATCTCCTTTGTGCTTTAAAATGTTCTGACACCACCATAAAAATACAAGTGGCTCAATAGGAAGACACATGAAGAATCAGAGTTCATCATAAATAAAATATAATCATTTATGTAATATGAAACAAAGGGGAAAATTTTCTTTCACTGTTTTTCATCATAAATTGCATAATTCATCGTTTTTATCTCCAAAACTCATAAATTGTAAAGTATTTTACCATATATTTACATATAATGTGATGTTAAACCATTCATTTTCTTCACTGTTTATGGTGGCGTATAAAATAACTTACAGTTAGTCTATAAACAGGTTTTTACTATAGCATTTAAAATTTGCAGGTGTAATGTTGCGAGGATGCTTTTGTAATTTACAATTAATGTGATGAATTTCAATAGACTCAAATAACAAGATGGTCTATGCTTAATGACAGTAAGAGTGAATGAGTCAGAACATGAGCAAATCAGAGCCTGGTCTGACTCACAGTTTTTTTTTTTTATCTACATTAGTTAAGGGAAAATGTTAAAAGGCATGGCGACTTCGTATAATGGCATTTTTACACTAACTTCCTATTTAGCCCTGTTCTGTTATAATACACTACATTTGAATGAAACTCTAAAAAAAAGAGCACACTGCACATGTTGCCAAAATGTATCTGTGATCAAGAAACCAAATGGTGCCAGAGACCTCAATGGAGAACAGGTTTGGAGGATCAAAGGTGGATATATTTACCCATTTCCTTCTGTGCATTTGTGAGACAAGCATATGTGCCAATAAGTACAGGATGGAGGATGTCTGAAGGGAATAAAATGGTTCAGTTTTTGCTGAGGGGGAACTCAAATAAAGTCACAGGACTGACTCAGACACCCTCAATCCAACCACAACACACAATCTGCTGCCATAGAGCATTAGAGTATTACACCTGGGCACACAACCACAGATTTAAAGTCACACCCCACCAGGCTCTGCAGCCATGTCACTGACCGCAAACACAAACCCACTGGCACCTGGGAACAGCTCATTTGGTCTGACTTGCTGTCAGTTTGAGTATGTCTCCTACAGTCATCTCCAAACAAACATTCTCCTGGCATGATTGTGATATTGCACATAATGAGGATTCTGACAGAGCCCGAGCACCATGTGCACTTGTTACAACTGTCACACCTGTGATCATGAGTGATGAGTTCTGAGCAAATCACTCTTTTGGGGTTTGAACAAGGTCCTGTACTTGCCATTAACATGCAATCATATCAAGTCAAACGAATCATCACCCAATCAGAACATAGAGAGTTTACATTTGTCCACATCAAACAGATTCTGTATGTAGGTCGAGCTGCACAATTAATCGAAAAGATAATTGTGATAACAATTAACTAATCAAAAAAAATTGACTATTAGTATTCTATTTACCAATGTGCTAAAGGTTTCTATTTACAACATGCTTGCAGTGTTGAGCATCATAGGCAATCACAGATGAGCAAGTAAATGCAAAGTCCAGTCAGAGGCATTTAAATTAGTCGCTCTTCAAAAGAATTACAAATCAGTTTTGTTCACCACAAACACACTCTGCGAATGCTGCACTTATATCAAATTAATTGCTGGCACCATTTAAATATGATATTCATTGTGCAATGTAAATAGCTTCATTGATTGTTAATGGGAGTTATTGGTGAAAGTGTAGAACTCAGTCAATGAGCTCCTAATGAACTGATGTGAATAGGGTAGGAGTGTGACATTTACCTTTGAATGCAGGATATATCGTGGAAGCATGCAGACTTCAAAGGACAAGCCGAAGGTCAAAGGTCGAACCAAGCTTTTTTTTAAATGGGATGGTTGGGTTTACGGAGGATCGAGGTTGAGATTTAGGACCTATCAACTGTGTGGTAGTAACGTTTGTACTGGACTTTTTTGAAAGTGATAAACTGACAAACAGGGTTCACAACTTATACATTTCTGTACCAAATATACTCATATTTGTTTCATAAAAGTTTCAGAGATTTTTTACGAGTATAACCCTCTATGACATCATAAAAGGCAGAATTCCTTGTATGGGCACTTCTCCCAGAAGAGCGTGAACATGTCTACCAGAGCGACAGCAAGAGCAAGGCCACCAGGTGCTTCATTCGGGTTATTGAAGTCGTCCACAGTGCTGCACAGGACTTGCTCGAGAATTGATTTGTCATTTTGTTTTTTTTAGACCACAAAATCAACTATGTCACTAAAGAAATGTGTTTTTGGTTATGAGGGAAAAACAACCTTGTTAAGCATCCCAAAGTACCCAGTGTTAATGGAACAGTGGATACCGTTTGTTTATCTGGGGCAGAAACAGAGTTGTGAAAGTGTGTTTGTTTTTGTTCACGGCATTTCAGTGACGAATGTTTTATGAACAAGTTAAAATTTAAGTCAAAATGCTCATGATTCTTTAGCTTTGCCCACAGCATGCCTCCAGGAGCTCAGCTGTTTTCGGAGAGAAGAAAAACTAAAGACCCTTTTTGCAAAACTACTCTATAGGCATTCAAGATTAACATGAGATTAGCAAAAATGGTGTGTGTTATGTCCCCTCTAACCATCTATAAAATCACATGTTTGTAAGATATGAGTCAACTTCTGAACTGCTTTAAAGTGCTTTTTTTAATAATTTTTTTTTAGTGTATTAATAGATTCAAGTAAGTTGAAATCCAATACTTACATTTAAAAGTATAATCATCTCTCTCTCAAATCCTGTCGTCACCATTGTGCAATTAATCATAGGATAGTCTGGGCCACCAAGGGTCATTTTGTTGCATTCTTTGTGGATCAGGAAATGTCACATTTCAAGGCTGCAGCTGAAGGAGACTTAGGCCTTGTTTACGCTTAATATGTTTTTGTTTGAAAATGCATAATTTTTTCTGTCCATTTTGCCCTTTTATTGTGTGTGTTTTGCTCCCCATGTGCCTTCCTTGTCCTTATTTCATCCTTCCTGTTCCTATCTGTATGTTCATTTAGTCCAGGTGTTCTCCATTTAGTTTGTATTGTTATTATGTTTCATTAGTTCCATGTGTGTATCATCTTGTCTTGTGTATTTAAAGTATTCCCAGTTCCTAGTTCTCTGTCTGCTGTTCATCATGCCTAAGCCTGAATTTGATGTGTTCTCCTGGATCTTCTCGTTCCTTCCCCAAGTGACTGTGACAGAACAGCAGACCAAACGAGATGACTACTGCTGAAGACAGGCTTTGGTGTCTGCAGCAGAGTGGTCGGGAATTGGAGAGGTATGTAGAGGAGTTAAGGCCCGGGAGGGCTCCCGATCCCCAAGGTAGGCCCCTGTCCCCAGTTTTAGCCCTGAGAGGGCTGTAGTAGGGCCCACGGAGGGCTCCGTTCCCCGAGTTCAGCCCAGTGAGGGCTCCTTTCCCCAAGTTCAGCCCCTGGGGGGGCTCCCAATCCCCAGTTAAACCCAGGGAAGGCGCCTGTTCCTGAGAGGGCCTTGGAGCCCATAAGCGTCCCCAAGTATTTTTTTTAGGGGGTTCGTAGGGCTCCAGCCGTAGAGGCCGGAGCAGGGGCCCGCACTGGCTTCTTCAACTGTTTGATCCGCCATGGCTCCCTGAGCTGCCAGATCCAACATGGCACCCAGAGTTGCCATATCTGGGTCCTCAGAGCGCCCACCCTACTACCCGTTGGATGTTTTACAGCTCAGGCCGCGCCTTGGGAGGGGGCGTTTTATGTCAGACTCTTGTCTATGTTTTGTGTGTCTTGCTCCCCTCATTGCCCTTATTTGATCCTTCCTGTTCCTGTCTGTACGTTCATTTAATCCTGGTGTTCTCCCATTTAGTTTGAATTATGTTTTATTAGTTCTAAGTGTGTTGCATCTTGTGTATTTAAAGTGTTTCTAGGTCTCTGTCTGCTTTTAATCGTCAATCCTACAATCCTGTGATTCTATCCCTTAGTTTTGTTTAATTAATCTAAGTTAATGTATTCTGGATCTCCTCATTCCTTTACCGAGTGACTGTGACTCAGTTCACATTGAGACAATGTTTTTTTTTCAAGGAAAACCAAGCTTTTTGAAAGCACTCCCCAAAGTGGATAAATTTGAAAATGCCGTTTTTGCAAACTGATGATGACATGTTTAGACATGTGATGCATATTTTACCAATGAATATCCGTTTATACCGGTATTGTGCATCACACAAAAAAAGTAAAAATTAGGTTGTTTTACTTACCCCCCCCCATCTCATCCTAGGTGTATATGACTTTCTTCTTTCGGATGAATCCAGTTGGAGTTGTATTAAATTATCTTTGATCTCAAGCTGTTTAATACCACTCAGTGGGTGTTGCATGCATCAGTCCAAAAAAAGTTAAATAAAAATCGCCCATCCAGCGTCTCACACGGCTCCAGGGTGTGAACAAACAGTATGTGCACATTCTGCGAGACAGAGATGTGTATATATATGTATGCGAAGGTGGAAAAGATTATACATGGACTGAATATGACCCTGTCATGGATGGTATCGAGTGCTAGCAGATAGATTATTGTATTTAGTGCAGTATGTACATATAGTCTAGTATTGGACTGTGCTGGAGTTAAAGTGCAGTGTGTGGCATACCGTATTGTAGAAAGGTGCTGTAGGGTGTGTTCTGAATGTTCATTAGTCTGATAGCCTGAGGGGAAAAATCTATCCCTCAGTCAGCTAGTGTAGGATCGGATGCTGAGGAGACGTCTTCCTGAGGGCAGCAGAGAGAGCAGTCTGTAGGATGGGTGGCTGGAGTCACTGATGATCCTCTGGGCTTTCCTTATGCACCACCTGGTATAGATGTCATGGAGGGAGGGAAGCTCACCTCCAAAAATGTTGGGGGCAGTTCGCACGACCGTTTGAAGAGCTTTGCGGTTGCCAGCGGTGATGTTTCCAAACCAGGCAGTAATGCAGCCAGTCAGGATGCTCTCCACAGTGCAGGTGTAGAAGGTTCTGAGGATGCTGGGGCTCATTCCAAACTTCCTCAGCCGTCTCAGGAAGAAGAGGCGTTGATGTGCCTTCTTCAGTACTGCATCAGTGTGTGTAGACCATGTGAGATCCTCGTAGATGTGAACGGCAAGGAACTTAAAGCTATTTACCCAGTCCACAGGTGTCTTGGTGTCTCCACAGGTGATCCTGTAAACAAATGTTGGTTTTCATGAGACTCACCGGCGCATACGCAACGCTGACTCCATACGCAATCAGCCTGGACCTGCTACTGTGTACAACTGTTGACACAAGCTACATTAAAGTGATTATGTTTTGATTATGGAAATGTTACTTACAAAAACGCATCAATCATGGTACATGTTTTCGTAATGTAATCAGAATGTCATAACTGGGCCTTTTGGTAAAAATAAGACTTCTTTCAGGTGCTTAGGAAGGATGTTAAACAGTAGATCTGTCACTACCTCCGTTTTAATGTAACTTTAAACTCACCTAAAAACCAATTAGGCTTCGACATTGGAACCTTTTTAATAGCCTACATGTTTTGGTTTTATTGTGTGCAATTCTTTGGTCCATGTTTCATCCAATCAACTGAATTAAAATCAAGCTCCGCCCAACACATAAATGACATTATTATGAATTCAATACATAATTGTAAATAGATGCTTTGCATCTATCAATAGGTAATATGGCGCTGCACTTTTGATTTTGACGTGCTGTCCTTACTCCACAGTCTTTTAGAATGAGCTGCACATCAACATGACACTGAATGTAAATAAATGAATAGCACCGGTTTCCCTAAGAATTATGTCTCCTACAGTGATATTGCTGAGCTCATTTGTAACTATCTCCTGGAGAGCAGTGATGTGTGTTCAGAATTATACAATACAACAAAGCAGTGGAGGGAAATGTGTGGTCCAGTTTTTGACTCACAGAGGAACCTGAAGAGACTGGCAGAGGACATATGGCTCATACCCCCTGTAGTTGGGCCATAGACTCTCTGATGTGGCTGATTACACATCAACATCCAGAACAAAGAGAGCAAAACAGAGAGCACTCCATGTGGTCAAGCATGCGTGACAGTCCTTAATTATCAAAGGTTGGAGTGGGATGTTGGCTTGTTTATCGCTGCACAGTCACTGAAAGTGGGAAAAAACATCCCATATTCCCATATCTGTGAGTGAAGCCTTGTTTAGGCATGGCAAGAGGATGGCACACGACCCTGGCCCATGGCACATAATGCTATCAATTGTAAAGGAAAAGCTTTTACAGTTCCTGCATCCACACGTAAACACTGTGCCTGAAAGACCTTTCTAATTGACAGTGTTTTTGTTTGAAAGCAAAGTAAAACGATGTAAATAAATATGTGAAATTGATAACTTGTCCTGGTAAGGTGAGGACACGAAAGATCCCTCTGCATGTGCATTCAAATTTCTTTATTGGTTAATGTCCAGCTGGCAGCAACATCTTCTGAATGACTGTATGACCAGAGGGAGTTGAGATTACGATTAAATCTTCTCAGGAAAACAATCAAATGAAATGAAACACAATGCTGGTGATTTTTCTCAAGATGGCCTGAAAGGGCTTTCCTCAATCTCTCTGTTACATAAAAACATATTTGGGATACTTTGTCATGTTTAAAGAAAACACATGTCTGGAAGCCGTTCAGGGTTACTGGTCTGAATATTCAGCTCTGCTGTATAATCTATTATGCAGTTAATTCACGGATATATTTCAGGACAACCCTTCTAATGCCATGGAAACCAATAAAAAACATCAACACAGGCTTAATAGATAATTCCTCCAAAATGACATCCAAAACCTGCCACATAGGTTCATATGTACTTTTATTCATTGATTATTTTAATTTTAGAAAAAATATTTTTATTGAATAATGACTTACATGGTCGGCACCGTGCCAAGTCCCAGCTCTTGGACCTTTCCAATCCCATCCCCCTCTCACTCTCTCCCACTTTGCTTCCTATCTTCTCTATACGCTGTCACTGTACTATCAAATTAAAGGCAAAAAAAGAATTGCATCTTATATTTTGGTCTGTTCCTCATTCAAGACTTTAAGTTCTTAACATTAAGTTCTTAGCAATGCATATTAATACTCAAAAATTAAGTTTTTATATATTTATGGTAGGGAATTTACTAAATATCTTCACGGAAAATGATCTTTACCTTTTATATACTAATGATTTTACTTATAAAAATCAATCATTTTGACCCATACAATGTATTTTTGTATTTCTGTTGTTACCAATATACTCCTGCTACTTACTGACTGGTTTTGTTGTCCAGGGTCACATGTTGTTAAATTGTTACATTTCAGGAATAATGTACACATTTTATATAATGTATAAATAAATATTCTTTGATAGGAAGGACACTGAGTTTATATATATATATATATATATATATATGAATTAATAAATATTTTGTTGTAAGTAAACTGATTTATCTTTTTTTTTCTAGGGCAGCAATAAAGTACATATATAGCTTTTGTTTAGTCAAGGTTATACAGGTATTCATTTCACTATCACCACTGTCATTTTAATACAGCCTTTTCAAAACAACGAAAATGAGACTCAGTACTAGGAATCATATTATAGCTCTGTGCCAACCACACACTTCATTATAGGAGAGGTCAATAATGGATTCAGATCAGCGAGGCTATTTACGAGGAGCATATACATGAGACAAATGCACTGCAACCGCATCGCAGTACATGTAGAACTATAAGTGAGAAGCATCAGCACATAATAAGCTGAGCTGAGAGTGTGGGAGACGGAATAGGTGTAGGTGAGCTGTAGGGTAACCTTTTGAGGCAGATCTATAATGAAGTTATTATTTTCCTTCTCTCCATGTATTGAAGTGGGCAGAACCGGCATGAGAGTGAGAGAGAGAGAGAGGCCTGGCTCTAAGTGGGATGCATTTCAGGGTGGGCATGTAGTGGGGGGACAGGTCTCCACCACTGGGACGAGAAGAAACATGGTGCTGCCTCGTGACCGATGTGTCATCATCACCGCTCCAGCCACAGCCAATGTCAGCCCTGTATTGTGGATGCCAAAGGAAGTGGTTAGCTTCTTGATCACTAAACTCTTTCATACAATATGATCCAGAAATCCAAAATGAACAAAGTTTTCAAACAAACCTTTCTCAGAAGTTTATCCCACAGAAAGCCTACTCTGACCAACCAGGCCCGTGATTGGCCGCGTCATCGTCTCAAAGCTGGACACAGCCAATCGCAGGTCAGCCTTTGCATCCTTAAAGGAAGTGGTTAACCTCTTGATCACTAGGTATACAAAAGGATTCAGAAAACTGACAGGCCTTTCAAACAAACCTGGGGCAGAAGTTTATTCTAGAGGAAGTTTTCTCAAATCCTCCGACATTTAGAGGTAATTAGGACTTGGAACTCACGCATGCTGTTTACTTCAGCCCTTAAAATCCGCCGAGCATTTGACAAGCTCGTAAACTCCATTACAGAGAGCGAGGTATTAAATGTACCCCTCCAAATTGGCTCACACTGGCGCGAACACTGAGATCCACGTATGAAGTTCAACACAAGATGTTTGGCTTTTTAATTACAGCCTCTCCCACAGTACGGTGTCGTTACAAAGCTTGTGATATGTGAGAGA
Organism: Carassius carassius; assembly: GCF_963082965.1. NCBI lineage: Eukaryota > Metazoa > Chordata > Actinopteri > Cypriniformes > Cyprinidae > Carassius > Carassius carassius. The sequence goes on along the minus strand of NC_081774.1, from coordinate 18,297,535 downwards.
CTCTCCGTTTGGCCCGTCTGACATTTTAGCAAATATTTCAGTACTGCATGTGTGCAATCTGTGGTCATTAGCGAGGTCAGGACCACCCACCGTACACATTTTTTCTTAATAATTGCGCTACGTGTTCTTAAGAGTGAAAAGCCTGACTGAAGACGTATAAGCGGTAATATAGCCTCCCCCTCTTAGTCCCTCTTCCAACAGCCTACATTCTTCACGAGCCCCCACACAGTGTATGCCATGTCCTTAACCAATGTGCGTTACTCACCGTGAAGAGGTGTGGCCTTCAGGAAAGTTACAGCTGCGGTTTGATCTTACGTTGCACAAACGCTGACAAATGCTGACAAACCAGCATGCCTACTTTGGTTTGTACATGTGCAGTTGTGAGTGTGAGATTTGTTACTTTTGCATGACCAGTCAGGCTGTGTGTGTGTGTGTGTGTGTGTGTGTGTGTGCATGTGCAGTATGTGGAGGTGGCACACATGGCATTACACTTTAATCACCCACTATAGCTGTAGGAGTGAGTCAGCATCTCCAGTCTCATCAGAGGAAGGATGCATCCAGAGCCCAGCTGACACTCCACCATACACAACTCCATAACCGACTCACTGCTTCTCCCTGCTAGTCGGTACAGGCTGTGCTGATCCTCAGGACACAAATGCTTGAGCGCCAGGGCTGGTACCACAAAGATACCACAAAGTGCCCACCACATTTATTTCAGACAAATACATAGAAATAATAAATATTAACCCCAAAACTGGAATCTATATAATAAATTAATAATAAAGTAAATTACAGCCCTCTTGGGGCTTATCCACCATAGTCAATTTATGAGTTCGCACTTATGCCAAGTTCACACTGCATGATTTTAACCCTGATTCTCACTCGCCAGCAGGTTTCGCAAAATTGCTAACAAATGCCAAAATCGGAGGCAAATCAGTGCTCATTCATGTGAGTGACAATCACTGTTGGCGATTCAGAACTCTGTGTGTGATATGAGTTTTGAGTGTAAATCAAGCAGCAACCTCCTGCTCTCTCTCATGAAGGCAATATGGATGTGACTTTAACTGTAATTAGCAACTGGCCGCTAGAGGCTGGCTGCAAAAGGGAGTCAGTCCCATAGACTCCTTATGTTAAAATGCCCTTTACAGCAAACAACATGGTTCAAAAAATGATTTTGGTCTATATACTGTATCTGTACTGGTGTATATAACTGTGAGGGGGTGAATTTTTTTTATAACGCATCCTGTTAAATTATTTTAAGCATTAAAGTTCTGCATAACTTTTACTCCACTTGAGTGACAGGTGGATTGGCTCTGCTGACCTGTCTTTATAGTCTATGCTGCTAACACTGCTGTCGTGCTAGGTGGGCGTGGTTTCAGTCCATCCACTTACATTATAAAACTGAGATTGCAACGGTTTGAGTTCAAAATCTTTGCTGGTGTTCTACTGAAGAAACAAGGTCATCTACATCTTGGATGTAAGCAGATCAAATTTTCATTTTCGGGTGAACTATCCCTTTAAGTACTATCATTTCATATATTATTTTTTATAAAATACACAAGACAAAATAGACAGTAAACTATGTATGTAAGATCTAATTTTCCATATCCCATTATCATTTGTTATCAATTGCAAACTGAATTCCCTTCAGGAATTACAATTATATTTAAATTAAAATATATTTCAAGATATTGGAATTCATTGTTACGCCAGTAGGTGGCGACAGGGGGTTGTCTTTATGAATGAATCATTGAACCGATTCGTTGTAACGGACTGATTCATTCAGTTTAAGAAATGACATGAGAGATTCAGTTGATCATTCACTTGAGTTGTTCAGAATCATTTCACCGCTCCAATGTCTTGCTCAAAGGCAATTACTTTTTCATTGTGTTGTTTCGTGTGGAACTGACGGAGAAAAAATAGTAAGTAGCCTAACTATCAGTATTGTGTCTAAAATGTATGTTATTTAGTATCATGTTTTGATAACTAGTTTACATGTTTTTAAGCAATATCACGAGAAAGCATGCTGTTGTTTGGAATATCAGCGGCCTCGTGCCAGTCCTGCTGATATTCACAACAACGCTTTGTCTTAATTGTCATACACTACCAAAGTTTACAAGACAGTGAAAACAAAAGCTCACTTGAAACAAGGACACGAAGTTACAAAGCGCAAATTCCCACCATACAGCTGCAGTAGTCTCCGCAAAAGAGAAACAAATTGTAATCAAATTACAAGGCTAAAATTCATGTGATAAACACTGTTTGTGTTTTAGCCGTGGGTCAGCCGCGCTGATGAATATGGATGCTCTTATGCTATAATTTAATTTGTTGAGATCCATTGATGACATTCAGCACAAATTAAGCAACATTTCATAAACCCTCCAAAATTCTAATTCGACTTACCCTGGAGAACATTATTATACACCAAAATAAACACGGACATACACAAAAGAGAAGCGACACACAAAGCTGTCATGCTGCAGGGGTAGAGAGGAGGCTGTGTGAAAAAGGGTCTATCGAGAGTGCTCAACATTTTTGCAAGAAATAATATTTAGACAGTCCCAAAGGGAGCATGAGGTCAACGCATCAGAAGACAATGGCTGTCTATTTCATCCACGTCACTTCCTTATGCCTAAAATAACACGAGGACAACACTGGCTCTCAATGAATGAGACTCGCTCCAGAGCCTGTCCTCAAACCTGTCCGCTATACCAACAGAGTACCAACAAGCCAACTCAAGCAAGAAGCGTATAAAGGAATGCAAAATGAATACAAGTTGCTCCTGAAGATATACTGAGGTCTTATAAAGCAAAATGATTGGTCAGTGAACGAAACTGAATATTATTTACAACATGCTTTTTTTTATTCTCAAAAACGTAAAAGCAGCTGACTTGCGTTCTATGAATCACCATGGACCACTGTTCAAAACACCTAAAAACTATATATATAGATGTATGTGTATATACGGTGCAGACCAAAAGTTTGGACACACCTTCTCATTCAAAGAGTTTTCTTTATTTTCATGACTATGAAAATTGTAGATTCACACTGAAGGCATCAAAACTATGAATTGACACATGTGGAATTATATACATAAAAAAAGTGTGAAACAACTGAAAATGTCATATTCTAGGTTCTTCAAAGTAGCCACCTTTTGCTTTGACTACTGCTTTGCACACTCTTGGCATTCTCTTGATGAGTTTCAAGAGGTAGTCACCTGAAATGGTCTTCCAACAGTCTTGAAGGAGTTCCCAGAGATGCTTCGCACTTGTTGGCACTTTTGCCGTCACTCTGCGGTCCAGCTCACCCCAGACCATCTCGATTGGGTTCAGGTCCGGTGACTGTGGAGGCTAGGTCATCGGTCGCAGCACCCCATCACTCTCCTTCTTGGTCAAATAGCCCTTACACAGTCTGGAGGTGTGTTTGGGGTCATTGTCCGGTTGAAAAATAAATGGTCCAACTAAACGCAAACCGGATGGAATAGCATGCCGCTGCAAGATGCTGTGGTAGCCATGCTGGTTCAGTATGCCTTCAATTTTGAATAAATCCCCAACAGTGTCACCAGCAAAGCACCCCCACACCATCACACCTCCTCCTCAATGCTTCACGGTGGGAACCAGGCATGTAGAGTCCATCCGTTCACCTTTTCTGCATTGCACAAAGACACGGTGGTTGGAACCAAAGATCTCAAATTTGGACTCATCGGACCAAAGCACAGATTTCCACTGGTCTAATGTCCATTCCTTGTGTTCTTTAGCCCAAACAAGTCTCTTCTGCTTGTTGCCTTTCTTTAGCAGTGGTTTCCTAGCAGATATTCTACCATGAAGGCCTGATTCACATGGTCCCCTCTCAACAGTTGATCTAGAGATGTGTCTGCTGCTAGAAGTCCGTATGCCATTGACCTGGTCTCTAATCTGAGCTGCTGTTAACCTGCGATTTCTGAGGCTGGTGACTCGGATGAACTTATCCTCCGCAGCAGAGGTGACTCTTGGTCTTCCTTTCCTGGGGCGGTCCGCATGTGAGCCAGTTTCTTTGTAGCGCTTGATGGTTTTTGTGACTGCACTTAGGGACACTTTCAAAGTTTTCCCAATTTTTCGGACTGACTGACCTTCATTTCTTAAAGTAATGATGGCCACTCATTTTCCTTAGGGGTGTAAGAAAAAATCGATACACTTGAGTATCGCGATATTTTTTTTTGCAATACTGTATCGATTTTCAAAAACGCAATATCGATTTTTTTTTTTTTTTTTTTTTTTTTTTTTTTTTTTTTACGTGCAAAAATATTCATGGTAAGACGGTTCACGTTTATGTTTATGTTTAAATCCCTATCGCTAGATGGCTATGCTGAGACGCACCACTAGTGTCCTCACAGTGTTTAACTTTTTGCTAGAAGCTAATAACAGCGTAGTAGTTATGGCTGAACCACATGTAAGACCGGCTCCCGCAGCATTCCGTGCTGAAGTGTGGAAACATTTTGGCTTCCAGTGTAAAGAGGGCACCACCGATATCGACAGGAGCCATGCAGTTTGTAAACTGTGTCAGGGAAAAGTCAAGTACTCTGGTAATACCACGAATTTGAGGGCACATTTAGCAAGACACCATTCAGACACTCAGTTAAACGAACAGCAAGCTAAACGAGTCGACTCGTCACAACTCACCCTTGCTCAAGTTCAAACGCACAAATTACCAACGACTTCAACTCGTGCAACCAAAATAACCCAGTCGGTAGTTTATTTCATTTGTAAAGACATGCGCCCGCTCAGTGTGGTTGAAAACGAAGGTTTCCGTTATATGGTGCAAACAATGGAGCCTCGTTACACTATACCGTCCCGGCAACACATCACTGATATCGCTGTGCCCAATCTTTACAAGGAGGTTAAAACAAACGTGTTGGAATGTCTAGCTTTAGCTGAGAAGGTTGCCTTGACGTGTGACGCTTGGACGTCTAGGGCTACCGAGTCATATGTGACGCTTACGGTCCATCACATAACTGACGAATGGAAGCTGGAATCCTGTGTACTGCAGACGAGAGCGATGTACGATAGCCACACCGGAGAGAACATCGCTGCCCTACTGAAAGAGGCCGTTGCTGAGTGGCGTCTGAACATAAAAGATCCTGTCTTAGTTACAGATAATGCAGCAAATATGCATGTGGCGGCTGAACTTGCCGGCATGAGCCACATACGGTGCTTTGCACACAGTCTTAACCTCGCCTCACAGAAAGCGCTGAAAGTGCCATCAGTGGATCGACTACTCGGCAGGGTCAGACGCGTCACCGCATTTTTCAGACGCAGCACCATAGCTAGCCAGCAGCTTAAACAAAATCAGCTCCTGCTCAAGCTACCAAAGCACAGACTAATTACAGACGTTGTTACAAGGTGGAACAGCTCGTATGATATGGTGGACAGGTTTTTAGAGCAGCAGCCAGCCATCTGTGCAGCTCTCCTTTCAACAGAGGTCCGCAAGAGTGAGAAGGATATATTCACACTGACTGATGCTGACATCACATGTGCTGAAGCAGTACTCAAGGCACTCAAGCCCATGAAGGATGCTACCTTAGTGATGTCAGAGGAGAGCATGCCTACTGTTTCCATCATTGCACCACTTTATGCAAAGCTTGTCACGGGCACAGAAGAACACCTGGATGACACACAAACCGTGAAGAGTATCAAGGCTGCTATAGCAAAAGATCTGGGAAAGAGATATGCTGGTGATGAACAGGATATACTGCGAATGGCATCAGCTCTTGATCCTCGGTTTAAGGATCTACCATTTCTCTCTGAAGCAGAGGCCAATGATATCTACTTCAAAATAACTGATGCTGTGGTGGATGACCTCACCAAGCAACAGAATGTAAGTAACAAATAAATACATCAAATACACACACAAATGAAATATTATGTTTAAATATTATTAAATATTATTAGGAAATATATTATCACATTAGGCCTACAGTGTAAATAAATAGTAATATAATCTCCATTTAATTGGACTTGAATCTATATACAAAAATAGTATGATTAATATGTATCCTCCTATTGTATGTTTTGATTATAGTTTTATTTTATTTTTCTTGTCACTTTATTTCATTTTAATTTATTAAGTTTCATCTCTATATTTTATGATTGTGGGAGGATCTTGGGCTTTGTTGTACATAGTTATACATTTAAAAATGTTTAAATAAAGAATCACAAAAAAAAAAAAAGGATGAATTTGGGCTAAGATAAGATTTAGTTGGTGTACATAAATTTACTGTAAACTAATACTAGTTTGATTTAATGTTTTTCAGCAGCAAGGAGAGGTAGAAAGTCCAATGGAGGAAACTGGCTGGTCAGAGGAGGTTGATCAGCCAAACTACGAGGATGGCCCTGTATCCACCCAGTCCCCCAGCAAGAGACCAAGGAGCTCATGTGCTTTGGCAGACTTGCTTGGACCTACTTTTGCCTCTACCAAAAACAATGCAACACCAAAATCTGCACATTACACTGCAACAGCTGAGGTTAAACGTTTTAGGGAAGAACCCCCTTTGCCACTTCCAGAGAATCCTCTCAGTTGGTGGAAGTTCCATGAGCACGAGTACCCTCACCTATCCAAAGTTGCGAAGCGCTTTCTTTGCATTCCCGGTACAAGTGTCTCTTCGGAGAGAGTTTTCTCCTCTGCGGGAGATATTGTTAATGCACAGAGAAGTGTCTTAAAGCCTGAGCATGTTGATCAGCTGGTTTTCCTCCACAAAAACCTTAAGATTAAATAAGCTTCCCTTTTCATTGATTTAATTAGTGTTACATTCCTAAATGTTTCCTTTAGGAATTGTGTTTTTGTAACACTAAGTGTTATGTGTTGGATGTACCCATATTAGTGCAAGCATTTTTTTAATGACAGATTGCACCTCAGATTGCACCTAATGTGTTATGCATTAGCCTAGATGTCACAGTCAGGGGCTATGTATTTTCTTTAATTGACAATTTACATTTGTTCCTTAATGTTTTCTTTAGGAATCGTGTTCGTGTTTTTACAACACAAAACGTGTTGGTCTGTTGGATGTACCCTGTGTTCTAGGAATAGTGCAAGCATTATTTTTATTGACACAGACAGATGTCTTTTATTTTTTTCAGATTGCACATAATGTGTATGTGTTATGTATTGTGACAGGGGCTATGTATTTTCTTTTATTATGGCCTACTTGAGCATATAAAAATTTGCTCACTAAGAACCTGTGAACCACAAATCCCAAACTGTTTGATTTTCTGTGTACTGAATTGTTTACCAAAAGTAAACTTCTTTGAGTTTTATGCACATCATGTCTTTTTTAAATATTACTTTTCTAAAATTATAGTCCTACTTTAAAAAAATCCCAATATATCGCCTTATGCACAGTATCGAAATATATTGCAATATATCGAATCGTGACCCATGTATCGTGATACGTATCGTATCGCCAGATTCTTGCCAATACACAGCCCTAGTTTTCCTGTACTTAGCTACTTTTTTCTTGCCCTAATACAAATTCTAACAGTCTATTCAGTAGGACTATCAGCTGTGTATCCACCTGACTTCTGCACAACACAACTGATGGTCCCAACCCCATTTATAAGGCAAGAAATCACACTTATTAAACCTGACAGGGCACGCCTGTGAAGTGAAAACCATTTCAGGTGACTACCTCTTGAAACTCATCAAGAGAATGCCAAGAGTGTGCAAAGCAGTAATCAAAGCAAAAGGTGGCTACTTTGAAGAACCTAGAATATGACATATTTTCAGTTGTTTCACACTTTTTTGTTATGTATATAATTCCATATATAATTCCACATGTGTTAATTCATAGTTTTGATGCCTTCAGTGTGACTCTACAATTTTCATAATCATGAAAATAAAGAAAACTCTTATAATGAGAAGGTGTGTCCAAACTTTTGGTCTGTACTGTATATATGCATATGTGTATACACACATTTCTATATGATATAATTTCCTGTTTTATGTTTTTTTTATGGTTCTGCATGTTGATCACATGACTTTAATTTTGTGAGCAATTTCTTTTTTAAATATATTAAGCACTGTAGCAGTTTTGTAAACATTTTTAAGGAACGATAAAACATTTTTTATTAGTAGTATTATTTAATTTTTAATAAGAGTAATTGTTATCACCACAATTGTATCACCTTGATATTTTTTATTTTAATGCCCTCTTAGAAAATATTTGTAAATATTTAATACAGAAATGAAAACATGCTTATCATAGGTGAAGTGTATTCAACCACTGTACATAGCTATTTATTATTATAAATTAATAGATCTAGACAAATAAAAGAGTATCATGTCATTGACCCACGTGGTTCATGTTATGAAGATTGATGTTCTTTTTTATTTAATGTGACAGTCCTGGCAATATTTATTTTTTTTACACACACTGTACTGTCCATTGGGATCCATCAAAGCTTGTTTTTCCTCAATATCTTAGCTTTGTTCGGGAAGTTGTGCTTATTTGAAGTCATAAATAATTACATGGTATAAGTGCTTTGCTGAGTGATGTTGAACAGTCCCGTCAGAGCGGGACTTTCATGGCATTTGAGCTGTAAATATTGCGCCACCCGCTGAGCTGCCTCATCCTGAGCTACTCCAACCAAGTGCTTCCTAAAGAAGCTCTGATTAACCTGTCAACGGGGTCACTGCACTTTGTCTGTTTGCAGAAACCTTTCCTCATTTATCTTCTTTCACTCAATCCACTGGCTCTGTGCTCCCCCCTTGCACCAGTCTTTTTTTTTTCTCGTTCAGATAAGGTCCATGTTGCATACAGCTTTAGTTGCTTTAGCCATTTGTGACATGGAAAGAGCGTTTACTATAGTTTTACTATGTTATACAAATGAAATGTGTTAGGAATGCAGATTCATCAAACGATGCACCACTTCCTTTGCCTGAAGTGACCCTGTTGTTTTTTACTTTCGGCACATGAGGGAAACAGAATTATAGTGTGTCTCGAAAAGGATTGGAATCTTAATTTGCCATTAATTTGCATTTGATTGCTGGTGTCTTCTGGGAAATTTAGAATATTAAGTTGAAGCAAGATGCATTCAAAACAACTATAAACAAATAGGAAAAAAAGTTACTGAAGAAGACAGACATGTAAATTCTCTGAGGGAGGACAAGAAATGACAGTGGAAGAAAACAATGTTTTTTTTTCTCCATCTCGTCTTTAATAACTAAGTGGCCTTCGCTTATTGGGTTTTCTCCAAAAAAAAATGTGGCATTCATTGCTGTGGGATATTTACACTCTAGCTCAGTGGTTCCCAAACTTTTCCATTCCACGACCCACCTAGACAAGTGTAATATATTTCACGACCCACCAAAATATTAAAAAAAAAAAAAAAACAACGAGTGAAATTACTTTAAACCTAATCTTACTTAAAATTTTTATGACAGAAATTAAGTATTTAAGAAAAATAACCATTTTATTTTAGAGTACAACTGAAAATTTCACTACAAATTTACAAGTTTTAATTTTTGTTTACTGGCGTTAAAATATGTAGTGTCCATAAAAACGTGAAGCAGGCTCACTCCAGTGAAGTGTGATCTGCGCTGCTGTGTTTTGTTGCATTCATGATCCTTCCGTGTGTGTCGGCGAGAACGGAGCACAATCCAACACTTTTTTAGAAAAGCATAAGAAGCAAAGCAGAACTATCTAAAACAGTTTGGAGATTAAAATAATTGTGAAATAGGTAAAAAAAGACCGATTGAACCTTTTAATGACATTGCTCTGAGACCTTCAAAACACGCAACGCACACGGACTTAATTGCAATTTGAAAATCACACTAAGGATATTGCAGTTCATTATTAATGTTGGTGGGCTATATCGTTGTGATGAGTGGGTTCCCAGTTCCCGCCTCCTTCTTCCTGTGATTGTGAAGATTTTAATGTTTTACACTGGTGCCGAAGCCAGGGAGGAAGGAGGGGCGCGCTGCCGAAGATCCTTCGCCGCTGGGGTGAATCCGCAGTGCCATCGAGCAGGGCGAAGGAGTCTGCCGCCGAGGGTGCTCGATGTGGTGGGCTGGAGTGAGTTGCCGGGGGGGGGGGGGGGGGGGGGGGGCGAACTCACTCCAGCCCACCGCCTCGATGACTCCTTCGTGGAAAGAGGTGGGAACCGGCGGACAATCAAACAAAGTTTTAATAACCAAATAAACACAAAACAGCGCGACAGCCCCTCTCGGATGACTGCCGTGCACAAATAAAAAACAAACACAAAATAAAACCCAGGCCTGGTCCTCTCTCGTCCTTCACTGTCATCGCTCCTCTTTTGTATCTTTCCGATCTCCTCCGTGGTTCTTGAGACCGGTGAGTGTTGCTCATTTCCCAATCACTCCACCGGCCTAGCTCTGTTCCCATGGCACTAGGCCCCGCCCCACTCGTCACATTCGTGCAGCCCTAGACTGAACTGTGTTAGTGTCTGTGTGTCATTGAAACGCAAAATTAGCTGCAGCCAAGTGACTTTGTGCGACCCACCTTGTTCCATTCCGTGACCCACGAGTGGGTCGCGACCCACAGTTTGAAAACCCCTGCTCTAGCTGAATGATGTCTATTAAAAGATACTGTTGATTGTTGTATCTTTTTTTGATGCAGTGACGTTAAAACAGTGAAAGGAAGAATAAAAAGAGTTGCAGAGTCAAAAGCTGCAAGCTGAAATAAAAATAACACGCTTTGATGTGTGAGCATGTTTATGTGATAAAGCAAGGATTGCAATGTAACTCTAAAACTGTCCAACTTAAATGACAAGTAGCTGTGTCAGTGACTGCTCTTTTAGCTGCTTGTTTTCTATTGAATGCTTTAGTCCTGCCAAACACTTAAGCTAAGAGGTCTTTTGTTTTGTTGTGACAAAGTACATTATTTCTTTGTTTAACCTTTTTAAGTTGTTATTCATCTGATTTTTTTTGTTTGTTCTGTTTCAGTTATTGTTTGGGAAGTGTAGGGAGGTGGGAGCCATTTTATTTTGTATTCTCCTGTTTTCTCCTGGTTTGTTGCAAGACAGGGATTGAGCTTACATTCTCTTGTTGATTTTCTTTTCTTTGAGTGACTTAGTAAGAATTTAACTCCGAAGTTAGACTAAACTTTATTTTGGCATTGTCCCCTTCTGAAGCCATTGTTTCCCTCCTAAGTTGTGGCTATGCTTTGCTAGCCTTAAATCTGTTAAAAAGAGATCTTGTTGTTGTGGTGCTGTGGCAAGGCCTGGACAAATGCTCTTCAAATGCTTAATGTTACATTCTGGTAAAACAGACCCCTAGACACTCGTAGGACATAACATTAGATAATTTAGAAGTTTCATCTGATCTTATTGAGATATAGTTGTGTATCATCAGCATAACAGTGGAAACTAATCCTGCATTTCTTAATATTACCAATGGGCTACATGTATATTGAAAATAGCAGAGAAACCTAGGACAGATCCTTGTGGGATTCCATACTTTACTGGTGATAATTGAGATGACTCTACCGTTTTAAAAAAACAAAGTGGTAGCAATCAGACAAGTAGGATCTAAACTAGAGCTGTAGGGCTGCAACTAACGATTATTTTGATAATCGATTAATCTGTTGATAATTTATGTACTTATATTTTAGTTTTGCCCATTTTTTCCTCAAGTAAATTATAAATAAAGGGTCTTTATTAGGGATGGGCGTTTTCCACAAATATCACATTCGAATATTTGAGCTCACAAAAAACGAATATTCGAATATTCGTTTATTTAAATTAAGTTTAATGAGTCAGACGTTATTTTTCAGCAACATTTGTTTTCGTCATTTTGAACAAGCTTACAATAAGCTTGAACATTACACATCGTGTTTTGTAGCTGAAAACCTTTAACAATGCCTGCAAACAAACAAAAGTACAGATTAAAAGCAAAAAAAAAAAAAAAAAAGTGAACAAAGAAAAAACGTAAAGCAGCAATTAGGCTATTGTACAGAATGTAGCTTACACTTAACTTTTAAACTGTCAGCAAATCTTTTTTGCTTTTTTTCTATTGTTTCAAATGTTCTTGTTAAGAAATACGGGCATGTAAACATGATTGGGGGAAAGTCGGCTCCTTAGTCTGTTAACAATAAGGCCGGCCACGGAGAAAACGCGCTCTGATGGCACAGACGTTGGCAGGACTCACAAATAACGGTGTGCTAAGCGAATACGTTTTGTGAAGCGCTTCGTGTTTTCGTTTCACCACTGAATGTGATCCTCATCTGGTGGAATACATGGCTCCAGCAAGAACTGTTCCCACTCGTCTCAGCTGGACTCTCTGTAATCATCGCTGGAGAACTGGCTCAGCCTTTTCGGACGAGTGGGCATTGCATCTTCTTCATCGTGGCGACTGCATCTGCACCACTCGCATCAAGGAAAATGTTCTTTTTTTTTCTTACTTCTCTCATGTTTTCATCGAGAAACCTGAGATGTTTGTGCCGAGGGTCTAGGGCAGACGCGAGAAGAGCAGTTTTCACTGCATTCTCCAAGTTAGCGGTGTTTATTCATTGCTTGAGAGATGCTGCAACAATGTTCTTGGATCACTTTCTGTGATTCTCCACGGCATATTTGAAGTACTGTAGAAGACCGCAGTTCTTTTAGGGGGCATTCACATATTGCGTCTTTTGCATGCTCAAGTTCGTTATTTCCAATGTAGGCGCGCGGTATGGGCGCTCATAATGGAAGCGGTCCCGTTTTTTCGAGGCGCGTCCGCACAGCATCGAGTTAAAAACATCTCTACTTTTCTGAATGCCGCAAGCGCACCGCAGGTCATGTGACAAGAACTAAACATTCAGCTTCATCCTTTCCTGTAACAACGTTGAAAGCTCAGCCAAGATGAAGGAACAGCTGATCATAGCTGTATATGGATTGCCATTTTGAAATAAATTTAGTAGAAGAGCTACTGAAAGCGATTTTTTTTGTGTTCTGCAAATCCATTTATCCTTTGCTGAAATTTCCGCGTCTTCATGGAGAGAACGAGTCGCCTCAGGAGCGCTTCTGCCCGAGCCCTTTGGAAAGAAGGAGAAAGCGGCGCGCATAGCCTTTTCCACGCCTTATTAGGCGCGATATGTGAATGGCCCCTTAATCATTCATTAATTATTTTTTGCTTGCGTACACCTTCAAATATGCCGTGGAGAATCACAGAAAGTGACCAAATTAGGTTTTGTGAACTTTTTTTTTTTTTTTTGCGAAATTCGAATATCATTTTTATTTATGAATAATTAGAGCAGAACGAATATTCGAATGTTCGACTATCCGTGCACATCCCTAGTCTTTATCATTCTGCATAGATTTTTAAGAGATTTTAACCATTTTGCATTGTCATATCCTCTTCAAAAATATACCTGGAGTTGTTTTATTATGTGTTAGTAATCCTTTGTCGAACTCTTCTGCAATCAAAACACTGACCCATACGTACTCTAGCAAATTTCACAAGGAGATTTCAAATAATGTTTTCACCATGGCAGTCCTTAGAGCTCCTAACATCCCGAACAAAGCTTAAGGAATCTTTCAGAACATATTTTCACGAAGAATAAGAATAAAACAGAATAAAATTGCAGTACATTGCATTTTATTATTTACTGGGAAACAGCTTTATAGCTTATGTTGTGAAATTGTAAACAATCCTTCGAAAAAAGTGCCAATGGCATGAAACCTGAATGGAACTCACATTTTAAAAAAATAATTTTGCTCTATATAGCTATTTTTGCCCTTCATGACAACTGTGAGGGGGGTGAATTTTTTTTATTTTTATAACTCATCCGTTTAAATTATATTAAGCCTTAAAGTTCTGCATAATTAAGGGCATGGCCACTTGAGTAACAGGTGGATTGCCCTGCTGACACTGCCGTCGAGCTAGGTTGGCGTGGCTTCAGCAACCAGCTCCCGCTTCTTGTCCATTTTTGATTGTCTGGGAGAGTCACGCGATGCCGCGTTGCCAAGATGGTTGACGGCCCGCTCTGCACACTTTGAGCTTAAAAAACAATCTTCAGGAGTCTACGGGTGACGTCACGGACACTACGTCCATGTTTTTATACAGTCTATGGTTTTAACATAATTTATTAATGACTAACGTAAACTATAGGCCACTTGGAAGTTGGAACAAAGAAATAAAATAAGTCCTCTGTAACATCGTTACATCTCAGCTCTCTAAACAGGCCTAGGCCTAGGCTCATTTAGGCTATAAATAGGCCAACGCACCAATAAAACGAGTCTTTCTTAACAAATTCATCCATCCATCCATCCATCTTCCGCTTATCCGGGGCCGGGTCGTGGGGGCAGCAGTCTAAGCAGAGATGCCCAGACTTCCCTCTCCCTAGACACTTCCTCCAGCTCCTCCAGGGGGATACCGAGGCATTCCCAGGCCAGCCGAGAGACATAGTCCCTCCAGCGTGTCCTCGGTCTTCCCCGGGGCCTCCTTCCGGTGGGACGTGCCCGAAACACCTTCCCAGGAAGGCGTCCAGGAGGCATCCGGAACAGATGCCCAAGCCACCTCAGCTGGCTCCTCTCGATGTGGAGGAGCAGTGGCTCTACTCTGAGCTCCTCCCGAGTGGCAGAGCTCCTCACCCTATCTCTAAGGGAGTGCCCAGCCACCCTGCGGAGAAAGCTCATTTCGGCCGTCTGTATCCGGGATCTTGTCCTTTCGGTCATGACCCACAGCTCATGACCATAGGTGCGAGTAGGAACATAGATTGACCGGTAAATCGAGAGCTTCGCCTTGCAGCTCAGCTCCTTCTTCACCACGACAGACAGGTACATCAACCGCATCATTGCAGAAGCTGCACCTATCCGTCTGTCAATCTCCCGCTCCATCCTTCCCTCACTCGTAAACAAAACCCCAAGATACTTGAACTCCTCCACTTGAGGCAGGAGCTCTCCACCAACCTGAAGGGGACATGCCACCTTTTTCCGGCTGAGAACCATGGCCTTAGACTTGGAGGTGCTGATTCTCATCCCAGCCATTTCACACTCGGCTGCAAACCGTCCCAGTGCATGCTGAAGGTCCTGGCCCGATGAAGCCAACATGACAACATCATCTGCAAAAAGCAGAGACAAAATCACGTGGTTCCCAAACTGGACACCCTCCAGCCCCTGGCTGCGCCTAGAAATCCTGTCCATAAAAATAATGAACAGGACCGGTGATAAAGGGCAGCCCTGCCTGAGTCCAACATGCACCGGGAACAAGTCTGACTTACAGCCGGCAATGCGAACCAAGCTCCTGCTCTGGTCATACAGGGACCAGACAGCCCTTAACAGAGGGCCCCGTACCTCATACTCCTGGAGCACCCCCCACAGGAGGCCTTGAGGCGAATGCCTTCTCCAGATCCACAAAACACACGTGTACTGGTTGGGCAAACTCCCATGAACCCTCCAGCACCCTGGTGAGGGTATAAAGCTGGTCCAGCGTTCCACAACCGGGACGAAAACCGCATTGTTCCTCCTGAATCCAAGGTTCGACTATCGGCTGAATTCTCCTCTCCAGTACCCTGGCATAGACTTTCCCAGGAAGGCTGAGGAGTGTGATTCCTCTGTAGTTGGAACACACCCTCCGGTCCCCTTTCTTGAAAAGAGAGACCACCACCCAGGTCTGCCATTGCAGAGATGTGTCAGCCAAGACAGCCCCACAACATCCAGGGACTTGAGGTACTCAGGGAGGATCTCATCCACCCCTGGTACCTTGCCACCAAGAAGCTTCTTAACTACCTCGGTGACTTAAGCTTGGGTGATGGACAAGTCCATCTCTGAGCCCTCAGCCTCTGCCCTCTGATAGGACTCCTTCTTCAGCTTGACAGCATCCCTTACTTCCGGTGTCCACCACTGGGTTCGGGGATTGCCACCTCGACAGGCACCAGAGACCTTACGGCCAAAGCTCCGAGTGGCCGCATTGACAATGGAGGCGGAGAACATGGTCCACTCTGACTCAATGTCTCCAGCCTCCTTCGGAATCTGGTCAAAGCTTTGCCGGAGGAGGGAATTGAAAATATCTCTTACAGGGGGCTCAGCCAAACGTTCCCAACAGACCCTCACAATATGTTTGTGTCCACCAGGTCTGTCCAGCTTCCTCCCCCCGCCATCGGATCCAACTCACCACCAGGTGGTGATCAGTTGACAGCTCCACCCCTCTCTTTACCCGAGTGTCCAAGACATACTGTCAGAGGTCAGAGGAAACAACCACAAAGTCGATCATTGACCTCCTGCCTAGGGTGTCCTGGTTCCACGTGCACTGATGGACACCCTTATGCTTGAACATGGTGTTCGTTATGGACAAACTGTGACTTGCACAGAAGTCCAATAACAGAACACCACTCGGATTCAGATCAGGGGGGCTATTCCTCCCAATCACACTCCTCCATGTAACACTGTCTCTGCCCACGTGAGTGTTGAAGTCCCCCAGTAGAACGACGGAGTACCCGGTTGGAGCACTTTCCAGCACCCCTCCCAGAGACCCCAGGAAGGCCGGGTACTCTACACTGCCATTTGGCCTGTAAGCACAAATGACAGTGAGACACCTATCCCCGACCCGCAGGCGCAGAGAAACGACCCTTTCGTTCACCGGGGTAAACTCCAACACACGGCGACTTAGCTGGGGAGCTATGAGCAACCCCACACCAGCCCGCTGCCTCTCGCCGCGTGCAACTCCAGAGTAGTAGAGAATCCAGCCTCTCTCAAGTGGGGTGGTTCCAGAACCCAAGCTGTGCGTGGAGGTGAGCCCGACTATCTTAAGTCCCTTTAGGGGAGGCCCGGCCACCCGGCCACCAGGCGCTCGCATTCGAGCCCCCGTCACGGTCCTTGATTTCTATATTATTCATAAAGGGCTTTTGAACCACTATTAGTCTGACCCATCACCTAGGACCTGTTTGCCTTGGGAGACCCTACTGGGGGCATATAGCCCCGGACAACATAGCTCCTAGGATCATTCGGGTACTCAAACTCAAGGAGGAGTTAACAAATTAAATTAAGATAAATTCTAAATTAAGATGGGTATTTGGCAATAACGAAATTAAGATTTTTTTCGCCACTAGCATTAACTAAATTTAATAAAAGAATAATGCCAACTATGGTGTACGAACGCAGCACTAAGATAAAGTAAAACTAGCAATGGGATGCAGCCTTGGTCTTATGCAAGAAGCAAGTGATTTGTAATTTTTGTAGAGATTGCACTGCATGTTAGCTTGCTTATTGTGCCCAATGGCATATTTATTTAAGCACATATGTCTTACTAACAAGAAACTATGCTTCTAACCACAAGTCAAGATCTCTAGTTCCAACTAGGGCTGTAGCTATTGAATATTTTAGTAATCGAGTATTCTACCAAAAATTCCATCGATTAATCGAGTAATCGGATAAAATGTGTTTTTGCTTAATTAAAGTGCAATATTAATTAAGCAAGATTAAATAAGACTCCTGGGTCTCTTAAAATGAATAACTAGGTTTCCTTTTTTAAAATTTTTATTTTTTAAATGCATAGAATGCAATGCATACATCAAAAATTAACATTTATTTATTACCCATTGTTTCTCTGTCTGTACTTGTACTATGAACAATGACAATAAAGTTGACAGATGAATGAAGTGCATTTAAGTGCCATTCAGTTGGGCATTTTCTGAGATGCACATTAAACATTAAACACACAAAACATTAATTTAATTCATCTTTTAATTATTGAAAATTAAGCAAACTTAACTTTTTGGTAAACAAAGGGGATTTACTATTAAAAATAAAACATGGAAGAAATGTTGTGTGATTTTAAAGCTTAATTATTTTTTTTTTGTAGTAGGCTATGTACATTCTGCTGAACAATAGTAATACATATCTGGCAAATACTTGTCTTTAAACTAAACCTGACTTTTATTTTGACTGGTTGACGTACCTTTACAGTTCTGTGTATGTGATACTACAGTCTATGATGTGATGTATGACGCTAGTTTTACTCAAATCAAACAGTCAAATCCTCATGAAGTGATTGTCAGAGCAGTTCTGGAGATGTTGTTCATGTGTTCACGTCCTTATTTAGTGAGACAGCAGATGCTGTAATCACCGTGAGCGTCACGCGCGCGTCCGTGTGTTTAATGAATGAAGAAGCGCTTCTGCGCCATTCATTAACAGAGACACGCAGAACATGCAGGATTCATATTTAAATAGACTGTTCTGGCTTAATATTTACAGATATTAGTCCATATCGTGATTTGATGTAAGTGCAATGACCTATTTTTGATTAATTCATTAAATATTTGGCGGCGTTCTCTTTACATTTGCCCGCACCCTCAAATCAAAAAACTGCTGACTCCTTGCAGTATGCGATTTCAGATGCAGCGCTTGTCTCCTTCCGCTTTCTGGTTGACGTAAACGCGTTGTCACATTAAAAAAATAATTGCGAAAGAACCTGACGTGAGATTTAAAATAAATCAAAAGGGGCTTCGAGGCAGAGGAGTTTGCCTCAATAATTTTTTGTAATGGAGTTACTCGAGTTACTCGAGGAATCGTTTTGGTAGCCTGAAAAAATCTTTTGAAAATGGGTTTTCAGACTGTTATCTTTATCATGTAAACTACAAAAATGTGTGAAAACTATGACATCATGCGCATGTTCAGTATACAGGTATGTGCACAATGCGGCTTTACAAATTGACATCGCCAACTAGTGGCTTGGCATCCATAATACAGTTTTAGACATTTTTGATGATCCATGTGAAGGGAGATCATTTTGACAATGTTGTCATCTGTATTAAACACTTTTCAAAAACGCAAAGGAAAAACATTTCTGTGTTTAGTACATTGCCATCGTTGTTTGGTATAAAAATGATACTTTGGTATAGCGCTAATTAGAATGCGTAAGACACCCTTTGTTTTCCTGCTAATGAGACGATAAAACCACTGATGGGATTTTGGGTCAGTGCACAAATGGACAGATCTGTGTAGGGCCATGCTCCCCATCATCTTATCAGGCCTCTTTGTCTTGCCCTGAATGCACTTTTTGTGCCCTCTGCAGGTATTACTTTACCTGCGTCCATGTTCAATCCCACATACTATGCACTATAAAGGAGTTTATGTCTCAGCGAAGAGAAGAGGAGTCAGGGGTTGAAAAAAAGGGAAGAGGAGGTTTGTAGTGATAACACAGGAGCCGTGGAGTCTGTAGGCTGCCGTTCTAGTTTTTCTCCACAAACAAAGAGATGAGTGTTGGATTTCCCAGTCACTCTCACTCTTATTGTCAAAGTGAGAAAGCTGACCAGACCAGCAGACATGATACATTGTTCTCAGCCTTGAAAACAACAGACCACCTTGTGTGGACTTCTACTGTAGGCCAAGGCAGCAAGACCTCGTTTTTTTCTAACCCTTTTCTATCTTTAAGACTTTTTTATCGCCCTGAAAAGAGTGTCAAGATTTGCACAACCCCGCGGAAGCCTGGCATGAGATTAAGCTCTTGACAACCTTAAGATAACTCTCCCTTCACTGGCGTTCCCAGGAGGAAGCCATTGTAAGAGCCATGGTACCATTGTTGCTTTTGAGTCTTGAATAGACAGCCTGGGTCATCTGAAAAAGACAAGTGCACATCAGGTATTAGATTAACACCCAACACAAAGCATGTGTTCCTATAAGCTTGTAATTATGGTTGTTAAACGAATATTTCACGTTCAGGACAAGCTAAGCTCAATTGACAGCATTTGTGCATTAAAAAAATGCTGGATGGAAAAAACCGAGATCAACATTAATCTTATAATCCACATTTAAAAAACTCTTAATTGAGGCAGATAATTTTTTATTCTGTTGAAAATGTGCATAAAATAAATTCCTGGATGTGCAACTAAAAACGTGACTTTGCCTCAGAAGATCATGTGATTGGACACTAGACTAACCAGCGGACCAATCACATTTCACACCTTCTAAAATATTGTTTTAGTCTATCTGAAATGCCTGAGCAAAGATCTGTCATCAGGATGATTTGGTATGATTGCCTCTCAAAACTGTCTCACACGATTCTGCTCTCAAACATTTGCCTCCGAACACAAGATAAAAGGACATTTGTTATTGCATTTCATCTGTGCAAGTAATTTATTATGTAGGAAAAAAGAGTCACAGACATCCCTGGCTGCAGCAACGTTTTTTGATTATTTTACTGATACTCTGTGCAAGTTTCATAGAAAGTGAAGATTTTGTTCTCTTAAAGAGAGCTAATCTATAAATGTTAAAATGCTCACTTTTTTTCAAAATGTAAAATAATTAAGTAAACAATATGTATAATAAAATTATTTTAGTGTGAAAAATGTTATATTAACCTTAAAGAATACCAAACCTTAATTTAAAGCTTAAAACCCTGAAACCACAAAATGACTTCAACAACTTTACAGCTCATGTAATCCACAGGTTTTAATAGAATAACTAAGGCTGGATTACACGGCATTACTTTTGGCCAAATTTTTTTGCCTGGTTTACAGTCTGGAGAGTTATAGAAAAGTCAGAGCCAGCCATATCAACCATGTTTGATATTTTGAGTTGATTTTAGAACACATTGTTATCTTTTGTCGCGTGTCTCCTAGTAACAATGTGTTTGTTTATACTCAAGTTTGTTGTATTTAGAGCAACTTGAAGGTCTGGAAGTGTGAGATCCTTAATCATTTATTGAATGATTTACATTTACAAATTTTACAAGTATACAAAGACTAGTCTTTTAAAATATCTTCAGATTAAAAAAAATGTGTATTCCAGCCTTTAAAGTAAATCATTTATAAGTTTGTAAACTTCACATTTCTGATTTTAACATTGTTCCTCACTGTAAACTCCAGGCACAAGTAAATTTTTATGGTATACCACTATTATTATTGATTTAATTTACTGAACAAAAATAATCCTTTAACTGACTTTGACCATTTTTGTGGCCACTCAGACAAAAATTTAGGGCTTTATTATTTCCACAATGCTGAAAACGTGGACGGAATGGCGGGATCCTGTCATAAATGACGTTTTTTTTAAAAAGATTCGGGAGGAGCGCGTCAGATACTTAGCCTAATCAACACAGGTGGACCATATTCAAGTAATCAATCCCATAGTATAAATATCGCTGACTTCTATCCTTTGATGGTTTATCAGCATGCTGGCTCGCTTCATCTGTCACCTTATCACAGACCCAATTTTCCTACCAACGAAGAGAGCTATACTGGGGATTTATCAGATCTGCTGCTCTTGCCGGACCTGCGATCATTGCTACCCAGCCAAACATGGCCTTTGAGCACCATTAAACGTCATCGCGACAGCTGCTCTCCTCGCCAAGCCACACGTCGTGGCAAATAGATCGTGTAACCCCCGAGCTCGCCTCGCTCGACACAACGATCGTGTCGCCCAAGACCGAGCTCTCCTCGAGCGCTGGATTGCAGCAGCAGTAGCAACCATTCAACCAGCCTAGGCCGCACCCCAGTTCTCACCGCAGCAAGCCTCTCTCACTTCCCGCTGCGGCTCAGCCTTTCACCGGGGCTTTTCCGGCCGAGGCTCAGTTTGAGGCCGTTTCCTCTAGCAGCGCAGACCGCGTGACATAAACCAATACATTTTCAGGCGAAGACACTAAAAGCAGGTTCGCGGCTAAAGTTCGTTAAACGACGTCATGACGCAGTTCCGTCTTCTTCTTCTACTAGTGTTTCATGGCGGTTTTGGCAAACCAGTGTAAAGGTGCGTTTCCGCCACCTGCCGATCTGGAGTGTGGAGTGCGCATAGATTTGGAAGACGGACACACACGTAGTTCCGTCGGACGACGATGCCACTTTAACCACGAAGCCAAGGCATTATTTCCAGAGTCTTCATCCACACCTAAATGTCCAAGACATTACATTCGCCTTACCGCGCAAATGTAAAAAAAAAAAAAAAAACAATATCCGAATGCACTGTAAGTCGCTTTGGATAAAAGCGTCTGTTAAATGCAAACATTTTTAAATTTTAATTTCCATGCAAGTATTCCGGCAGGACCAATTTATTTAGGGACCAATTTCACCATTCACTGGCGTGATCACTCAAAATTCATCCAAAACGCAACTGCCCCTCATGTTTTGACGCTGGACAGCAATCGTGAGTAAAATTTCTGTTGCCTTTTTAGGACCGTAATACAAAAACAGGTAAATATAATTAGAAACCACTTGGAAACAAATAGCACACAACTGCTATTAACCCATTTGCTCGCAAACATCGCCAACGGCCCCAGTTTATCATCGTTTCACTTTCACAGCACGTTAAACATCACTCTCTTACTTGATCTGGACAAACCGTGCATAAATTGAAATCTAAAGACTCTAGCTTCGATATTTGACCAATGTTTCGATAAAACATCATTTCAGGGACAGTTATTTAGTAATTTTATGTCAGGAAAACGATTCCGATTCCTGAAGGGTAAACGTTGAAGTGTCAGCTCGTGGACAAATGTTGATCATGTATCTAGTCAGAAAGAACCATGAGCAGAAACATTTTTATTTTGGGTATGTAATTTATGTCTCCATGCCAAAAAATGGGGGTTGACTGGTAAGGGGCTAACGTTACTGCTATAATCATGTCTTTCGGTACAACGTCTAACATGCTTCATAGTTTCCAAAAACCTCTGTTTCCACAGTCCATACTACAATGTGAAAACAACGTTCCAAATGTATCTGTCTGGAGACCGTCTAAAAAGGCTGGAGGCCAAATGAGAGGAAAGATGCTTTTCCAACAGGAACATAATAATGTGGAAAAGGCTTGAGGAATTGTCAAATCAGGCAACCAATTGCTAAGCTGGCAACACAGTAGGCTACCCATTCATATTTTAGCTTACCCCATCAAAGGTTACTAACCCTTTTACTCTTCCCGCAGCCAACATCTATAGCAGCCGAAGCAAGCTCCGCAGGTGGCCCAAGCAGCTATCTCTCCTCCGCTCCGCTTCTCATGCTCCCCTTTACTTCTCTGTTCTCCACATCTCCCCACTGCTGCTGCAGTGTCTGCTCCCGCAGGAGCCTTTTCCGTATCTCCTCACTGCCGCAGCAGTGTCTGCTCCCGCAGGAGCCTTTTCCGTATCTCCTCACTGCCGCAGCAGTGTCTGCTCCCGCAGCAGCCTTTTTCGTATCTCCTCACCGCCGCAGCAGTGTCTGTGTCTTGGACGTAGGTGAGAGCCTCCCGGCTAGACAACCTTACCTTTTCCGTCTTTTGGCCAGCGATGCTTAACTGTTCGTTTCCGGGAGCTAAGCTCCTGTCGGACGAAGGTAAGAGCCTCCCGGCTAGACAACCTTTTCCGTCCTTCAGCCAGAGAGGTTTACCCGTTCGATTCCTGGAGCTAAGCTCCTATCGGACGTCGGTCAGAGCCTCCCGGCTAGACAACCTGACCTTTTCCATCCTTTGGCTGTGAGGCTCACCCGTTCGATGCGAGTGCTCCCATCGGACGCTGGCAAGAGTCTCCTGGCCAGACAACCATTACCATTCCAAGTGGTCTAGGTCGAAAAACCCAATAAGCAAGCCGTCCGATGCCTCAAGTACCAAACACACAAATAAACCCTCCTTCCTTCCTACGGTCGTCAAGGCTTACCCGTCTCATGCCGTGAGTAGCAAACTCCCATAAGATGTCAACGAGAGCCTCACGACCACACAAACTTACCTTTTCCATCCTACGGCCTGCAAGGCTTACCCAGTTGTTTCCGGGAACAGGAATTCCCCGTTGGATGCTGGCAAGAGCCTCCTGGCCACCTAATGTTACCTTTTCTGTCCCACATCCGGAGAGGCTTACCCGTTCGATGCGTGTGCTCCCTTCGGACTCCGGCAAGAGCCTTCCGGTTAGACAACCTTACCTTTTCCTTTTCTATGGTCAGCGAGGCTTACCCGTTCGATGCGTGTGCTCCCTTCGGACGCCGTCGAGAGCCTCCTGGACAGACAACCTTTACCTTTCCACTCTACGGTCGGCGAGACTTAACCCGTTTGATGCGTGTGCTCTCTTCTGACATCTGGCGAGAGTTCTCCCGGTTTGGGCCTATGCTTGCCGGCCGCAAGCGTGTCTCATCCATCCGATGCCGTGAGTCGGGATCTCCCTTCGGATGTCGCCAGAGTCCTCCTTGTCAGCCAGCCCAAAGCTTTTTATCTGCCAAACTGAGAGGACCCAGACGTCCGTCATCCTGAGTGTCAATCTCCTGTCGGAGGCTTCATGGGCCCTCTCGGTCAGCATTAGGCCCTTCGCCCACTGAATAGCAGGGGCTATCAGCCAGTAGGGCCCGTTCTCCGACACCGTGACCTATTCCGGTCGAGGCAACTCGGGTCCTCCCGGTCAAGCACCACAACCATGCTGCTCCTCCTCCTCATCGGCCGGTAGGGCTCACCGTTCCAACACCACAGCTCCCGTTGAGCATCGGCTCAAGCCCTACCGACCGGGCGCCAACAACCACGTAGTTCACTACCTGCAGCCAGTAGGGCCTACTCTCCCAAAGCCTAAGTCCCTCTCTCCGGAGTACGTAGGCCCTTCCAGCCTGCCAACGAGACGACTTCTCAGAAAACCAAATCAGCCCCCCCGCCAGTACTCTATGCTATTTTTGGGGGGGCGTTCTTTAAACTGGCGGCTGTCCTCTTATACATTTGCTTTTTGGGGGGTACTCTAGGTTCGGGCCATTCCCGAGCTCGGAGCCCTTCCCCGGACAGCACGCCAAATACGCATACCATACCTCAGCTAATTATATGTAAGCGTGAACTAGTGAAATTACGTTTTTATTAACAAGATTCGGGAGGAGCACGTCAGATACTTAGCCTAATCAACACAGGTGGACCATAATAAAGTAATCATTCCCATAGTATAAATATCGCTGACTTGCCTCTATCCTTTGACGGTTTATCAGCATTCCTCCTCCACCCCATCTCCTCACTTTGAGTTCACTTTATAAATAGACGGGGAAGGGGGGGTACTCTAGGTTTGGGCCATTTCCGAGCTCGGAGCCCTTCCCTGGACAGCATGCCAAATACGCATACCATACCTCAGCTAATTATATGTAAGCGTGAACTAGTGAAAAACTGTATAACGCAAAATGTCATGAAATTTTGGATGGATACATCAAAACTGGATTCATACACTAATATGGACTAGTGTCTGTGAATATTAAGACCCAAAAAGACTATTTAAATATGAATTCTGCAGTTTCTGCGCATCTCTGTCAATAAATGGCGCAGAAACTGCAGTTATATTTATTACTGGAATGTGCGTGATCAGAGGTCGAGTTACACTTTAACATTGTCCGTCATTTTGATGGACGTCATAAAAATTGTCAATCTATTATTACCCTTCATTTTAATTTTCATATTTTAATTATAATAATGCATTTAATTTGCTTGTATTTTTGTTCACATTTTAATTTTAATAAACCTGCTGGACAATCATAGGTGTCAGCAGATAAACAAGCGCTGGTTTATTTGAAAACAGGGACTGAGAGCAGGTGAGAGACTAATGAGGAAAATAACTAAGACACACCAGAACAGAATGAACACAATCAACATGAGGGAGAAACTGGGTCACAGGGAGCAAAACAGGAACACAGGGCTGGCATTACCTCCCCCTCCAAGAAGGCGCATCCTCACACCACATAATTTCCAGAGGGGAAGTGGCGTAGGTGTTCTGGAGGTTCTGGTCTCGAGACCCATGGGGAATCAGGCAGTTCAGGGGGCCATGGCGGAGCAGGAAGTTCGGTGAGCCATAGCAGAGCAGGCAGTTT
This sequence comes from Carassius carassius, assembly GCF_963082965.1. Classification (NCBI taxonomy): domain Eukaryota; kingdom Metazoa; phylum Chordata; class Actinopteri; order Cypriniformes; family Cyprinidae; genus Carassius; species Carassius carassius. Next base: position 18,271,860 of record NC_081774.1, on the reverse strand, counting down.
GGAGGGCCATGGTGGAGCAGGAAGTTCAGGATGCCATGGCAGAGTGGCCTCCTTGGCCTTGGAACTTAGCCTGACCCCTACGGCCGGAGACGTATAGCCACCCCCCACCCAAAAAATTTTAGACCCTCCCTGGGCCTAACTTGGGAACAACAACCCACTGGGCTGAATGTTGGGACAGGAGCCCTCTCTGAGCTTAATGTGTTAACAGGAGCCCTCTCTGGGCTAGACTCAAGATCTGATGCCCTCCCTGGGAAAGATATGGGAACAACAGCCCACTCTGGGCCAGACATGGAGACAGGAGCCTTCTCTGGGCTTAGAACGGACTCTGAATTAGTTTGGGCTGTAGTAGATTCAGCAGCTGGAGCTGACACTGGAGGCTTATGCTTTCTCCGCCTTCTCCTCTTGGCAGAGGTTATGGGGACAATTGGCTTTGAAATAGGCTTTGGGCCAAAACCAGGAACAGGCTCAAGAACATTACTCCCTACAGCAGTCTCTGGACTGGCGGCTATGATTGGTAACAATTTAGATGGAGGATCTGATGGAGTGGATTGACTCAACTTCAGGGCATAGTAGATGCATTCCTCAAGCAAGATTGTGAGAAGGGTCATGGGCATTCTGTAGTACATCAAATCATCTAAACCTCCTCGAAACAAAGCTATCAACTCTTGAGTCGCCCATTGTGGAAGTTTTTGCTAGCTCTCTGAACTCGAATTCCACCATTGGCCGGCCATTCTGAACAAGAGAATATAGAAGATGGTCCATGGTGCTCCAGTTCTCATTGAGATATGATGGTCTGGACTTCTGTCAGCAGATATACAAAGGGACACAGTGGTAAGTGCAAACAAAAGCAGGTTTATTTGAACACAGGCAGGTAGGAGAAAATGAGGCAAAGAGTCCAGGTGAGAATTCGAGGAGCAGCAAGGGTTAGCACTAGGGTTGGGTACCGAACTCTGTACTATTAAGGGTACCGGCTGAATTGCGTAGGTACTACCGAGTACTGATTCACGTTAAATCAAACGGTGCCAAATTTCAGTACCGGAGAATGCAGCTAGGCGCATATGCTACAGAGAGAGAGAGAGAGAGAGAGAGAGAGAGAAAGAAAGAACCTGTGACTCTGTGATATCACCCCTGCAGCTCCTTTAAACAAAACAAGAACCGAAATGTTCTAAAGTGTATTATATTTCTAAGGCCATATGGTTTCTGTGAAAATGCAGATGGGATCACAGAGACCATTCATAAAAACATAATTTACTCTATAGCGTGGAATGCCATGGAATTCGTCCATTTTGGACGATTAAATCAAAAGTAGGTCTTCCTACCTAATTTGAATCATGATATGAACTAGTGTCTGTGAATAAAATGCAAAAAGATGGTCTAAATATGAATCCTGCATGTTCTGCAGGTGATTTTCGGCCTCTGTGTCTCAATGTAGGATGGTATTAATATAAAAACTTAATCTCCAGAGCTGCTGTAAGAGTCACTTCACGAGAATTTAAAAGTTTCATTTGAGAAAACTAGCATCATCATACAGTATACACACAGGAACTTCATGGCAACCTGTCATAAAAGAATGGTTTAACATGTAGCAGAAATATATTAATCTTGTATTACTTTTGTACAGCATAATGTACATCTTTAAATATTTCATTTTCAATCAAATTTAAATGAACAATTTAATGATAAAAATAAATATTACAACCAGATTAATCACTTAATTGTAGAAACAAATACAATTATTAGCCTATTAAAAATTATTGTTTTTAAAGGAATATTCACATACATTTTCTTCCATGTATAAATTTCACCAATAAACCTCAGTTTGTTTGCCAAAAAATGAAAGGGTTCAATTTGCATTTGATTTAAAATAAATGTTTAATGCTTTCATTTGATTTTCAGAAAAATTAAAACAAGAAAAAAAAGAAAGAAAAAGTTTGGAGGGCCCTTGTTCAAAAAGTTTAAACTGAGACTTTATGGACTTATCTTTACACTGAAATGAATAAATGGGTAAATGTTTTTGTAATTACAAAGAGTACAGGTAACTACAAACTTGCAGGCAGAAAATCTGTAAGACCAGACAATGTAACCGTAAGGAGAGTGCAAGGATATAGGGCGCTTGATTAGCGGTGACAAGTGCGGGGAACTGACTCCAGGGGATAGTGATTGTGGACTGAGAGCAGGTGAGAGACTAATGAGGGTAATAACTAAGACACACCTGAACAGAATGAATTCAACCAACATAAGGGAGAAACTGGGTCACAGGGAGCACACGGGGACCAAAACGCAACAAAACAGGAACACAGGGCTGACAATAGGCTTATGCATTTATTTATTTATGAAGAGAACCGATGAACGGAGATGCATCACTTTTCAACACACACCCTGTAGTGACATCGGAGACCATTTTTTAATGAATTTTAATAGTTTAACATTTTTATGAACCAATATTGATTCTTAAATCCCAATTGATTCTGTTTTCAGTTGATGAATGAACAGTACATATCGTGCAACTCCCATCCAATAAATTGCAGTGAGCTATGCTTTGTGCGATGTCTTTGTACGTAAGTCTCATATTTTAAATTCTGTCCATTTTATTAGGAAATTCAAGAACTTTAAGCAAGAAATTCAGTAAATATCATTTTGCCACTCTTTAATGTGGCTTGATAAATCGCTGTAGACACCTCAGATCAAGCGAAGCTGCAGCGCACCTGAACTGATTCATCTCTTTCGCTTTACTAGTGGGTACTCACCTGTGCGTAATCAAAGGTAAAGCAAAATACTTTAGACCGTTTTATTTTTGTTTTGGAGTTGATGATCCTGCTTCCAGGATCATCTTTTGATTATCGATATTTAATAAAACCAGAAAATGAATGGAAAACAGAATTTGGTTCAAAAGGACCATAATTTTTTTCTTTTTTTATTAAACTTTTAATACATTTCTGTTTATTATTGTAAGTTTCCTGATTTCAATTTATTAGATATGCTTTTTGATTAAATAATATTTTATTTAACCATTAAAACGGATTCTAGAAATAGTAAAACAGAAAAAAATTAATTTGAAAAAATGTAACCGATTTTATAGGGCCCTAAAAATGTTTAAAAACCTTTTGTTAATAATTTATGTGCTAATATCTGTTGTTTCTCAGTGCAAAGGAAACCCTCATACTGTTTAAATCTGTCCTTCAGCCCGTTTTTCAAAAAGCGCCTTTTTTACATATGTGTGTAACAGACTACCAGTTTTCACAACTCTTGAACAGGGATTTTAGCCAATTATTGAACTTAACGTAAGCCAGTCATCAGTTTTGAGACTCTCTGTAAATATGAATGAGGCCTAATTCAAGGCCACCACGTCCCATTCAGGGTTTAAAGGTGCTCTAAGTGATGTCACACATTTTTTAGTCACATCCAGCAGACATCTCCTCACTATCCGCTAACTGCTTGTCCCCTGAACACACTGTAAAAAAATGGGGTCTCTCTAGACACCACAGCCTCCACAAACAACAAGAAAAACAAACTGGTCTCACCCGCACCATGAAACAAACTGTTCCAGCCAATAACCGACAAGAAAGATTTGGGGGTGGGGTTTGGGGGGTTAGTGCACGGATGAAGAGGAGGGAGGGTCTAGCTAGCCTCTGTTTTGTTCGACAACAATTCGAACGTCAACAAGAAGTTACGACTCCCGGCATCGCTTAGAGCACCTTTAAAATGTGTCATCATGTCCAGAAGATGGTATATACAGAGTCCAAGTTTTAGAAGGCTTGTAAAACACATCCCCTGTCTTCATTTTGACAGATGAGGTGTTAAATAAACACTTCAGCCCTTATAACATATACAAACACCCTTCCAAACACATTTATTCTTGGAGGATTGACAATGCTTAACACCCACACAGATTGTGTAGATCCAGTCCCCTCCTCTCAGCCTTTATTCTCCTGTCGGGGGTATTTTGAGTTCTACAAGCTCATGTCCTTGAAGGACAGGAATGCATGTGATGTTTATACCTCTCAACGTCTACTGATGATATTCATTGTCAATCTTAGATGGCAAGCAGCTTGTTTCTAAACAGAAAGTCAGTTAATAATTATACATAATAAATGAAATGGATCAATTTATACAAATTCTTATAATAAATTAATTAAAAATTGCAGTTTGTGCTTGTGTGGAAGCTGTAGCAGCACAAGGAAATTAACTTGAAATCTGTCGTGTTTGTTTTGGTTCATCATCCCTTTTTTATGGTTCCTGATGAATGTTACCAGAGGATGTAGAGTTATCAACACAAGTAGACCCAACAAATATGCAAATGCCTTTTATGGCACTATAAAGGCACACATGCATGTGTGACGCATTGGATAACAGTCACCAGCAATATTACACATGCACCATTTCAAAGCATGTATTGTTTGTGTATATAGGCGGATAATTAAAGACCCATGTAAACACCCTCAAGCCTCAGACGTCAAGATGTCCAAGCTAAAAGAACGTCTCTGTAAAGTTTGCAAGACTGCTTCAAAAGAGAACTGACCTTGGACTATATTTCATATTTGATCTTCAAAGGCAAAGTCATATGAAAGTACTTGTCACAGGCGGCAGTGGAAAAGGATACGATTGGTTAGCATGTGATCTCTGATCATCTTTTTCTGTGTTTCTATGCTGAGAGATTTATTTTACATGATTAGTGATAAATCAGCTGTGTGTTCTGTTGCTGTGCTGTGCTGCGCATGAAGGGTTTATGGGGAAGAGATTATGTCCTCCTCTGAGAGAGGCTCTTTTTCACAGGACCTGTGGGGGGTTTTATTTGCTGAGTGATGATAACAGTAATTACCTTTCTACCCCTGGGTCACCTCTCTTGTCCTGACACAGCATGCCTGTGTGCTGACAAGGTCCCTCTGTAAGTGCACATATCTTTGATTGAAGGCCTGTTATGCTTATTTCAAATGGCAAACCACTTATCAGTGTTGGGAAGGTTACTTTGGAAATGTAATAGGTTACAGATTACAAGTTACCCTGTTTAAAATGTAATAGTAGTGTAACTTTTTCAATTACTTTATTAAAGTAATGTAACTAATTACTTTTGAGTACTTTTTGATTACTTTTGTAAATTTGTGAAAATTAAAGAATAATAAATAAAAGCATATACATCAACTTAAATACAGTTATCTAATAAGCATGTGACATATTCTGTGTACTAAACTCCTGAAACATTGGTGTTTTTTTAAACTGCTGTCTCTTTGTATATGATATGATGATAGTTTTCTCAAAATAAGTAAAATGCACATGAAGTGACACAGAGCAGTTCCAGAAATTATGTTTATGTGCTCGTGTACTCCTTTATTGAGGCAGCAGAGGTTGAAAACACTGCGAGCTTCAGTAGGCCTATGTGTAGTAAATGAAACCATGTCTTTGCCATTAATTTACAGAAGGGGCGGACTGGGAAAAAAAATTCAGACTGGAAAATTCAAACTCATACAAACAAATTCATGGACAAAACTATTTTTGGTAAGGACCTGAGATAAAAAAATGTTTAAATCTTTAATTTGGGGACATGCAAAATAATTAAAAGTTCTCTCCTGAACTGCACCTTCGCTTCCATTTTTCTCTTCAGTCTCTTTATTTTGCCCTGTTATCCATCTCTCTCATGACTTTAATACTCAAGATTGAACAAAACTATACTTTACAATACAATACTCTACAATACTACAATATCTTTATAGAAAAATCCTAATACTGTACACGAGTCATGTTTTTCCCTTACAAAAATTGACCATGCTTTTTTTTAGCTTATACAATAACCTTGTTTTTTGTTTTTTTGCAAATGGATTTGTATTTATTTTTAAATAACTCAATTTGTAAAATCATTTTAAATTTTTGGTTACCACAGTTAAACAATAGTAACTATTTTCTCTGGATTTATAGTAATATATTAAAACGTTAATTTTCGTAAGGGTTGTGTTGTTGTCTGTCCGTAGCTCCCCCTAAACCTATAAAAAAAATCTGATTGTTTTTCAGCTAAATTACTACTGTAACATTACTACAGATAATAATGATGTCCTTTATATAGTAGCCTATTTTGAGTGATGACTGATGAGCAACGTGCTGCTGCTTGATTAAATAAATAAAAAAACAAAGACAAAAAAGCATCTTTACAGATGAAACTGACCTGAAACCCTGAACAGGAGTTCTGCTTCTCTGCTCCAGCAGTCCACTCTATTCTCTCTCTCTCTCTCTCTCTCTCTCTCGCATTGATTACTCGGAGTCTGATCCAAACCGTTTGGCGGAGGCGCGGAGAGCGCGCGAGTCATGATTATCACTTCATGACTTATTAGAGATTTAGTTATCAAATGGCGGATTCGCAAATGATCGCTTTAGTACATTCGGCAGGCAATTATAAAATAATGATATTAAAATAGCGGGCAAAATCGGCTGCCAGGCCACAGGGAATTGTCCCGGTTCTCCCGGTGTCCAGTCCGCGCCTGATTTCCACAGACACGCAGAATGTGCAGGAGTCATATATTGCATTTTTGGGGCTTAATATTCACAGACACTAGTCCATGTCATGTTTTGATTCAAGTGTACTGACCTACTTTTGATTAAGTCATCCAAAATGTGGCATATTCCGTCCGCGTTAGGCATTCCGTTTTTATGACTGGATTCTACAAACTAGACTTGTGTTTCCGCATCCCGGAAATTATTAGGGCGGTATGTCTCAGAATAGTCAGTGCAATTTGGGAAAGAAATCAGTTAAATCTGTATGTGGATGTGTGTAAATATTCAAATGTAATCCACTTTGTAATCGTTCAAAAGTTCATAAGTAACTGTAATTTAATTACTCATTTTTTCTTAGTAACTAACTAATTACAGTTACAATAATTTTGTAATTAAATTACGTAACGCCGTTACAAGTAACTAGTTACTCCCCAACACTGCCACTTATACATATGCATATCGGTTTGTGACCTATACACTATTTTTCAAAAGTTTTGGAACAAAAAATCTTTTTATTCAGCAAGGAAGGACACATTTAATAGATCAAAAGTAAATTTACAAAAAGTAAAAACAATTAAAATGTAACAAAAGATTGCCATTTCAAATAAATGCTGTTCTTTTGAACTTTCTAATTATCAATGAATCCAAAAAATAATTATCAAGGTTTCCACAAAAATATTTTGACTTATTTCAAGAACATTATCAATATCTTTTTGAGCCATAGATATTTATCTTTTTTTTCTTTTTTACTTGAATATCAGTCAGATGACAGTTAGATGATATCTAATGTGTGTGTGTGTGTGTGTGTGTGTGTGTGTGAGAGAGAGAGAGAGAGAGAGAGAGAGAGAGAGAGACCCTGGACCACAAAACCAGTAAATTTTTCGAAATTGAGATTGATACACCATCTGAAAGCTGAATAAAGCTTCCCGTTGATGTATGGTTTAAGATATGGAGAATCTGGAATCTGAGGGTGCAAAAAAATCTAAATATTGAGAAAATCGCCTTTAAAATTGTCCAAATGAAGTTCTTAGCAAAGCATATAACTAATAAAAAATGAAGTTTTGAGATATTTACAGTAGGAAATTTACAAAATATCTTGACAGAACATAATCTTTACTTAATATCCTATTGATGTTTGGCATAAAAGAAAAATCCTTAATTTTGACCCATACAGTGTATTTTTGGCTATTGCTACAAATATACCACAACATCTTTAGACTGGTTTTGTGGTCCAGCATCACATATTAGATGTTTCTTTTGACTCCTTGCAATTTAAACCTCCCAACAGACTATGTGGCTAAAAATGACAGAAAACGGTCCTTGAGGAGTTCACACTAGTTTGCACAGCATCTGCTTTGGCTGTGCAGTGCTAATATTTGGGGTAATGTGTTAGATTTATCACTAAATGACTACATTTAGTAAAAGCCAAACTAGCTAGCATTTATAGTTGAAATACAGCTCATCAGCTGGACTAGTAAACACACACTGCTGATTTAAACCAAAAGATGAAGTTGTACAATTCAGCTTTAATAGTGAAGCAAAGAATATGCTGCAAAATAAATTAGATATAAAACATGACAAGCACTTATTTTGATTTGTACAACATAGCAACATACAACCATATGTTGCATAACTCTACAGAAAACAACACAGTAAGTTCCTTTAGTGTCTTGTACTTTAAACCTAACAAAGCAGATTGTCATTGCCAGGACATTGTTTCTATCTTTTTACTGAATATATTTGTCGAGAAGGCTAGGTTTCAGTTCAGAATCTAAGACCTTTGTTATACATTGGTAGAGACAAACACTGTTGAAACACATAGAGCAAAAGATATCTTAACATTGAGGCTGTTTCAGGAAGAAACAAGCAAACAAACAAACAGAAATTGAAGTTATTTATGTGCTATATTGAGTTAATGGTATATTATGTTGGCCATACACAGTTGTTCCGAATTTGAATAAATTCACAGAGCCGGGCATTTTGGGGATTTGCTCTGAGAATGGGATGTGTATGGTCTTTGGTTTACTACTGTATGTGTAAGTTCCAAATGCATGTGGTTCTAGACTCTGATATGGCAACTAGAATGCGACCCATAATGCTCAGGGCCTCGAATGGTATGAATGTTGGCTTAGTGCAAATTAATATTACTTTTCATGAAACATTCAGAATGTTTAGGAGAAAAATAATAATAGGTGATAATAGCAATATAATAATAATAATAATAATAAAATCATAATAACAATAATAATGTAGTTTGGCTGCAGCAGCTGGTCAAACAAATTTTTCTTCAAGTATTTCTCATAAGAAAAATGAAATCAACACAACTACTACTTTTAAGATGTACTAAAAATTACTCATTTTTGTCTGTGAGAAAAGGGATGACAATAAACAACATTAAACATAAGCTAAAAGACAAATAATAATAATAATAATAATAAAAAACATCCAGTAATAATACTTGACTTGCATAGAGTTGCATGTATTTTTTCTTCTTCTCAGAATATATAATTCCACACTTCAAAATAAGTCTCTTTATTGCAGTGCAGAGAATCATTGCTGACACTTTGACCCATGCACCCGTTCCCTCTCAGTCTCAATCTCCCTTCTTTAAAAAAAATATATTAGGTTTTATTCTCCTCCATCATTTTTATATGAAAGTGCCACGAAGACCGCTCCAATAATCAGTCCTATTGGAATGATCTAGAAACGAATAGGTTGCCCGAGTTTGCAGTTCAAAGGTTTGTGTGCCAGTCCTCTGATATGTGCTTTGTACCAACATTAAAGTGTTTGTTAGAAGTTCATGGTCTTATGAGCAGCCACACTCCTCCACTATCATGTTCTGGATGTCTTTCTTAATGATCTTCTGCTCCTCGTTGTAGTAGAGCATGGACATGGCCCGTAGGCGGGTGGGTACGCAGCACGACTTGATGTTGTTAAAAGGGCTGTACCCGCGCATCCGATAGTGATTGATGACGGTGGAATGGAAGGAGAGGGCAGAGCCTGTGATGCTGGCCACATGGCTGGGGCAGTCGCCCTCGCAGTAGTTAGCATGATACCCAGATGGAGCGATGATCCAGTCGCTCCACCCGATGTCCTTAAAGTTGACGTAGAACTGCCGTTTACAGCAGACACGGATTTTGCCATCGCATTCCAGGCCGCGCTTGCTGCGCCGGTGCGGGTGCTCCTCGGCTGGCTTGAGCACGACCATGAGGAAGGGTCGGTGAGATTGTTCTCTCTCTTTACCCTTGTTGCCTTCTGCGGGAACCAGGATGGGCACGGCACCAGCTTCGGTACACATGGGACAGGAGACGCGGAGACTAAGCACACTGCTGTCCCCGTCCAGCAAGGTCTGCACCGTACGGGACACCGGTAGTGTGTGCCAGCCACTGCGCCGCGTGTCCACGGTCTTCTCGGACACCACCTCTTCTTGGGGTCCGTCCGCAGAGCCTGGATCAGCTTTGCCATGCTGCAGGAGCTGCACAGACACCTTCCCCTTTCCTCGGCTGCCCTTGGCCACTTTAAGAAACAGCCACACGTTGGCCTGCTCCACCACGGACAGAGTGTTGCCCTCCATAGAAATGTCAAATTTCATGATGTCAGGGGCATCTCCTGTGGATGAAACAAATGAGGCAATTGGTTAGCTTTATGTTTGGGATTGCATCGTTGAGTTTTGAATGACACGGCACATTTGAACTTTGTAACAGTTTAAAAACGAATAAAAAAGTAAAATAGAAGGAAGAAACATTTTCTGTGCCTATTTTGAAGGAAAATCCTAGAAAATTTTAATTGTGAGTACTCCACAAAAAAAGAAAAACTTAAAATACAAAAATAAATGGAAAAATAGTAAAAACAAATAAATAAATAAAAGTTAAATCTTCACCCAACATGGCATAATTTATTTGTTTGCTTGTTTTTTTTTTTTTTGTTACGATTTATGATACATGATTTATGAAACTTGAAACCTTTGAAGCGTACCTGCAGTAAACATGAAAATGAATACCAATGACAATAAACTGTGATGAGAAATGTGTTGTTTAAAATTTTAAAGGATACAAATCAGGAAATGAACTCAGCTCCATAAATGAAATGGAAAAACTAAAACAAAATAAACAACAAAACAGGAAAAGAGTGAAAATAAAATGGAAAAAATATAACAAATATAAATTCTGGTACTGCCCTCTTACAGAAAGTATGATAAGTTTAACCAAAATAACTACTTAACAAAAATCAACTGATGGGAATGTGTAGAATTTTGTGAATGGTGGCTGTTCCAATTCTATGGAAATCTGCCAGTTTTTCAGTGGTGATCTTCATGCAGAGATTCTGTGTGGCTCAGTTTATTAATGGCAAACTCTCTCTGTTGGAGCCACCAGCTCAACATGATCAGAACACACATAACGCCTGCTACACTAAACTGTTTCTCTTCTTCTGTAAAAGAAGATATGTTATTTTTTGCGGTCAATCTCCACCATCTGCAGTCCTTCGTCAACACGTAGCCTCAGTCCATAAAAACATTTCCTGCTTCTAAAATCCTGGCACTCCATTTGTGTACATAAAGCATGTATGTTATGACAAGGGCCTTCCCTATAACTTGCACATGACTGTCTGCTATAAGCCAGCTCAGCATCAGTAACCATTGCTGATTTACAGACCCAACATACTGACTCTCTTGAATGATCTCTGCCAACCCCTCCTCAACAGGACAGCTATTAATTCAACTATTTAGTCAACATGTCTACATTAAAAAAATGCTGTGTTATCGGATATAAAGGACAGTCCAGCATCTGTGAAAATACTTTTTTATGCTTGTCAATGTGGCACTGAGATATCTATCTAGACAAATACAGTTGCAGGTTTACTTTACTCAGTCATCTCATATGACACTGTATATAATAGTGATCTATGAAACTAAAGAAGGGTCAATACAGTAATACAATACAGTGGACTAGACCATTTTAATTGTTTGTCAATGTAAACATGTGCCAGACTGAAATTTTTAACCATTGTGATGTCTTGGTTTTTTTTTTTCAGCGTGTCGTGCCATGAGCACTGTGTTTTTTAAGATGTCACCGCATTCTTTCTAGCCGCTTTTGAACACGAGCAACCGTTTATTAATTTGGGCCTCGATTGTCAGGCTATTCTGAAAATCTGCCTCGATGAGTAACTTTACTGGATGGTCTGTTCTCTTCATTGAATCTCACATTGTCAGAAAACTCCCACGAAACACTGAATGGACTTAACACATAACAGGAAGAACTATTTTTAAAGCTTAAGTGTGTAGTTTGGATGCTAAAATACTTAGTCTTATTCCAGCTTAATATGCAGATACATACATAGCCGTTGATTCACCCCAAAACTGTCAACTCAAACAATGCCATGAGTTTGTGGCACCATTCATTTTTATAGAAATTCGGTTTGGTGGAATTACACACCACTTTTAAAGAAAATATTCCCTTACTCTGTGGATTAAGCTGTCAATCAGTGAACAATGCAGTGCCACCACACTAATGTGAATCTGTCTGAAGTTTCTGTTATGCTCTTATATAAAAGTTTAATTTATCAGATTAATTTATCTTTTTAATTCTGCTTTGAGAGTTGTTAATGGTAGAGGCTGGAAATTCTGCCAAGAAATGAAAAATCAAGAATATAGCATGTGAATGGGAATGAACAATGTTTTTCCGTAAACGTATTGTAGAAATGCTGCAGATGTTTTCAGAGAAAGAAAGAGCACAGCACTGGTTTCTATTTGCAGATGAATATGTCTCTCTATCTTTGTGCCACTATCAAGCCTGATCTCTTATCAGAACACCTCTTAACTCGAACAAGAGCTGCAGTGAGTGATCAAGTAAAAAGACTCGGCCTTTCTTTCCATATTAAAAGGCAACTGCTCTTTTGCCATTGTCATTTAGTTCCTGAGTAAGTCTTACTATAGTTGTTTTGTCTGTCTTTAGGTTTAAACACATGCCACGTGTCTCTGAGGTCTGGGTGAGGTGGACACTTCAGAAGCTCGTTGTACTACAGTTTGGGGTCGAAGGTCACCGGGGCCCACTGTCACGTAACGCACTGAATCATTCCTCTTATTCGTATGCTCTTATCATACTTTATCTGTTTTATATGTTGAAATTTTGCTACAGTTGTGTCTTGCGACTGCACACTGTCAATATCAAGGACAAGATTGTTTTGCATGAAATAATCTGCTTTATGCACAATTAGCATGACTAGTTGAGCATGTAGAATATCAGAGATCAAAGGATTGTTTACTTGGTGTTACATTCGTGCAGTGGGTCGTTTAAAAATGAAACACTGCCAAGAGATACGAGATAACCCAGTAAACACTTTCTGATGACATCAGGACTGAAAAAAGTATTTCTCAACCTTTTTTGGCTTACCAACAAACTAAATGTTTGAACTTTATTTAATCAAATTCAGCAGACACCGTGGGAGAAAGACAGACACAAACAGCGGGAGCATCCCAACAAACCAAAGCAGTTAAAAATATAGAAACAGATTTAGTTTAATATTGATGTGAAGAGGTTTGATAGGATGAAAAAAGAAAAGCTAAAACGGTAGAAAAAAACATATAATTGCACATATTTGATTTATATTATTTTTTATTTTCTTAAAAATAATGCAATTTAATTGTTTTTATCACTGGCAGCCCCTCTTTGACCCTTAGAACCAACTTGTTTAAAATAAGTATAAAATAACAATATATAGTTAAAATAATTTAAAAGTTTAGTGTCAATTTTAATGTTTCTGAAAGAAGTATCGTGTGTGCTCACCGCAATTATTTGTTCAAATATACAGTAAAAGCTTATATATTTTTATTTTATTTTGAAATATAATTTATTCCTGTGATAATAAAATTCTTTTTTAACATTATAATGTATTTACTGTCACTTTTGATCAATTTAATGCATCCTTACTGAATAAAATATTTAATAATTATGGAAATGACCTAAAACTTTTGAACAATAGTGTACCACTGGTTGGAAATCACCGAACTAAAGGTATTCAAAATTGATGTCAGATCATTGAATTACTTTATAAATAGACCAAAAGTCAATTGCTTTTGTGTTAGATAAAAAAACAGTATCCACCCAAAACTTTCTTTGACAAGAAGCCTCACTGTAGTCAGATGTATTGTTGTACCAGGATGTAAAAGTGATATTACAGTCCCCAATCACTTGATGACCACAACACAAAACAAATTCATATCAAGTGCTATCTTGCATTTACCTATAATACTGTCTTGCACGGCTTTGTCTCGTACAATACACAAAGCTATCACCTATCTGTCTCCTAATAATGAAGCCTCAGGTATGAATTCTCAGGAGACAGGGTTGACACAAGGGTCAGAGCAAAAAAATAAATAGTTAATAACATCCCTCAGAGTAATCCTCAAATAACTTTAAGACCTGCTATAATGCATCGGTCAACTTCTAAGCAGTTTCAGGAAGCGGCTCAGAGAGGCACCGCGCCAAGCTATCCACACTAGATCAGCAAAACTGCCTGAGATTCAGATACAGTTTCTCCAGTGTGTCAGTCCCACTCTCATCTCAGTTCTTCAGACAGTTTCGAGACCTTTGTGAGTGGATCACAACAGATCCTTCCCAGAAAACCAAAACTGGCACTGGAATGTCAGTAAATGGATAGTGCACTCAAAAATCAAATGGTTTCAAACCTGTTTGACCTTCTTTTTTCTGCTAACCCCAAAAGAAGATATAAAAAATAAAGGTTTGCTTATATAATGAAAGTCAATGGGGTCCTATGTTGCTAGAGCACCATATGTTCTTCAAAATATCTAATTTTGCGGTTCCACGGGGAAAAAAATGGAATGACTTGAGGGTAAATTACTGAATTTTCATTTTTGGGTGAACTATCCCTTTCATAAACTATCCCTTAGATGAATGATTTTGTACATTTCAAACAAACTTGATCTTTCTATTTCACTAAGATACTTTCAAAGAAACCTCCACCATTCCATACACCAACAGAGCATCCTAGAGTAATTACTGGGCCCCATATTTTGATGAATGGAGCAATTATGGCCAGCTAACAGCCCTGTGGGTTTTGAATGGGATCGAACCACCCCATCCCTCTCCCCTCCATTCCCTGGAGCATCATTAACACCCCTGCAATCTCATAAAGGCTTTGAGGGGCCTTTTTAATCTTAGGTTCATTCAAAAGGTCTATTTATAGCATCAAGGCATAATGCACATTTATGTAAGCATACAGGCACAATAGAAGATGGCGTCAAACTTTTGCTGGCTCCTCCTTGTGCTCAATGATGATAGCTGCAATTAATGAGCTGTGGAAATTGTCTCTTTAAGACTGTGCGGGACTGTTGGTGGTCAATCTGTGTATAAGAATCAGATGTGACTGCCAATGGCCAGTGCTGGTCTAAAGATAGGTCAGCCTTGATATCTTTAGAAACACTGCTGTATTGTTTTTGGGGGAAAAGAAATGAAATGCCATGAGATTGGACCGCTTCAACCATCCGCTTCCGCACCCCATTCAGGCAAATGTTGTTAGCTTCTTTTTTACAGCAGTGTCATGCTGATTTGTGGATCAGTGACATTGTTATAAATAAGTCATGAGGAACCAATTAAAAATGGAATGTACTTGTGGATCTTCCCATCCCAGACTTAGGCCTAGTTTATTGAACCGACTGGGAAGTAGTGTTTGTTAAAGGCGGTACCAAAAGCATTTTCAAATAAGAAAGAGCATTGTTTGTCATTTTCAGCTTTTTTTCCTGAATCATCGTAAAAAATAGATGGCTGTCTACTGGCATAAGCGACATGGCACGCAAAGCATGTCATCGGGTTAGCAGATACACAGTCAAAAACATCAACATTAGAGTTAATATGAACTTTATGACATATAAAATGAGAGATACTTTGTAAAAACAAGAATTGGTCTCTCTAAAGGACTGTCACCCAAAATAAAAATTATGGCCTCCTATTGTTCCAAACCTGCATGACTTACTTTCTTCTAAAAAAAGAACATTTTGGGCCCAAAAATATTGGACCCCATTGACATTCTTTAAAATATATTCTTTGGGGCTTTACAGAAAACAGAAAGTCATTGAGGTTTGGAACAATGTATGGGTGAGCAAATGATGACGGAATTTACATATTTAGGTAAACTATACTTTCAAGTAGATTTTAAGTGAATACTCAACATATTTTGAATGCATACCATGATAAAGTGTTCATTTGATATTAAATCACTGTCTCTACAGTTTCCTGTTGCTTGGCATGACTGAAGATGTCTAAGTGGCTCCATTCAAAAGCCACTTATACGGGAATCATTTCCTCATTTCATATCAGTAGCATGGCGCCTTTATTTCCTGCAGCAGTGCACAGTCAGAGTGTTAATACTCCACAGCTGCAGCGCATGTGTTCCCCTTAAGATGACTCTCCCTCCCTCAGACCTCCGCTAACACCTACCTGAGTGCTTTTTAAAAGCACTCCTCCGAAACAGTAGTCTGAGTGGAGCCATTTGAGGTGACATCCACTGTACATCAAATATACTGCAAGCGTTTGCGGTGTACATCTTAAGAAGGAACAACGAAACGGACAGTCTTGCGCATAACGGGGCGAATTATTTGACAACTTGAGCAATTCAACAATTCAATTCAATTAAAAACCGATAAAGTACTCTTTATCCATTTGAAGTCCAACTTTAAAATATCATTAATTAAAGCATTATTAAACATTATATAATGCTTCAGATCAGTTCAGTTATATTGAATATTTGGGTAATAATTTACAGTAAAGTTCAGTTAATGAATTAGACATTAGGCATTATAATGAAGCAGTTTACAGCATTTTGATTAAAGGTCATTTATAAATAAACAATTTTTCTTTGTTAATTCATTTTTTGTAATACATGAGCAATTGTTAATGTATACAATTTCAATAGGTAAACAGATATTAGTATCTGTAGAAATTACTATTAACTAAGATAAATAAATGCTATAAAATGTATGTTCTTTGTTAATTCATTATAACACAAAGTGCATTTTCTAATGTTAATGAATCAAACATTACTAAAAAAAACTACTAGTATATCTTAAAATACATTAAAAATTATATATATTATACATTACAACTAATATATATTCTATATTAAGTAGTAATACTTGTGAATATATTACTAAAATTCACACCAAGGTTTTAAGTCAAAAACATTCATTGCACTTGAGTGTTTCTCCACCGTCTCCCTCAACAGGTGAGAGTTCATCACTTAGGAGCACAAACAAGCTATTAATGTCATCACATTTCCTCACGAGGCACTAAAACATCCCTCACCTGGCTCAGCGAAGGTGATGATCTCGAAGGGCTGCTCCTCAGGTTGCTCTCGGTGTTCCCCCAGCCCCCCTCCATCTTCCTCCATCTCCACTGTGCCGTCCTCCCCCACCCGTCCCACGTGCAGCTTGCGGATGGCGTTGAGCAGGGCGGCTCGGGGCACCGGGTGTGTGACGTTGGGCCGGGTGTTCAGATGCAGCATGTTGAGGATGTGCCTCTTGACCGCCTCCACCATGTCGGTCTGCTCCTCTGAGTCCTTCTGCCTTTGGGCTAGAGCGCAGGATGGGCAGGGGGTCACGGGATCATCCGGCCGCCCCGTCCCTTGAGAGCCACTCTCGGCTGGCGTGGGTGAGCAGCCCCCTGACAAACAGCCGGAGAGCAGCAGTACCCCGGTCACGAGCGTGAGTGAGGACATCCTGAGTGACAGCAGACTCACACCTCGGTCCTGTTCTGCTCCGCTGCCAAGATCACAGTCGCCGCGCTGGCTTGCTTGTCAAATCGATGCGGAAAGCGGGAGCCAGTCCAAAATAATCCTTATCTGAGCGGAGCGGTCATGGTGATAAAAGTTGAAGAGGGTTGAACGAAGCGCCGTCGGTGAGCTCCTCCTGCAGGTCGATGAGCTGCGGGTCGCTCTGAAGAAACCTGACGGTGCACGGCTGCCCGTGCCGGAGTTGAATGGTTGAGTGGAAAGTGGGCAGGGTTAGACAGTTCTCTGACTCTTTCTTTAGCACTCTCCCTCTCTGGCTTCTCACTGTTTGTCCCCTCTCTCTTTTTCTCTCTGTAATTATACCTTCCTCCTCTTCATCCCTCCCTCTCACTTTATTGCAATCTTTCTCACTACTGACTCACTGACTTTTTCATCTCCCTCCCTCTCTCTCTCTCTCGCTCTCTTCAGTGACTCCTCCAGTAACGTGTAGCATTATTTTCCTCGTGACAATCTAAGTTGCTCTTACGCACTCTCCCTCTCTTCTTTTTTCCACCGATCATTCATCTCTCCAGCCATCAATCCGTCAGCACCTGTTGTGCAGGCTGGCTAACTGTGTGGTGGAATAATCTCCTGGGGAGGGAAAAGTCAAGAGGTCAGCATGATTATCATGGCTATCTGTGTGCATAACACACGTGTAAACACAACAGGTCACTCATTCATGCTCAGTTAGGCACACACACAGCGTACAGACATGATTTTTGTAGAAAAAGGCATGGGTGGGAAGTGAGGCACTTCCTTTAGATAGAATGAGCATTAAAAAAAAAAAGACAAAACTGTTATTTAATATTCATACATTCAGTCAGGACAGACATTTATTAAAGGGATTCATCTGTTTAAATGTGTCTTCCCTAAAAATACATTTTGAGCATTTTAAATGAACCTAATCACCTGTTATTATATATCATTTTTTTGCATTTCATGTCTGTATCTGTAACATTTGCATCATAGTGATGCATGGCAGTGACATCACTCGACTCCCTCTTGTGGTTATAATATGTAGATTCTCATCATTTAAAATGATTTCAAGCAATTATCCCACGAACAGCAAATAGACCAATTAAGAGAAATAAACCCCCCTGAAGGTGATTCAGCTGAACGCAGGAATGTTCATGACTGCAGAACAGACACACCGCAGCGTTTCTCCAGATGTTTGTGGAGTTCAGACCTTGTGCCTCTAGAGACCAATGAAGGCTGTACAGCCACGATGCATTTATGTCAGACAGATGCATGCCGGTCCATACATGTGTCTGTGTGAGCTGGAGCACATCTCACCTTTCATTCCTTGGCTCCTGTGAACTAGAATTACTCACAGGCTAACTCTTTCCCTCCTGAACTTCAGTTTTAAAAACATTTGATCATGATGGCTGTAGGTGAGTCAAGGCTGAGCAATTTTAAAATTTTACCACCAAGATTGCATGTATTTGATCAGGAATACAGAAAAACAGGGTCCCACTTTATATTAGGTGGTCTTAACTATTTTGTACATACATTTAAATTAATAGTTTGATATAGTGCTTATTGTGTACATACACATTTTAACATTTGCATTGCTAAGGACTTCATTTGGACAACTTTAAAGGTGATTTTCTCAATATTTCTTTGTGAATAACAAAGGGGGGAAAATCCTACCAACTTTTAAACTTTTGAATGTTAAGTCTATTTTTAAACTAAGAACTAAAATATATTTTTCTCATCTTTAAACCTACATGTTGTGAATAATCAGATAAAATATATTGATTTAAACGGTATTGTGTAAAAAAAAAATATATATATATATACAGTACAGACCAAAAGTTAGTATTACTATTTTTAATGTTTTTGAAAGAAGTTTCTTTTGTTCATCAAGGCTGCATTTATTTGATCAAAAATACAGAAAAACAGTAATATTGTGAAATATTATTACAACTTAAAATAATAGTTTTCTATTTGAATATACTTTAAAAAAAAATAATTTATTCCTGTGATGCAAAGCTGAATTTTCAGCATCATTACTCCAGCCTTCAGTGTCACATGTAACATCAGTCTATCACATGATCATTTAGAAATCATTCTAATATTCTGATTTATTATGAGTGTTGGAAACAGTTCTGCTGTCTAATATATTTGATGAATAAAAGGTTAAAAAGATCTGCATTTATTCAAAATAAAAAAAAAATTCAAATAATATATATTCTAATAATATATTTTCTTTACTATCACTTTTTATCAATTTAACACATCCTTGTTGAAAAAAAGTATTGATTTTATTTGAAAAAGAAAAAAAAAATACTGCCCCCAAATTACTGACCAGTAGTGTATATTGTTATTACAAAATATTTATATTTTAAAAACATAGCTTTTTTTTTTTTTTTTTTTTTTTTTTTTTTATTCATCAAAGTATCTTAAAAAAAGTATCATGTTCTGAAAAAATATTAAGCAGCAGAACTGTTTCCAACTTTGATAATGAATCATCATATTAGAATGATTTCTAAAGGATCATGTGATAATGATCCTAAAAATTCAGCTTTGCATCACAGAAATAAATGATAATTTAAAGTATAATAAGTTTAAAAACAATTATTTTAAATTGTAATAATATATCACAATATTAAATTTTTTCTGTATTTTTGATCAAATAAATGCAGGCTTGATGAGCAGAAGAAACTTCTTTCAAAAACATAAAAAATAGTAATGTTTCCAAACTTTTGGTCTGTACTGTATATAAATATATATATATATATATATATATATATATATATATATATATATATGTATATATATATAGCTTAAAGGAATAGTTCACCTAAAAAAAGTCAGCATTCACTCACCCTCAAGTTGTTCCAAACCTTTGACTTTTTTTCTTCTTCTGTGGAACATATTTTGAAAATATTTTTTTCCATACAGTGAAAGTCAGTGGGGTCCAGATTGTCAATTTTGGATTGTATGTTCCTGTTTACTGGTGCTAATGATTTTTATATATATATATATATATATATATATATATATATATATATATATATATATATATATATATATATATATATATATATATAATTTTTTTTTATTTATTTATTTTTTTTATTGAAATTATTTTGTATAATTAATTGCAAAAGCATAACAACTTCCAAAGTTTCTTGCTGATGTGCTTGTGGGATCATCATATAGGCAACCCTTCATCCGCCCACTGGCATCGCTGCATCTATTCCTGGACTTGTTAACACTTAGAATAAAAGAACACAACACTCCAGTGGATCATTCTCAACTCTTAAACACTTATTCTTAGCATTGCCACATGTTCGCCTGGGCAGCGTGTGGTGAGTTTGCTATTTCTGAAAGGTGCCCATAAGGTGGTGTCATCACACATCCTACTGCCTGCCACGCCTCCTCTCTCTATAGATGACACACTGAGGGACTCTGGGAATGAGTAAGACAGGCTTCATCATCTGTGCATTCTCATGTGTTTTTAATTGACTTTTTTTCTTGAGAAAATTCTACTGTCTTGAGACATCATTTTATAAATCTCATTCGCTCAATTACTTTAATCAAACCCACAAGTCGATTTAGTTTTTTCCCTCTCAAGTGAAATTCCTCATATGCGTTGAAGAACAAAAATATGAGAACTATTCTTTGTAAGTTGTTAAAAATGGCTCGTTCCTGTAGTATTTTGTGCTTGTGTTATGTTATGTTGTCATAACTGTGAGTCTGATGAGGTAAGAGGCTGTAAGGAGTGAGTTTTGGCAGGATAGTCCACACCCACTACTACACTCCTGTATGAGTCAGGCCGCGCTGAGTGACGCTGTGGTACTGATGGTAGGCGGGATCCCTCGTTCTTTCTCTTCATCACTCTACCTGCTCCACCAGACGCTGATCATCGCCAATGAATCACCTGAAGTCATGTTTGCAACTTTCACTGCCAACTGCCTCTGCATCTCCTGAAGCAATCACGTTTTACATGTGTTATTCTCTGTCAAAATGAGTAACAGTTAGTTTTCCTCAAACTTGTAAACTTGTGACATAAAGCAAACTTCTGGTGATTTGATAAATTATACTGAAAAGTTTTGGGTCAGTAAAATGTGACAATAAAAACAATTATGTTATATAAAAAAAATTGGTTTCAATAAATGCTGTTCATTTGAACTTTCATTTCATCAAAGAATCCTGAAAAAAATAATTACGATTCCACAAAAATATTAAGCAGCACAACTGTTTTAAACATTGATAGTAATTGACCTTTCGCAGGAGTTTGATTGACAGGTGATCTGACCAATCATAATGCTGAATCAAAATGCAAACAGTCTCTCGCAGATCGGGGGAGTAAATAAAGGCCTCCGGTAGCAAATCGATGTGTTTTTGTAAGAAAATTATCAATATTATTAAAATATTAGAAACGGTTTTCTCTAGCTTCTGCTAACTGTCATATACACAAGCAGTTCCAGACGTAGGGCAATAGGTGAGAATATGCTAGTCACGCAAGAACCAACAAAGTTTCCTTACTTTAGCAAAGGAAAAACAGTCTCCTCTTGGCTTATATCGAAATCCTCCAACATTGTTCTTTTCAAATCCTTATTTTGTATTTTTATAACTCGTGACTGGTGTTTTCTTTTGCGCTCTCCTCTCCTATGCTTCCGCGTTTGTCACTTCTCACCGGTGCATGTGCTATTCATTTGTCCTACGTCATCCACGGAAAGCTGTCTTTTATGAACACGCATACAACAGTTAGTGGAGGTTAGAGAAACTAACATTTTAAATATGGATGTTTTTCTTACGAAACTGCATCGATTCGCTATAGGAGACCTTTTTTCATCCTGCTGAGCCGTGTAAGGCACTCTTTACTATGGATGGATGTGTTTTATTGAAAACACCCAGCCACTGCCATTATAAAACTTGGATGAGCCAGGACATTTTTTTATATAACTCTGATTGGAAAGTCATATACACCTAGGATGCCTTGAGGGTAAGTAAATATTATTTATTTTTGGGGGGAGGGGGTGAATTAACCCTTTAAGGGTTCTCTTTAAGGCTGTTTAAACCAAAAGGGGAAGTGAACGTTCTTTCACTCCATTTCTCCTAAGCCCCTTTCACACTGCATGTTGGTCCCAGAAAATTGCCGGAGTGCCTTCTGTGTGAATGCAGACACGTCCAGAGATTGAATCCGGGATCGATCCCGGGTTGGGGACCTAGTAACATTGCCGGGTTCAGTCCCAGAACAAGCTCTGTGTGAACAAAAGCCAGAACCAATGCCGTAAAGGGTGTGTCGTATTGGTGATGCATGTTATCACGCGACTCTTATACTGGGTGTTTAAAGGCAGAAGCAGAGATCAGTTACTGTAGCTCCACACTATCCGTGCTGAAGCTGAGAACGTTCACCAGCTTAAGTGAAAGTTAACATGCCTAGCGTTTTTGACTCGTACATTACAAGTCACATCCTGATGTCATGTGTCATTACAGGACCTTTACGGGTTGTGTGTGAATGCACACACAGATTCCGGGAAATCACTGGCAGTGTGAATAAACCAAAATTTAACGATCTGGGAACAATTGCCAGGAAACATTACCCATGTATTATGCGGAATCTCAGTGTGAAAAGGGCTCTATTGACTATAGCATTTGGACCAATCAGACACACAACTATTGTTATATGGCCCCCCCCCCCCATGATGCGAATTTGCGGTTGTGTTGGGAAGTTAATTTCACGCTCGAATGAATCTAATAAATTCAAAATGTTCAAGTGTCCAGCTATGCGCAAAAAGCTCAATTTATTCGTGCAAGTCACGTCTGGCGTGAACGCACAGTAAGAATCTTAAAGATTCTTCTCTTGAACCCCCCAATCTAATTCCATATGCAAGACACCATACTAGAGACAAAGCGTTGTATAACTTCTCTCCAAAAGGTGCCATTCCTCATTGGCTCACTCAAATCCACGGGGTGTGACATTGTCACCCTATATAGATCACTGATCACCAGATCAGGACGTTTCTTTTAGATTCAGGAATTCCCGGAGAAGATGCTGAGCTAAGAGCCTTCAAAACCACCCTAAACTTGTGCCAGGTTTTCGGCCTTGACTTTCCATTCATCAAAATCCTCTGAATCAAAATCCTCTTTCTCATCAGCTCACTTTAGCAGAGACCAACTGGGGCCACAAAGTGCATCAGGACTCTTTTTCAAACAGGA
This sequence comes from Carassius carassius, assembly GCF_963082965.1. Taxonomy (NCBI): domain Eukaryota; kingdom Metazoa; phylum Chordata; class Actinopteri; order Cypriniformes; family Cyprinidae; genus Carassius; species Carassius carassius. The sequence goes on along the minus strand of NC_081774.1, from coordinate 18,248,430 downwards.
GAGACGTGCAAGAATCAAACTTAGACTTATTAATTGATACATTAAGTATCATATTCACCTTTTACAGAGGTGTGTTTGAACTAAGAAACTGATGTTTCCTTCAGGCTGTAGATCTGCCTCATGTCTTTATTTCTCTTATCTTTACTGCTTAAGCTTTAACCCCTCTTCCTATGCCAATTGTGAGTGTGTGTGTGTATGTTAGACTAGTTTAAGTGTTTATGTAGTTAATAAAGTCTTACTTGTATCACACTTGAGGTTGTTCATTGTTTGCTCATAACTGGAGTCCCTAACCGTGCAGATTTTTGTTACATGCTCGGAGTAGTATTGTACAGTAAGAAAGTTATTTTCCTTAACTAGGAAAGTAACGTTCTTATAATTGACAGTTGACACTGAGAGGTCAAGTAAAAACTTACAGCAGATCTAAATATTTATAATTAATCATAACTAGTTATGATAGATTATCCATATTTTCCCTTTGAGCTGATTCGGTACAACAGACTGAAGCACGTGGACTGTGTTAGAAATCACATGCGCATCACCCCTCCCTTCAGAGAAGCTACAGTGGCCGATTCAGGACTAAGATGTCATCGGTAAAGACAACAGAGAGCAATGAGATTTCTTTACAAAGGTAAATTAAGGAATTTTATTAGCTTAATTATTCAATAAATCGATTTTATTGCAAATATTAATGTACTTGTTCATCACTGTGTGATGATTCTTCTGCACAATCTGACTTTGCTGCAGCCTGGAATTGAACTACTGGTTTCGTCTGGTCAGAGGAGAACTGGCCCCCCAACTGAGCCTGGTTTCTCCCAAGGTTTTTTTCTCCATTCTCTCACCGATGGAGTTTCGGTTCCTTGCCGCTGTCGCCTCTGGCTTGCTTAGTTGGGGACACTTCATCTACAGCGATATCGTTGACTTGATTGCAAATAAATGCACAGACACTATTTAACTGAACAGAGATGACATAACTGAATCCAATGATGAACTGCCTTTAACAATCATTTTTGCATTATTGACACTGTTTTCCTAATGAATGTTGTTCAGTTGCTTTGACGCAATGTATTTTGTTTAAAGCGCTATATAAATAAAGGTGACATTGACACTGTGTCAGTGTTTTATTCACATGCATGAACAACAAAGTGATGAAACATGCTTTGTAGAGCAGTTTGTCCGTTTAGGGCTACAGTAAAAACATGGTGGTGACTTCCATGTTCGGCGACCCACAGTGCAACTGTGCCTACGGCGACACGAGAGTGATTCCCTGCTTGAGGTCCTTTGCCAATCCTATTCCCCTCTCTCAGTGAAAGCATATTATTCACTTCACTTTCAAGGTGGCATATTTTAGCTGGCCAAGAAATGTCACAGGTTCTAAACTGACGAACCTCAAATCTTCCTGTCCAAATAGGATCAACGCAAGCAGTCTCGCATCATCCAGCTCATATATATATATATATATATATAAGAACAGACGTCACAAATAGTGACTCAAAAGCTCCTTTGACTTTTTAAAGCAGTTTCAGTATGACTTTGACTCCAGCAGTTCCCACTTTCCCGAGGCGAGCTGCTAATCTATGCAGGTGATGTCACAGTGTGGGGAAGACTTTCATTTAGTGCTGAATCAGAGGAGACCGAGAGGGAAGCCTCTTCATGTTTGCCTGGTCTAAATGTGGACATCCTCCCCGGCAAGCGAGAAGCTGATTCATACTGCCGTTTAAACGCAGCTCTCCAGCAAACATTACGCCACTGAAAGTGGGCTGCGGTGTATTTTTGAATGCTCCTCACGAACACTCATCACGAATGCTCGTGTGAATACACATTTAAAGTCCACGCTTTCTTTTGAGCACGTTACCAGATTCTCATGGGGACGCTGCATCTGTTGAGAGAAAAACTGATCCATATTTGCTTCCAGCAACAGTTCAAAAACAAAGAGTGGAATTTTCTCCTCGTTAAAATTTCAGTCCTCTATACAAACAAAATGACAAGAGTGCCATTGGCCCCTAAAAGGAAACATTTAAGAGCCAAAAAAACTCCTTTTTCAAGCTTTTTTTTTTTTTTAGTTGTCATTATAAACTCATTTGATAAAGATGACCGTTTAGAAATGTGTTCATTAATTTACTTGAGACAGACACTACCGTGTGGCACTGGTTGTTTTTAATGTTAAATTCTGTGACTCTGACTTTACTTATGTATTGTTATATATACTATCGTAGTATTTATTCTATTCCTTTGATTTGAAATGATTTGTAATGATTACATTTCAAAATGAGAAACTTCAAAAGTCTAATTTAGTTTTAGTAATTTTAGCACTTCAAATGATTTAATTTAGCATCCAAGGCAATGTTTATAATTTTTATCTAATATTTGTTTCAGCTGTAGTTCAACTACTGAATATATATTATACACAGATTTATGTTTTGATTAGTTTTTTTGTTTTAAATGCAGAACAGTGGGGTGAAAAACCTGCCATCCAATTATACATGAACAACCAGTTAGCAAGCAATCACACCAAGTTTCCAAATAATTTCTAATAAAAAACTCGTTAACGGTGAACTCCCAAACGTCTCTGAATTATTTACACACTGAATAATTTGATTTAAATGCTAGCTAGCACACAAGATTACGGATTGTTTCATGAATCTTTTAGACTGACTCGACAAAAAGAAGCAGTTAATTTTCAAAGCTTTCCTGTTCATCAGTACCACTAGATTTCAAATAATTTTAATTCATATTTCTTGCTGCATTTGCAACCATTTTTATCAATCTGAAGCTGTGGATCAGTGTATCTTCTAGCAATCTGAAATCCATGTACTAAACAAAACTAACAAATTCACAAACAAAGATCATGTTAACGATTAAAGAGAAACAATTTGAAATATATGTGGATTTATTTAGGTTTTCAAACATGTTCAAAACCCTTTGCACAGAACAAAATACACATTTAGATGTAATATCAAGCTGATGTCACAAAAGGACAATACATATTAGATTGAGTTCTGTTTTTAAGCTCAAAGCTCGATTTGTGTTTTGGATTTGCACTGTAGAATAAATACTGCTGTCAAAAATCACACACGTTCATAAGCTGATCATTAACATAATGAACTACTTATCTGCATTTGTGTAAGCTTGCATCCTATTTCATTACAAATGCGAATTATGTGGTATGTAACTATTTCAGAATTAACTCTAGTTTAATCAGCCTGCACTACAAATAGCAGCTGCCTGGGCCATAAATGAAGCATATAAACTTCAACAGAAGAAAACACATCAGAAACGACTGCTCTGTCCTTCAATCAAAGGACGTGATCATAAACTGCATAAAATAACAACCAAAGGCTGATGCTCATGCCAGTGCCAGTGCAAACGAGTGACTTTGTGCACTGTTTACAACATTCATGTATATTTCAGTCTTTCAGAAGCCAGTGAGCAAGCAGAACTGCAAAAAGACCTTTCAGAAAGGTCACCGAAATTGCAGCAGTTTTGAACTGGGATCTTAAATGTACAGAAAGAGTTAACGCAACCTGTGCATATCAGCAGCAAAGCTTACAGGTGATTTAACATGTCTTCTGTTAGACATGAATATATATATATAAAGAAAGAGATTCTTGGTCATTGATGTGTAAAATTGAAATGACTAAAGAGAATCTTGACAAGCTACAGTGCTTTTGCCTTACTTAAACAGATTTTCTGGCAATGCACATGATGCGTCATGTAAAATACACTTCACCTTCAACAGAAGATCTCCTGATCCTTTACATTTTGCTGAAACACAAACATCAGCACAAGAAAGTTTATATTTCATAAACACCCTACTGTACACAACATAAGTCCAACGCTTACTACCAAGAGCTGCAGATCTTCTGAAGGACAGGGTACTTGCCTCAGTGTCCTTAAGGCAAGTGTTTCCCATCGCTTAAATAAGTGCTCTGGATCCTCCAGGGTCATGGTGAACGGGTGTCCTCAGAAGGGCATACCACCAGTGATCTGTCGGGCCACCTGCTCCTCTGTACTCTCCTCCTTCTCGCTGCCGCGCTCCTTGTTCCAGTCCTTCAGGCCCTCCGGCAGCGATGTGTCCTCGTCCATGCTTCCCGTTCCCTCCACAAACTCTTCATAAGTTGACTTTTCAGCAAACGGCCTTCGGCCCAGCAGCTCCACCATGTCGTTCTTATCCAGCACCTCTTTCTCCAGTAGATATAGTGCCACCTAGTGGTCAAAAGAGAGCATTACTGTTAGTTTCACAGTTTTCTGTAGACACAATTCATGTGACATGATGAGGAAACCAAATCAATACAAATAAAACGCATTGATCCTGATAGTGGCCTGCTGTACCTTCTCCACCTCAGCCTTCTTCTCATTTAGCAGCTGCTGTGTGCGCTGGTAGGCCATGCTGATGAGGTTTCTGACCTCGGTGTCGATGAGAAGTGCCGTGGCCTCGCTGTAGGGCTTCTCCAAAACCATCTCTCCCTGCCGTGGCAGGTCGAAAGACACCTGCCCTACCTTTTCATTCATGCCAAACTGCACAATCTGTAGATGAAAAGAGTAACAGTTTTCAGCTGGAGTCTGTGGATTATATTAGGGATGTATAATATGTAAAAGATACAGTAATTTAATATATGTATAGCGGTTTTCTTTTTTAATATATTTTAAAATATAATGTTCCTGTGATGGAAATAGGGCTGTAAAATGATTAGTCGCTAATAAATCGATTCAAAATAAAAGTTTGTTTACATACTATGTGTGTATATCTAGTGTGTGTATATATATATATATATATATATATATATATATATATATATATACATACATATATTGTATGTACACACTTGTATATAATTTATATATAATTATTTTAGATTTAAATCTAACATATTTGTCTTTAATATATACGTGTGTGTGTGTATATATATATATATATATATATATATATATATATATATATATATATATATATATATATATATACATACATAATATACAAAGTACACACACATACAGTATGTAAACAAAAACACTTATTTTGAATTGATTTGAGTTTTGCAGCCCAACATGGAATACTGAATTTCCAGCAGCTATTACTTCAATCTTCAGTGTCACATTATCCTTCAGAAATCATTGTAATATACTGATTTGGTGTTTAAGAAACATTTCTTATTTTTATTATTATAAAAAATATATATATATATATATATATATATATATATATATATATATACTGTATACACACACACATACATTTAGGTGTAATAGTAAGCAATACCTACTGAAGTCACAAAAGTTTGAAATATAAATATTTTGTAACATTATAAATATCTTTTAAAAAATGTAATGCATTCTTGAATTTTTATTTACTTTTCTAACTTACCGACCCTTGAATGGTAGGTACTCAAGATTTTTTACAAAAATATTAAGAAGAAAAACACTTTTTCAACACTGATAATAAGAAATGTTTTAATTATTAAATAATAAAAATTATAAAAAATAAGGCTTTTTTAGGCATTGTTGCATGTTTTATGACAGGACGATTGACATTTGACAAAAGCAAGTGGGAAAGAGAGAGGTAGATGGCACTGGGAAAGGTCCACAAGGTGGGATTTGAATTCAGGACACCTGAAGCACAACCGTGCCATATGTCAGCGCATTGCCCAAAATGAAAACAATAATGTATTAATTATTCCAAACTTTTGACCAGCAGTATGTACTTCTTTTCCTCTCCATTTTCCGAAACAGCACAAATTAAAATTCAAGTAAAATACTATCAAATAATAATCAAATTGTCAGAAATCAACCATTTATTCATCCAATGATAAACCAGTGGTCAAATCATATAAATAGATGACCGACCTGTGCATAGGCACTCTGCGTTACTTTCTTCAGGTCATCTTGTGCCCCTGTGGTAATGCGGCCAAAAAAGATCTCCTCAGACACACGTCCACCCAGCGTCATACACATCCTGTCCAGAAGCTGCTCCTTGGTGTACAGGTACTGCTCTTTAGGCAAATACTGGGCATAGCCCAAACCCTTCCCACGTGGGATGATGGACACCTAGAAATGACCAATGATTTGACTGAGTACACTGAAAAAGGAAAACGCAGAGTATTACAGTACAGGTAAAAATGTGTGAGTTTTACTTTAAGCAGAGGGTCAGCGTGCTCAAGGAACCAGCCGGCTACAGCATGACCAGCCTCATGGTAAGCCACGGTCTTCTTCTCCTCTGGCTGCAGCACCTGCGTCTTCTTCTCAAGACCTAAACATGCAGGGAGCTTACAATGATCTGTACTTCACACCAAAACTATGCATGCACTCTAATAGATTAATATCACAGTTTGCTAGAAATATGATTAAGAAAAAAACTGAAGTGAGATTTTCAAATTTCACATCTGTCACTTACCGCCAATGACTCGTTCGATGGCTTGCTCAAAGTGTTTTTGGTTGATGGCATCAGAAAGGTGGCGGGCTGCAATTAACGCAGCCTCGTTGCACACATTAGCGATGTCCGCACCTGTCAGAGAGAAATCAGTAAGCGATGAAACTTACTTCACATCTCTTAAACAACTTTTGAAACTCAAATGTATAAAGTCTTTACATGCCTGAAAAACCAGGTGTTAGAGCAGCCATTTTCCTTGCCAGAGATTCTTTGTCCAACTCTGCTTCCAACTTTAGTGGTCTCAGATGGACTTTGAAAATAGAGGCTCTGCCTTTGATATCTGGTGGCCCTGCAATAATTATGCAATATACAAAATACACATGAACTTACATGACAGTTTAAATGTTAGGGGTCATTAAGTTCCTTTTTTTTTTTTTTAGAAATTCATATTTTTATTCAGTAAGGATGAATAAAATCGATCAAAAGTGAGACAGTACAGACATTAATAATGTTACAAAATATTTCAAATAAACAGTTCCTTTGAACTTTCTATTTATCAAAGAATCAAAAAGCAGCACAACTTTTCTTAACACTGATATTATAAAATATGTTTGTTAATCACAAAATCAGCATATTTGGATGATTTCTGAGGAATCATGTGACACTGAAGGTTTGCTATCACAAGAATAAATAACATTTTAATATATATATTAAACAGAAATCATTTGTTTATACAATTTGTAATAATATTTAACATTATCGCTGTTTCATTGTATATTTGTATAGACTTGGTCAGCATAAGAAACATTTTAAAAACATTACCAAAAAAAATCTTAACAACCACAGAAACTTTGTAGTGTACACTTTTAAAACATTAAACACATTGTTGAAAAAAAAGGAAAGCAGCTTTTAAATAGCCTGTGACTACAGTTCCCCAACAATGTAAAGGATAAAATTTGTAATTAACTATTTAAAAAAAAAAAACAAATTAATAAAAAAATGGGCTGTGACAAAAACCTTTACCGATATATATCTGTCTATCAAAGCGTCCGGGCCTCATTAGAGCTGGATCTAGAATATCTGGTCTGTTGGTGCCTGCCAGCACTACAACATTGGTAGCAGTGTTAAATCCTACAAATGAGAGAATGTGAGGGATAGAAATTAGCATATATAATTCCATTACATCATTTTTAATACTAACAATAAATACTGTTTGATAATCTGACACGTGAAGGATCTAGAGTTTGAGACCAATAAAATGCTCATATTTTTATTACAAGAAATCTTAATGAAATTATAAAGCAATCTAAAAATGTCAATGAAATAAAAAATAATAATAATTGAAATGACTAAAAACTTGTGGATCGATTCTTCTAGATACAAACCATCCATCTCAACTAGTAACTGGTTGAGTGTGTTCTCTTGTTCACTCTGTCCGCCGAAGTTGCCTCTGCCTCTTTTTCTTCCTACAGCATCGATCTCGTCTATGAAGAGAATGCAGGGTGCATTCTTCCGGGCCAATACAAAGAGATCCCGAACCTACCCAAAATTATAGTCACACTGTAAACAAAGTTTGTTGGAAAGCATACTGAACACCACGAAGCTCATAATAGGATTCAGAAAATCTATTTACCCTGGCTGGCCCAACCCCAACAAACATCTCTAAGAACTCTGATCCATTCACAGTGATGAAGGGGACGTTGGCCTCTCCCGCAGTGGCCTTGGCTAGTAAAGTCTTTCCTGTGCCCGGGGGTCCGGTCAAAATAGCCCCCTAAACAAGTAGATCAAACCCCTCTGTTGAAATCTAAGTTGACTTACTAAGTTACAAACCCGTTGTGTAATGTTATGTAAAAGTCTCGCGCTACCTTTGGAATCTTGGCACCCAAATCCTGGTACTGCTTTGGGTTCTTAAGAAAGTTTACAAACTCCATGATCTCCAATTTGGCCTCCTCACAGCCCGCCACATCCTTGAATTTGACATCGATCTCGTCTCGTAGTACTTTGGCAGTGGTCTCGCTGACGCTGAAGAGCCCACCCATTCCCCTCCCCGGCCTCCCTGCCCCAGCTGGCCCTCTCCTCAGCATGAACAGTAAGAACCCAATGATCATTACAGTGGGCAACATGCTGAAGAGGAACGACCTGGAAATGACAGAAGAATAAGACTGAAATTAAGAAACAAGAATGCACAGCATTTAAAGTTCCTTGATTGATTGATGATACTTTTCTTATCCGTTACTCAATTTATTGCAAATTGACGTCAATATCTCACCCATCACTTTCAGTGGAGTAGACGACAGGCAGTCTGTTCTCTCCTTCGATCCCCAGCTCCAGCTGAGCAGTTTCCAGGTTTCGCTCAAATGTGTCCACACTGCCGATGTTGAACCACACATATTGCTGCTTGGAGAAAGGATCACAGTTCATTGTGTCATTAATATGCATAGTTTTTAGAGACAAAAGAAAAAAATACTGTACATATACTACTATTCAAAGGTTTGGGGTCAGTGATTTTTTTTTAATGTAGTAGTAGTATATTTTTATTTAATGCCATGTCAGTATCTTAGGCTTTTCTCATGGCAAAAAAATATTTAAAAAATACAAGTTAACCACTATTACAATAAAAACCATTAAACAAACTCAAGTTATATTACACAAGATTTTTTACATTAACATATGATAACAATTCTAAATCTTTTTTAGCAAGATTATACTAAATAATGATTATATATTTTTTTTATATTCACCAAAGCTGCATTTATTTGTTCAAAGATACAGAATAAAATAAACTGTAAAATTTGTTTTCTATTTAAATATTTTTTCAGTTGTAATTTATTCCTCTGATGCGAAGCTGAATTTTCAGCAATCGTTAATTCAGTGTCAGAAATCATTCTAATATTCTGATTTGGTGCTCACAAAACATTTCTTATTATTATCAATGTTGGAAACAGTTGTGCCGTTTAAAAATTTTGTGGAAACCATGATAAAAAAAATTCCCAATGTTTAATTATATGATCGCTGGCTTGGTTACCAATGATCTAAAATCTAAAAATAATAACCATAACTGTATCAAATCATTGTGAAGAACTCACCCCGTCAACTGGAGTTTTACCAGGGGTAAAGATGACTTTTACATATCGCTTGTTTATAACCTCCAACCTGTCAACCTAGCAGAGACAAAATACATAACTTCATGGGTCAAAGTTCAAGTGTAGGTGGAAAGAAACGCCAAACAACATTGACTGAAAATACAGATCAAATATAAGTAATTACTTACCACTCCTTTAGCAAGGTAACCGTTTATAAAGTCTTTCCAGGTGACCTCTCTTCCTCCATCTCGGAAGAAGAAATAATATGTGATGGCTGTCCAGAAGGCCGTTCCACACAGGAAATACATACGGAACTCTTTATCATCCCACGGCACATCACCCTGCACCAAATGAAATTAGGGCAATGTTATTGTGCATTGTATTGATCTTATTGTGAACAATTCATCCATGCAAAGATTTTTTTTTTGCAAAAAGTTACCCTTTATCTTGCAATTAAATGTCAAGAGTTCTCTCTTGTGATATATGATGCATCATTACATCTGCCTCAGTAAACGGTAGTAAACAAGCTTTAAATGTTACAATAAGCCTAGTATTACCAATAGTTATTGCTAGACAACGTTTAACCTTTTGGAGACGGCTGTACCAGCTGGATTCATCCTTCCGCCCCCCTCTTTTTCCTCCTCCTCCTCCACTACTTCCACCTCCACCAGTGGTCTTCTGAGCATTGGTTGGTTTGGCCTCTGGGTTAAAACAGATACAGAAAACAACATGATTATATTGCATGTCAAAAGGCAATTAGCTCACATTACAAACACTGCTACCTGAGAAATATTACCTTTGACCTCTGCGTTGGATGGCTTGGGCTCACCATTTTTTGGACCTCCGTTTTGATTATTAGGGAAGTATTTTTCAAATCCTTCAGTGCAAGAAGATAAAATGCAGTTAGCAGAACAGTCCAGCTTTGAGAACTCTGGGTCATTTTATAATTCCTGTATTTCACACCTTTAGGAGGTTTGGAGCTCAATCTTCTATAGGTGCCCAAGACCTGAGAGAGCAAGGATCTTCTGTCTAGGACGATTTGCCCAACACCCTGGACCTTCAAAAGCAAATATACTGAGATGGTGAACAGACATAATTACAACTGCTGAAAAATAGACTGTTGTAAAATAATAATAATAATGAAATACTCAAGCCATTTGGAGAACCTCTAGGAACCTCTAATATTATATATCTCAAACTCATCCTTAGTTTTTGAAGGTACTGATGGTTCCTGCTCTTTTCCCATTATGAATTATTATGTAACTATTTTCAGCAGATAACGCGGAAACAGATCTATTGGATCTAAATTGTATTTATACCTATAATAACGATGTTCACAAGAATTATTACAATATTAAAGAAGCCATGCAGAGTTATCGATAGCACTGATGTTTTTGACGCTGTCTCGTTATATCAGATTTCATGTGAAGAACTGTGACATAACATGAGCTGGACGCGTTACCCAACGCAATGTCAAACAGGCCGACCCTTGTTTACTGTCAAACTCTCCGGTCTGCAGCAGACAACACACACGGACCACACACACGACTAAATACGTATTCGCGATCAGATCGTAGCGTATGGTGATGCGTTGCCGGATGATGAAAGCTCCAGAGAAAGAAGTCAACCTGCACATTTACCGATTGCACACGGTTTGTTGATCTGACATTTGGCAGCAGAGCGTGGAGAAGGTTCCTGCAGCCTCTGGACAGATGCAGGTATCGGTGTGCCATCATGGCATTGTGCGCTCTTGACTCTAATTAATACACAAAACAAGACATCGGACGAAAAGTTTTGACAACATGAACTTGAAATCGACTGCGTCCCATTGCGATTTACTTCCGGTGCACGCTGGTGACGCGCTTATGGTTACCCCTCTGTGGTCCAGTTTTAGTTCTCTGCTCGTTCCCTTAATTGTTTTCAATTGCTGAATTGAGATATCGTTTTGATATCTTTGTGGTCCATCAAGTGATAAAAAGTCTAGGTATAACTGTAAATAAAGAAAAAACAAGGTGTAAGGAAAATATTGTATTACTTCAGAATTTTTAGATTTATGAAAAATATTTTGTAGACGGTGCTAAATGTTAAATTTCTAAGAACCTTTTTAATTTATCATTTTCTTCACCTTTGGTAGCCTATTGAGCCTTTCTAAGTTATATTTTAAGATAAAGTCATAAGAAAAAAAGGAAAGCAAAGAAGATATAAAATACATCAAATTAAGGTGAAATTGATCTTAGAGTATTTTGTAGTTATGACATCAGACTTATTTGACTGTAGTTGTTAGTCAGTGGGATTTCTGAAATGAAACCTTTTTTGCTCTCTGCATTAAAGGACACTGTTTTCACTGAACGACACACTTTTTATTGTTAAAGAAAGATGCACTTGTTCTACCTAATTTATATCAAAAGTGAATAATTTGGGGAATTGCAGCATACTTCTATTTAGGGCAGGTACAGAAAGATTGATTTTTAAGAGAATTACTTCTTTTTCTCTCTAATCCATTTACTATCTGTATGGACTATGTGACCAAATTGAAACATGGTCCCAGTGTTTCTTCAGAAGGGTCATAGCAGAGGGTCACAGTAAAGGCCAGAGCAAAACACTGTTAGTGATGTTACCGTAGCATGAAGCAACATGTTTCCCAAAGTCTTTGACTTGGCACTGTATCTTACCCAACTGGAAGGATCACATTCTTTTTACAAAGTTAAGTTGCCCCATTTAAGGGGCCAAGTCCGTTGTATTAAGTTATGATAATTAAAAATATCCTTTTTAATTTCCCTCTTAATACAGGCCCATGAAATTAGCTATCAATGTACAAAGTACAAATTTTTCTACTAAAAACAACAGCCATTACTGTGTCTGAATTATTTGAATGCAACACACTATGTAAATTCAAATGTGAACAAGAACATTTTTGTTGACTTATTACAACATTAACATTAATAGTAATGTGAGTAAGAGTAGCATGTTAGAGGATTTGCATGTGGTAAACTATATAAAAGAGCATTTGCTGCATACCCGTATCCTACAAGCCCTTATATGTCTCTCTGTTTTTCAGTATCAGTAACATGCATTTAAAGTTTTGGTTTCTCTAAATTCACATATATAGAAACTTTAATGAAAACGTGACCTGCTGTGGCCAGTTGCATAAAATGCTTAGATTAGTCTTACTTAATTAATGAAGTTTGTCATCTAATTTTTGTCTTAAAAATTGCTCATAACTTTTTTAGGTCAATTACAAAAAACATAGATTGGTCTCATTTGAATATGAAAAATAAGACGCATTGCCCCTTGGCTAACCACTAGTTGTTCAGACTACTTATCACTTATCTTAAAGGCTTAATTTATGAAACTGAATAAACAGGTTGTACAGTTGTTTTTATAAATGTAGTCTATTTTATTAAATAAGGTTTAGATCCAAGTAATCTGACTTTTGTAACCAATGCACAAAATACTGCCTTCTGTCTGCATTCTTATCCTGGGCTCCTTCAACATATAGATGGATTTGGGGAAAATTAGCCTCTTTCTGAGGTTGTAGATTGGCCTAATGTTGAAATGCACTCATCCCGGAGCTGATGTTGCTGGGAGGGTAAGCCAGCCATGAATGGGACTGCTGATTGGCACAACAGCACACAGATACACTCACTACTCCATGACTATTGTTATAATAAGGACAAGGAAATCATACACCGTGGGTAAGAGGTGACAAGACTTTCACATTGACTTCCTTAAATCACTGAAGAGTTGCACATGAATTAGCACAGACATTCTTCTGTAAAGTATTTGTCCAGACATGCATTTTATCTTTTAATGTCTCAAATCTCAGATCTGTCTGTAAAGGCATTTACTGTAATCTGTAAACAACAGGATATAATAATGACCAATCACCTGTGACATACAGGCGACAGGTCGTTTTTCAAAGGTTGCGTGCTTTTAAAATGAGCTGGAAGAAAACTAGCATGCATACAGCATTTTTCTCTAAGAATGTATTCGCATGGATCACATGATCACTAACTGCCAGGTCACAGTGATTTGTCTTGCTGCCCTTCGTGGAAATTAGCAACACAAAATCAATTTCTACTTTTTCAGTCCTCCTTTTGATTCCAGTACAAACTATACAAACCATACAATCTATTGTAAGCTTTATATTGTATTCAAGTACAAAAACTATGTGCACATATATTCCACCACAACTTACACATTTCCTTTCCTGAATCTGAAAGGGACTCAAAAAAGAACATAAAATGAATTGCAATGTACTCTGTTGACGGTCCTGATATTTTAAGGTTGTAATTTGTAATTGTCTAAATCACATTCTGAAACTTGTTCAACCCTCTGGGCTACACATACATGTGCTTGGGAATTACTTCACTAGAACATGACATACAGTACAAAACGCGGTTCAGTTCTTAAGGAAAATCACAAAAAATGAGGGCTTGAAGACAGATTTCACTAATTTAAAAAGTTCATCAGGCTAATACTGTAGCTGAACTTGTCAGCAAACATGGTGATTTTATAGAGCAGATCTGATGTTTTGATATACTACATGTGTGTATTCCATGGGAATGCTGTATCCTAAATCATAAAATGCCACAGAAATTATCATAACCTGAGGAAAAAACTATTTATCTACTTCTAAGCTTAAATCAATAACAATCAGACATTGACATTTGTGTAATTGAAGGCCCATGAAATGCAGTTGAAGGCGCTTGTCTTTTTTCTTCTGACTGGTTGGTCTCTTTTGGATGAGTCTGGCTTATCAGACAGTGATCAACTTATAAATTGCCTTTCAGAAAGCTCAGAAATGACTCAAACAAAACTTAGCATATTGCATTGCCTGTTTGCAGCTCACAAATGAGCCAAGAGCAAGGCTTTACATTGGCGGTTTGTTCAGAAATCTGATATATTTTGCACACACACCACACACAAAAAGAAACCTTGTGGAATGTTTGCTTTATAATCAGCTGTCACACAGCAGATCTGAGAGCTGAGTTCCTTGTTCGCTATCAATCTGCAAAAAAATTCCTCAACAAAAGCAACATTTAAACCTCTCCAGCCACAGTATTTATATACAGAATACTTCAAACCACAGAGGACCACAATCATGTGAAATGATAACCAACACAATTAGGAGCACATTGAATATGTGTTGCAGTTTTCAGTTTGAAGTGAAGAGATATTTGAGAAATTCAACTGTTTGAGTATTTTTTTCTATGAAAAACAGATACATTTAATTAATAAAACTCATAAACAAATATCGCTATATATATATTCCAACAAATAAGGTATTTAATATATTTTCTGTTTTTATATATATATATATATATATATATATATATATATATAATTAAATAAAAATACATTTAAGAAAGTAAGTTTGTTTTGCTGCCTTAAAAGTCAACTTGAAATGTTAAGTTGTACTAAATAGTTAACTATACTTATAATTATTTTTAAGGTGCATAGCCTAAAAAAAATCCTTATTTCAAATATAGTATATATATTTGAATCCAATGTAACCCCACTCTGTAATGCAGTTTTTCTCTTTGCCTACATATTTGCCTCAGATATATTATATGACTCAGAAAAATAAAAAGGTTAAAAAATTGTTACTCTCATGACTAGCTCACAGCTTTCAAGCCTATACATTATTACTAGTGCCGCCTGACAGATTCACTTCACTAATAGTGCTCTCAGCTGACATGACTAGAGTCTACAGCTCTAATAACAGGTGCAGCACATAGTGGACGTTTAAGAACTGCTCCACAATAAAACAAAACAAACATGCAATCTCAGACTGAATTTGCTTTACTACTCTTTGAGCATAATTTATCATGGCCCCTAAAGGCAACTGAAAGCACAGCATGCCATTATAAGATGCTGAAGCGATCAGTGGGAGTGGCTCATCATGAGATAACTTCTTTTACCGAGGCGATAGCCGCCACACACAGGCGGGTGATGTTTTATGTTGTTTCTTTTTGCCTGTGAACTCCTGGAGTCGAAAACACTGGACAGATTGTGTACGAGGAGGATATAACAGTCTGCTGTATTTATGAGCAAATGGATTCCAACGGCACTGCTGACAAACAAAGTAAGTGTTGAATGAAAACTAAAACGGAACTTTGTTGCAAGTGAAATAAATTAATCCGAAATGTCACAAAAGTCAGTCGAACAATCTTCTGACCCGTTCACTAAACCTGCACGCGCTCTTGAGTTTCAGCCACGCGCAACTGAATGTGAACATGTTTCCTCAGGCACTAATTTATTAAATATTTCATTTGAAATTCAATATTCAGAAAAACGGAGGGGATAAACAAACTGATGGTGAACCAAGTTTTATTATTTACTGTGTAATACATTAGAAAATTGACTTGAAAATAGCCTACTTTTGCGAATCACACTTTTTTTTTCTTCAGACAGATATCTCTGTGGATGTCGTATGATAAACGCATGAATGGGTAATGAATAGTGTAAACTGAGTTAGAGGACATAATATGGCTGCCACACACCCTTAGAAACTTTGTATTGTCTTGTGTTGGGTGTATTTATCCATCTCTTACAGTGCTCTGATTTTGCAGCAATATAATAACCTACTAGACTTTCTATTAAGGATGGGGCACAGGAGAGGCATCTGTAGCCTGGAGCAACATTCTTTGACTGTCTCATATAGGCTAACATCCCTCTTATTACTTCAGTTCCTCTGCCTGAAACGACTGTCAAATTATGGGTTTACTCGTTTCTTTAAACCAAGGTTCAGCTCATTTTACGGTGTTTTTCAACAAATCACAGTTTACTAAAAAAGTGACAAAACAAAAAATATTCTTAAAAAGAGAACCATTTTATTGAAATTAAAAATTTTATTTATTTAAATTTGTGCAGGGTTTTTCCCAGAAGGTCACAAGGTGTTACAGTAAACGTGACCTGCATTAGGGTTCTAAGGGGCCGTTCACATATCGCGTCTTTTGCGCGCTCAAGCTCGTTATTTCCAATGTAGGTGGGGGGTATGCGCGCTCATAACGGAAGCGACGCAGTCGTTTTTTCCAGGCGCGTCCGCACCGCATCGAGTTAAAAACATCTCAACTTTTCAGAGAGCCGCAAGCGCACCGCAGGTCATGTGACAAGAACCAACCTATGGGAGGCCGTTTGAAGCGAAACCCATTGAAAACTTGTGATACACACTGAAACACTTGTCGTACAAGTGAATCACTTGCGATACACACTGAAACACTTGCGATACACACTGAAGCACTTGTCGTACAAGTGAATCACTTGCGATACACACTGAAACACTTGTCGTACAAGTGAATCACTTGCGATACACACTGAAACACTTGTCGTACAAGTGAATCACTTGCGATACACACTGAAACACTTGCGATACACACTGAAGCACTTGTCGTACAAGTGAATCACTTGCGATACACACTGAAACACTTGCGATTCACACTGAAGCACTTGTCGTACAAGTGAATCACTTGCGATACACACTGAAACACTTGCGATACACACTGAAACACTTGCGATACACACTGAAGCACTTGTCGTACAAGTGAATCACTTGCGATACACACTGAAACACTTGCGATTCACACTGAAGCACTTGTCGTACAAGTGAATCACTTGCGATACACACTGAAACACTTGTCGTACAAGTGAATCACTTGCGATACACACTGAAACACTTGCAAAACACACTGAAACACTTGCGATACACACTGAAACACTTGCGATACACACTGAAACACTTGTGCATACAAGTGAATTACTTGCGCATACATGTGAAACACTATATATCTTTGCAAATATATGAAAGACATGCGGTTACATAGAAACTCTTTGCATATGCCCTGTAATCGCCCACGTACTGTTGTGCCTGCACAAAGACTGCACTTTCAAACATTCTCGCGTGTGAGAGAGCATAAACATTTTCAGTGTGTCCGGAAGTCATTTCATTGCAACAGGAAGTTATAGCTCAAATATTCTCCACGTATATATATGGCTCCTTCCAACTTGTTTAAAAAATGAAGTATTTTTTGTTATTCTTTACACTAGGCTTTTTCGTATGTGATCACTCGTGTGTTATTGCCAATTCTGATTTTTTTTTTTTTTTACATTTTCTTTCCCGTGTCCTTCGGTTCATTTAGTCCGAATATATGAAGAGAATATTTGAGCAATGAAACGACTTCCGGACACACTGAAAATGTTAATGCTCTCTAACACGCGAGAATGTTTCAAAGTTTTTATATATTTGCACAGATATATAGTGTTTCACTTATACGCACAAGTGTTTCAGTGTGTATCGCAAGTGTTTCAGTGTGTATCGCAAGTTTTCAAAGGGTTTCGCCTCAAACGGCCTCCCATAACAACCAATCAGCTTCATCCTTTCCCGTAACAACGTTGAAAGCTCAGCCAAGATGAAGGCAGAGCTACTGCAAGCGATTTTTAGTGCTGCAATTTATTTATCCTTTGCTGAAATTTCCGCGTCTTCATGGAGAGAGCAGGTCATGGTTGCTTAGTAACAGCAGATGCCTCAGGAGCATAACTGCCTGAGCGATTTGGAAAGAAGGAGAAAGTGACACGTCTAGCGTTTTCCACGCGTTTTTAGGTGCGACATGTGAATGGCCCCTTAACCTGTTAACTGTCGGTTCCACTTTTTGAGCATAGAAGTGAAAATGACATTTCCAATTTAAACTGTTATAAATTTTGAATGCTTTGGTCCACAGACTTAAGGTTAGTCTCTTTTTAAAGCAGACACTTGGCAGATTATTGTAAAAGTTATAAAGATTATATAACAAAAAAGTTATGGAAGTTTAAATTTATGAAAATATAAAATATTATATCAAATATATATTTTACAAACATGTTTTACTCTAAAACTGCTAGAAAATTCTGAACAAGTCATGTTCCAAATTTGAGGTTGATATCTCAAAAAATTAGCTTTCAGTGAGATTTTGTTTGGGCATAGTACCGAGCTTTTCCACTAGATGACCATCAAACCCCATTAGTAACCATTTAAGGGCGCCTTAATTTCCATAAATGTTTTGAGTGACCTGAAACATGTTTTTCCATAATTTTCTCAATATTTATGAAGTAGACATCACAATCAGAAGTATTAAGGGTCAGTATAGCAGTACTTGATTTCAAATCAACCTCAAAAAACACATAAAGGACATGCAACGAAAACCATGGACTTGCGTTAAAGTTCACAATGCATCAAAAAAGGATATATTGTTTTTTCTATATATTCAAAACACTTTTAGACCTTCTTTTTTTTCTCTAAACATACAATGGATGTTATCTTTTGAACACTCTCCATGAAAATGAATAAAGATTTTTCATGATTTCATCTATGCATCACTATTTCAAAGTAAAGGTCAGAACTCACTCTCTGACTCTGAGTACTCTTCTTGCATATTAATAAATTACAGTTGCTCTGTACAATATTTCTAAAATCAGTCACCAAATATCAAAACTACAGTCTTTAAGCTTTCCAATGATATATTGTTGGTCAATATTACTTTAGGTTCAGACTAAGATATTACTGTTTAAATCATGTAATGGCAAGTGACATTTAACAGGTTAAAAAGCCTGAAGCATCTAAAAATAACTGCATGCTTGTTGTGTACACACTTCCTGAATCTCCAGTATTTTGGTCATCCAGATGGATATGAATATGCTCTACTGTCCTCCCTGAAATGTCAGCAGGAAGCAGCCTGTGGGTTTGTAGGGGCAGATAGACGCACTACAAATTATTATTAGTATTAGTCATAATATTACGGGGGGAAAAGTCCATAGAACCACTGCAAGTGTTTGCTTTCTTTAACAGAAAGCTGTCAGGTAAATGCATACATATCTGAATCCAAAACAAACCAAATACAATGTCAACAAAAGGCTGTAAATGCAGAAATATACATAAGCTGTTGTGCAATAAACAATAGTTTACTGTGTTAATGTGCTAAAATTGTGCTAAAATTAGGTACAGAAATGTAGAAGGAAATTAAAATGTGTAAACATCAGTGTAGCCTTTATCAGTTTCATTTTAGTGTTATTTATATACTGTCATGGTATTCATATTTGAAATCAGCTTTTGTTATTTCCATTTTTTATTTTAGGTTTGGTTTTAGTAATGTTGTGTGCTTTTGTCACTTATTAAATATTTATATTTAACTTAAGTGTATTGCTCTTTTTGATATTTGCAAATTTTGATATTCCATTTTAAACTTTAGATGCCAAGGTTTCATTTAAACTGTTCTCATCTGGTTTGTATTTCATTTCAGCTTTCAGTTTATAAATAATAATTATAATAATAATAAAAATTGTTAACAATAATATCATTAGTCTGGCCCTATAAATTTAAACAACATCTAGAAAATATAAACAATATTTATATTGCAGTTGCAGTACAACAATTCTGCTCTTCACATGTCTACCTTTTAATTAACGCATATGTTTGTAATATATAATATAATATAATAATATAATATTTCTCACATGTCAAATGCTACCAAGTGAGGCATGAACAACTTTTCTGAAATTATAAGGCTGTGTATGATTTTGAAACGATCATTATTACTATTACTACCAACATAATAGAACAACATATCAAGGGATGAGATTTCAAGTGTGGCTGCTGGCAAATACAGCCACTAGATGGCGCCATTGATTCTGCACAGAAAGACGCTATTAAAAAAAAAACGAAACAAATACATATTTCACCTGCTGTTGTGTAGTATTCGCGCTTGGCGCTTTCGACAGTCTAGACTTTTATTAAGTATACTTATTAAATCTATCTTTAAACAAACATCATTAACATGTGGTTTGAATTCACCAACGAATATAGCCACTCGATGTGATCAGGTGGTCACTTCAGTCATATTCTAGGGATGAACTTTGGATTAGTACACGCCCCGAATCCAGGGACGACTGAGTGAGCACAACACAGCAGGTCTTTGGGAAATGTTTGTGGCTTCCTTATTCAGAAGCGGTTTTGATTTTTGTCGCGGAATATTCACAATATGCAGTGTGTACGAAGACAGCCAGCGCGGACCAAATCTCAAGAGTCCTTATACCGCGCGCAGACGAAAACAACCGCGAGAAACAACATGAAACGTCTCGGTAGGACAAATAATAAAACAATAGTCTTATATGTAAACTGAAAACTTGACCTTTCATACTTGCCTTTACTGTGGCATTCAGTTGGTTTTTTAAAAGATGTGTACAGTTCATTGACAAGCACCTCGAAGGAAATCGAGGAAATTGTCTTACTTTATTAACTTGCCTATCTAGAATGCAGTGTAAGTAGGGAGCTTTTGCTATTGTCGTAAATAGAGTAAAAACACATCACACCTAATTGATTCATGGTTGTGTTTAAATTACTCATAAATACACACCACGCCTCTGTAAATAATACATTTTTGCTATGGCAGTTTGACCTAAAAGCAGGTCCTGGTTGGTGTCAGGTGTTAGTTTGGTGTCAGTTTTTATGCAGTCTTACTCTTTTGTGTTTAACATAAAAGCTCATAAGCCACGTTTTCATCTTCAATAGTTGGGTTCCTTCCTCAGTTGGACCATAGAGTGACAATACAATATTTTTCATTTGTTCTGCCTTCATAAAAAGGATGTTTAGGGAAATAACCCACATATCTGTCTTTCAGAATGAGCTTTGAAAGAATCAATACATGAGCAGTCTTGCTTTTGTCCTCTCCACAGGTTTGGAGGGTGACGGAGACATGCAGTTCCTGATGAATGGCGCAGATCTTTTAAAAGTCCGTTCAGGATCGTGGAAAAAAACCCGCTACTACAAACTCCAGGAGGACTGCAAGACTATGTGGCATGAATCCAAAAAGATCTTGAAGTCCAAACAGACATGTGAGTCCCAAAAAGGAGGTGCGCAGGCAGGGGTGTGTCAGTCATCCCTATCTTTGCTCGTGTCCTGCACTGACCTATAATGTTTTGTTTGTCAGTATATAAATGTTGATGAATGGCTCTGACAGAAGTTACTACAGCGCTCAAATCCTTCCTCAAATCCACATTTTTATGCATAAACGGGGTAAAATTAATGCATAAAGACTAAATGAGGTTGCATATAATATGTACAGGCAATATTACGTTAATGTCTGTGACAGTGAAATGATCTTGCTTTTTTTAACATTGCTTGTGATTTATTGAATTATTGATGTGTTTTGCCATTCAAAGGTTTGGGGTCTGTAAGATGTTTTATGTTATATATATATATATAAACATTTTAAATTGTAATAATGCAATAATGCTGTTTTTACTGTGTTTTTGATCAAATATATGCAGCCTTACTCAGTATAAGAGATAAAAAATATATATTTTAACTCTAAACTTCTGAATTGTAATGTATGATTAAATCACTACATCTTTACATCATAATAATGTCATAGTGATCTCTTGCCACTGGCAATGCTTCGAAGCGTTTGCAAGAAGATTTGTGTATCATTTTTAGATGTTATCAATTAAAAGGGCTGTTGATGAAACAAATGTTTCTGCAAATGAGCTATTTGTGTACTAGTTGTGTGTTTTACTACAGCACATTAAAGTTACATTGTCATTTTGTGACCAGGGCTGTAAAACACAAGCCTGGGGTTATGTTTAAAAACGTATGTATATTTTCCCTCAAAGTATGCAAATGTCAAAAATCAAGTTCCCAAAGCTTTTTTCTTATGCATAGAATTTCCTTATTCATATTACCGTGGTGGTACAGAGTTTAACAGTAATCCCTAATAGAAACTAGGAAAAACTACTTTTAGGAAATATGTTTATTATAAATATAATTTTTATTTCTTTTTAAGCATAATCACTGTAAGCATACTTAGATATTTTAACTGGAAAATAAAACCGAGTTACTGATTTACAAAATGTTTGCAGTTTAAAAAACTGACATCAGGTAATCACAAAATTTGGATGTACAGTAAATCATCTAAAATATAAGCTCACCATTTCATTCACATTACAGCTGTTACATTTGCACAGTGATAAACTGCTGTGTTATTTTTGTTAATGCTGGGAAAGCCATGGATGATCTAGATCTGGTTCTGGGTTCAGTGGGACCCACATTGTTATATATTATGTTTCTCACCCAGTCTCTGTTGAGGACATTGACGAGGTACGAACAGGTCGGCAGACGGAGGGTTTGAGGAAATACACAGAGGAGTCAGTGGAGGGTCGAGCTTTCTCCATCCTATTTAAGGGCCGACAGAAGGGTCTGGACCTGATCGCCAACTCTGAGGAGGAAGCCAAGAAGTGGGTCAGCGGTTTGGAGAAGGTCATCTCAAACATGAAGAATCTCACTCCTCAGAAGAAAACAGAGCAGTATCCTTTTCAAACGCCTGTGACATTGAAGTGCAATTCAAGAATTACTTGTCAGACCTTTTTTTTTAATTGTCCTTACATCAGAGCTCCAGCTGGATCTACAGCTGTTTGCGTGAAGCAGATAAAAACTTTGACAACAAGATCAGTCAGAACGAGATGAAGAGCTTTCTACAAGACATCAACATTGAGGTGTCTGAAGTCTATGCTGAAATGCTCTTTCAGGTAATATTTCTGTAATTATGCAAGATTTTATCCTAGTTTGCCCATCTATAATGATGTTCCCACAGTGCTACATCTCATGCATTAGCTAACAATAAGCAATACATTTTATACAGTATTTGTTGAACATTGTTAGTGTTTAGTTAATAAAAATAGAAATGTTCATAGTTTGTTTGTGTTAGCTCAGGTCCATTAAATATTATTAAAGGGATGGTTTACCCAAAATGAAAAATGTGTTATTAATTGCTCACCCTCATGTCGCTCCAAACTTGTAAGACCTTCGTTCATCTTCAGAACACAAATTAAGATATTTTTTGATGAAATCTGAAAGCTCTCTGACCCTGCATAGACAGCAACGCAACTGAAATGTTCCCAGGTCTGGAAGCGTAGCAAGGACATCTGTAAAATAGTCCATGTGACATCAGTGGTTCAACCATATGTTGCGAAGCTACGAGAATATTTTTTAGTGCGCAAAGAAAACAGTAATAACAAAATTTATTCCACAGTTCTCCCCAAGTTACCACCTTCTGGCATTTTGGAGAGCTGCCTACCCCAGAACGTAATCAATGTAATTAGCGTTTGTTTACATTCAGGATAAAGCACGTGCATGCTGAACATAAACATCGCTGATAACTCGGGGAGAAGAATTGTTGAATAAAAATAAGTTCATGTTAACAACAAATTGAACTTTACTGCAAAGTGTTACACCAGAAATTTTCTCTCTTTCAGAAATGTGACGCATCAAAGGGTGGATTCCTGGAGGGCAAGGAGATTGAGCATTTCTATGAAATCCTGACACAAAGAGAGGAGATTAATGTCATCTATGGAACGTATGCAAAGACAGATGGTCTCATGAGCGCCGCTGACCTGCTCAATTTCCTGTTAAATGAACAGAAAGAAGACGTGTCTCAGAATGATGCCCTTCAGCTTATTGAGAAATATGAACTGGATGAAAAAGGTAATGCCTCCTAGTTAATCTTGCTATGGATAAAAAACATCTGCTATACACTACCATTCAAAAGTTTGGGGTCAGTAATTTTTTTTGTGTGTTTTTAAGAAATGACTTATTCAGCAAGGATGCATTCAATTCATAAATTTCATATCAGAAATTAAAGACATTTAAAATGTAACAAATGGTGCTGTCAAAAGATTAATCGCATCCAAAATAAATTTTTGTTTACATAATAGATGTGTGTGTGTGCTGTATATTTATGTTTATGTAAATACAAACACATGCATGTTTATATGTAAGAAAAAACATATTCTTTTTAAGAATATAAATGTAAATATTTCCAAAATATATGGTGTGTGTAAATGTACCTATATATACAGTACAGACCAAAAGTTTGGAAACATTACTATTTTTAATGTTTTTGAAAGAAGTTTCTTCTGCTCATCAAGCCTGCATTTATTTGATCAAAAATACAGAAAAAAATGTAATATTGTGATATATTATTACAATTTAAAATAATTGTTTTTAAATTTATTATACTCTTTAAATTATCGTTTATTTCTGTGATGCAAAGCTGAATTTTTAGGATCATTATCACATGATCCTTTAGAAATTATTCTAATATGATGATTCATTATCAAAGTTAGAAACAGTTCTGCTGCTTAATATTTTTTCAGAACATGATACTTTTTTTAAGATACTTTGATGAATAAAAAGTAAAGAAAATATACTACTGGTCAGTAATTTGGAGTCATTAATTTTTTTTCTTCTTTTTAAATAAAATCAATACTTTTATTCAGCAAGGATGTGTTAAATTGATAAAAAGTGATAGTAAAGAAAATATATTATTAAAATATATATTTTTAGAATTCTTTTATTTTGAATAAATGCAGTTCTTTTTAACCTTTTATTCATCAAATATATTAGACAGCAGAACTGTTTCCAACACTCATAATAAATCAGAATATTAGAATGATTTCTAAATGATCATGTGATAGACTGATGTTACATGTGACACTGAAGGCTGGAGTAATGATGCTGAAAATTCAGCTTTGCATCACAGGAATAAATTATTTTTTTCTGTATTTTTGATCAAATAAATGCAGGCTTGATGAGCAGAAGAAACTTCTTTCAAAAACATTTAGTAGTAATGTTTCCAAACTTTTGGTCTGTACTGTACATAATAAATATACACAGTACACGCACATATATTATGTAAACAAAAACTTTTATTTTAGATGCGATTTGAATTTTGACAGCACTAGTATTTCAGATAAATGCTGTTGTTTTGAACTTTATATTCATTAACAATCTTTAAAATGTATTGTGATTTCCACAAAATATTAAGCAATTAAGTTTATAATTAATATTAATACTAAGAAAAATAAATGTTTTTTGAGCAGCAAGTCAATTTCTAGGAATAAATGACATTTTAAGATACAAACTTTTGAGCGATAGTGTAAGAAAATGTATTTAGTTTCAGTCTCAGGGGAAAAAAAATGCAAGTGTAACTACAATGTCTTTGTAATTGCATGTCTGTGTTTTGCACTTTTTGTAGCCAAAGCCAAACAGCAAATGACAAAGGATGGCTTCCTAATGTACTTGCTCCAGCTGGAGGGGATGATCTTTAACCCGGCTCATAAAAGTGTTTACCAGGACATGAACCAGCCTCTCAACCATTACTTCATCTCCTCCTCTCACAACACATACCTGCTGGAGGACCAGCTCAAAGGACCCAGCAGCACTGAGGGATACATAAAGTAATCATGTCAATCATTCTGCTTTTGTTTGTTTGTTTGGATGACATGCATTATTAGATAATATTAGATTATTAGATAATAAGACTCAGACTTCATAATGAAAGTATATCAATTAATTTACCTTTCTTAAAGCATGGCTTATTTTTGAAGTACCCAGTTGTATTGTCCCTGCATAGAGCACTTCTGAAGGGCTGCCGTTGTGTGGAGTTGGACTGCTGGGATGGATCAGACGGAGAGCCGGTCATTTACCACGGATACACTCTCACCTCAAAGGTCCTCTTCAAAGATGTGATCGAAGCCATTCAAGAATATGCCTTTAAGGTAAAAATATGTATAACAATGAATGCAAACAGCTGTCATTTCACCAAGATAATATAGTGACTGATAATATTTGTTTTGGGACTTGTAGAGCTTGTCCTTCTGGTGTGCTTTCCACGTGTGCCTGACTGTCAACAATGTGTTTGTTTTTTTCTTTTACCAGACGTCCGAGTATCCTGTGATCCTGTCTTTGGAGAACCACTGCAGTGTGGAGCAGCAGAAAACCATGGCTCAGCACTTGAGCTCCATCCTGGGTAGCGCTCTGGTCACCAAACCCCTCGGAGATCAGATGCCCACATGCCTCCCTTCCCCAGAGGTAAGTGATTGCAAGATGTTAATGTTCAGTAATCCGCTAAGCCATGTTATACAGGCATACTCAGTTGCAAGACTATGTAAGGCACACCGTTTGTTATTATAAAAGAAAAAATACAGGGTGCTCAGGAAGCCGTTTTGGGCGTAGAAGGTTTGTTTGACAGACTTATTGAATGCTATCCTTCTAATTACACACCCAATTGTAAATAAGAAATTAAATGGGCATGAATTATGAAGTTTAAATTATTTTAATAATGTATGAAGAACCAGATTGTTTATACATGCTGTAGAATAGGTCACTCCGGGATGACACATACGTTTTTAATACTAGGGGGAAATTCTTCATGTACTCTCTGCCAAAGCCCTTTATATCTAAAGCATGTATTATTATATTGTGTTGGTTTTAACCGTGAAAGAACTTTTTTATTATTCAGTTAACTCTTTTGAAGCGATTTTTTAACAGAAAAAATTAATTTCAAAAACCTAATATAATTTGTAAAAAAAATTTCTTGCCATGAAAATAGCCACATAAACTGTGATGGTGTTAAACGCGAAACAAACAAACAAGCAAAATGATGTAAGAAGAAAAAGGCAATGGTGGAATGGAAAGAGACACAGTGTTAGAGATTGGTCACCAGGAAAGGTTATCAAAATATTTAGTTGGGATGATATTAACATTCTGGCCGATGCAATAAACCAAAATGAGTTTTTTTGTTGATGATAACGATGCAAGGACATATTTGTGAACCCAGAATTTTTTTTTTTTTTTATCACAAGTGCATTTAAAGAATCTTTTATAGTAATTGTGCTTAATCTTGCTTTTTTGTCTGAGTAGTTTTTTATATTTATAATATTGTGTTTTTGAATATTTAATTTGTATCTGGCTTGTAAAAGCCAGTGAAACTGATATGGCAATACATTTAAAGGGTTAATTCACCCAAAAATGTAAAAGATCTCTCAATAGTTGCTCACACTCATGTCATTCCAAACCAGCAACGCCTTCATTCATCTTCTGAATGAACACAAATTCGATATTTTTGATGAAATCCGAGAGCTTTTCTGACCCTGCTAAGACAGCAACATAATTAGCACATTCAAGGCCCAGAAAATGAGTAAGGACATTGTTTAAATAGTGTGACATAAGTGGTTCAACCATAATTTCATGCAGCTATGAAAATACAAAGAAAACAAAAGTTATTCTCATAGCTCCGTAAAATTAAGGTTGAACCACTGGTGTCACAAGTATGTCCTTACTACTTTTCCGGGCCTTGAACATGGTAGGACCCTTGCTGTCTATGCAGGATCAGAGAGCTTGAGGATTTCATCAAAAACATCTGTGTTCAGAAGATAAACGAAGGTGTTAAGAGTTGTGAGAGGCATGAGGGTAATTAATGATAGAATTTAAATCTTTTGGTGAACTATCCCTTTAAATACAACCAACCAACGATACCTAAAACTGAAGATCCAGTGTCTCTTAATAAAGATAGATTAATGATAGTGTACCAATATTTCATATGCTCCTACTGTTTAGTTGTTGGAATTTTACAGAATGCCTTGATTGACCAATTTAGAAGGGTTCTAGGCATGCTTTATTTTGGTTTAAATATGCACTGGAGTATATGCCATTTATTCAAATTGAATATTTACTTAAACTCTGTTGAAACAAGTTTAAAAGATCAAAGTAGTTGATTTAATCCAGTAGCTGTGGCTTTAGATGTGAGACCCTAAGAGAGTTTTCCAGTCTGTCTGAACAGGAGATGCTTTCAGGATGGAATACTGTGGAATGTATACCGCTGCTGCATCTCAAACTCTCTTTGTTTCACAAAATTACAAACATCAACTCTTCAGAAACCCTAGACTGACACCTTCAGCACATGAATTGTGCTCGCATACTTCGAAATGAGGAAATGGCAAATGCAGACTTGTGCGATCACGTCGGTCTGTCGTGGTTTTGTGGTGACCTGCTTTGAAAGACTCTGCTTTGGGTTACTATGACGACTGGTGCTTTGCCAGCAGGGGAGCAGATGATTATCATAGCTTACATAACATTGTTTTCCATTCCCCTCAGTCAAGGTGTGGCCTGTCCTGGTCACTGTCACAGTCAACAACATAAACACTGCTGCTCTCTAGGGTATCACTTACAGCGAAAGCTTCCTTAAACACATGCTCTTCAGTTTGTGCATGTAGAAATACCAGTATTTGATAGTATTCTGCACTGTTAAGCTGAGATCTAAGAATTTAATTTTTTCATAGAGAACTGTTAGTTCCTCCTAAAATGGCATTCCTTTTGTAGACACTAGTTATTAAACACTGGTTTACACTTATGGCTGTGTCGTGTATTATTTAGGAGCTCAAAGGCCGGTTCATAGTCAAAGGGAAAAGACTAGACAAACTTGAGGACATGTTTTCAGAGTCCAAAACAGCAGATGAAGAAAGTGTAACAGAGGAAGAAGATGATGAAGGTGATGAAGACCAGGAAAAGAAGTCTAGTGTAAGCTGATGTACATATGTGACCATTTTATGAAAAATGTCTATTTCTTTTGATTGCAATTTTTTTTTCATCTTTGTAATTGCATATACCCAAAACCGAAAACAAAGTCGCTGAAGTTGGCGAAGGAGCTGTCTGATATGGTGATCTACTGCAAAAGTGCCCATTTCCATGGATTTAAGGATTCCCGGGACAAGCAGTCCTTTTATGAGATGGTCTCCTTTAAAGAGGGAAAAGCTGTGAAACTGGCGGAAGAATCAGGTGTGATGTCAGGACTTGTGCCGCTCAGACACAACACAGGCTATTAAACACATGAGTATGTGTTATGAGACACAGACTTGGACTCGGTCCAGCTGCACAGATTTATTACGATGCAAAATACACCGTCAGAAACATGCATAATGTCATAGATGATGGT
Organism: Carassius carassius; assembly: GCF_963082965.1. Lineage (NCBI taxonomy): Eukaryota > Metazoa > Chordata > Actinopteri > Cypriniformes > Cyprinidae > Carassius > Carassius carassius. The sequence continues at coordinate 18,219,184 of NC_081774.1, read as the reverse complement.
TCTGCATGAGGGAGACACAACTTTGAATATGGAAATGAGCAGGTGACTAACAAGGAAAAGAGCCATTCATATATTCATCACTTTACTGGACAGCAAAAAGAGAGACTGATTTTATTCATGAATGTAAAATTATCTATTAATATCTTAAAAAACTAATTTGTCTCATTTCAAATCTAAACAAATTTTAGTTTAAGTAAAATGTTAATTTACAACGAAGTTACAGCATCTAAAACAATGTACGCTACAGTTCAGTGTTTGAAATCACCAAGATTTTTTATTTTAAGATGTTAATATGTTAAATGTTTTAAATATATTAATGAAATATATTAAAGTTAAATTAATAATTGTATTCAGCAAAGATTCATTAAATTGATCAAAACTGACAAGAAATACCTTTATGATGTTATACAAGATTTTTGAATTTTCTATGTATCAAAAGTTTTCTCAGATATTAAGCTGCATTTTTAAAATTGGTTTCTTGAGCAACAAATTAGCATTTATACATTTTTTGAAGGAATATGTGACACTGAAGACTGCAGTAATGGCTGTTAAAAAATAAGCTTTGAAATCTCAGGAATAAAGATTTATAAAAATTGAAAATTTATATATGAATTTTTAATAATATTTTGGAATATGCAGCCTGTGCGCTTGTGCGTATATATGTATATATTATATTTATATATGAACATATAAATCACACCAACATTTTGAACAGTAGTGTACATTAATCCTAAAATCATATGCCTTTTAAAAGGTATTTTCTGTCTATTTGTCAACTATCCAAACTCATTCCTCAGCTAATTTAATTTTTCTGTCACAGCGAACGATTACATCCATCACAATATAGACAAACTCAGCCGGATTTACCCAGCGGGAATGAGAACGGACTCCTCAAACTACAACCCTGTGCCTCTGTGGAACGCAGGCTGTCAGATAGGTAAAGACGACATGAATATTATACCCACCATAAAACTGACACGAAGATGTCTATTTTCAATCTAGTTAAGAGTGGAAGTTGATATTAATGTAACAGTGCTAAACTCACAGGCTTCTTCTCCGAACTTGATTGAAACAATCCATTTGATCTCCGTTTTCTCCAGTTGCCCTTAATTTCCAGACGCCCTGCCCAGAGATGGATCTGAATCAGGGGCTCTTCCTCCAGAATGGACAGAGTGGTTACAACCTCAAGCCTTCTTACCTACGAGACAGAGACACTAAATTTGACCCCATCACTCTTCCTGATGGACCGTGGTTAAAGAACAAGATTCTTCATTTGATGGTAATGGATCTGTAGTGGCATATCTTGGTTACAATGCTGCATGTTACATGGGCACTGTTTCTGTTTGTCTAATAGGTGATTTCAGCCCAGCAGTTACCCAAAGTGAGCGAAAGGAAGTCCTCTATTGTTGATCCTATTGTGAAAGTGCAGATCTACGGTGTGCCGGCTGATACCACTATGGTGGAAACGAAGTACATTGAGAATAATGGTATAATTATTCCCTAAATCATTCCCTAAATGTGCCGAGTCAGGACTCCTCAGGATGTTGCTTAATTGCTCTCTATTATTCCTCAAGGCTTCAACCCCATGTGGAATGAGAATTTCCAGTTTAATGTGCGTGTGCCAGATCTAGCCCTTGTGCGCTTTTTGATTGAGGACTACGACTTCAGTTCCAGGAATGAATTTATTGGCCAGTACACACTTCCCTTCAACAGCCTAAAGAATGGTTAGTGTGTTAAAATACATGCTCCTCTCTGTTTTTGTGAATTGCCATTGCTGTCTTAAGTATGCATGATAAATATTTCTATAACCACATAAGCAGACAATCAATAGTTTGTTTGTTATGCCACAGGATATCAGCATGTGCCACTGCTGACTATGAATGGAGACCACCTTTCCTCCGCTGGACTTTTCGTTCACATCATGGTTGTGGATGCTGAATAACACATGATGGCACAGTTATTTTTTTTTTTTTTTTTACTGTATCTGAAATGATCATGCATGGAAATGTGAAAGGGTCGGTATAACATGAGGCAGCTTGAGTGATTCTAATGAGTAAATGTGAAATTGTGGGAATAGAGCAACTTTTCTGAAGTTGTGATATGATGGTCTCACACATTAACTTTTTTTTGTACTTTTTACAATTTGTAAAATAAATTTTTACATTTTATTATGCCGAATAGATGACTTAACATTGACTGTCAACCCTTAGTATTAGTTAAACAGAGTACTATTTTTAGATATTCAGATTTTAGCAGAAGAATCATTTGATTTGGTGGAATTACAAATAAACACAACGACTCCATCCTCTGGGTAGTATCTCTAGATACATGTTCTTAAGCCTGCATTAAATTTTGTGTCTTTGTCGTTTATGTAGTTACATAGCACATTCGATTCATGTCATTATTAAATAAGGTACTTTAAATGCCATGATACTCATAAAATCTGTGATTTTGCCAAAAACACATTGCCAGCGGTCTACATCCATGTAAAGGTGAAATAAATGAAAGTTATTCAAAACTGTAGGTTTTAAGTTTTTTTTTATTTTGTAATGGCTTAAACCAGAGGAAAGAGGCATGAAGAAAGTTTAATGAGCTTGTGGGATAATGCCATGTTTGGCAGTTTAGACATTGGTTTCACATCTACAAGACCATAAAAGTGATCTCTACTAGTGGACATCCGGTTCACGTGAAATGTTTGGTAATATCACAGAACTTCCTATTTAACAGCAGATCATTTTAGAATTGGATGACATTGGCATATTTTTGAAAGAGTGTCAGTCTGAAAGCTTTTAAATCATGCTATGATAAAGCAATAAATTACGATTCTACACTATTTCTAGGTATCAAATCAGTAAGTTGACCATGTGATTCCTTTTGTATGGACGGTTTGTTGTTTGTATAATATCAAATCATGCTGGAGAACATGATCATCAGGATCTACATAGACTTGTGGAGTTTATGTAGCTCTAAAGGGACAAACCACATTCAAAATCAAGGGTTTAAAATTATACTTTGTGTTAAATCATGTGTTTATAATCCTGACTGCTGATTCTGTAAACAAACTAAAGCTAGTCTAAGATCTCTCAACCAACCACTTAAGAGATGCCAAAACCCACCTTGCAAGAGCTGACGTGCTTTGGAGAAACAGTAACACCTAAGATATTAAACTTTATAGCACATGCAAGAAGTCAAAACTCATTGTGTTGTTTTTTAAAAAGGTGCTTTAATATAACATGTCAGAGTCCGGAAGAAAACCTACGACAAACATGAATCAATTCAGCTTGAAATCTACTCCAAACATCAGCACTGTACAGCCTCTCTGAACTGATTTCAAACCCCCTGTGGACCATTTAAAGTGTCCGTATGGCTTACTAAGAAAAATACGATAAAGAAAATAATGCATAATTAAACTGAATGTGCAGACTTGAGATATTTAAGTGATAACACAAAAACAAAGTGTTTTAAGAACAGCACCTGACAGTTTAGTGGTGAAAAACAGACGCAAACAACAACTGAGCAAAACCAATAGTGTTTTAACGCTGCCAGATCACCAGGACTATACACGGTGTTCACAGAAAAAGGTGAAATATGCAAATGTGAAAGTATTGTTTGACAATTCAAACAGAAAGCTAGAAATCATACTAGCAAGCCAAATATCCAGGCAGTCTGGAAGACTGACGTCGACGACTGAAGAGAGGCTGTACAGCACAAGCGTGGGCTAACAGAACCATACATCTCAAATACTGACAGAAGACCATAAACGTGAGAATGATTTGCTCTCCGCAGAACAGGATGAAGAGAGAGAGATAGAGAGAGGTAGACGATGAAAGACTGGGGGGGGACAACATGTAGTGAGCGAACTGTGATGTGGCGGACTCTGGGCAGAGAGAGAGAGAGAGAGAGAGAGGGTATTGCCTGTTCAGCAGCGGATCGGGACATCCCGTCACTGCTCCTCTCGTCTTAGGCACTGCGGTGATGGAGAGTCTGTACAGCTTGCGCCAAACACTTTCAAAAGCCCACTGGGACAAAAGGGTTTCGTTTAGCTCTGCAAGACGCCTTACTGTGTCCGTTCTGCTCTGGCACAAGCTGCACAGCGCTCTAGTCCCTGGGCTGGTACTGGTGGTACCCTACAGGGAGGTCTTTTGTAGTGTAGTATACAGTGGTAGCAGCAGCAGGGTATGGTTTAAAACAAGTCGAAACTAATAAAAAAAAATATACAAAGATGATGGACCTGTACCAATTCTGAAGAACTCGCGACTCAAACAGAAAAGAATTAAAAACGATACAAGGGATACATTTGCAGTTGTGCATCCTGGTTTCCATAAAGGACATTTCCCCTTTAAAAACGATTAGCGGGGAACAACTGCAGTGTCTACGCTACTTCGCCAAAGGCATTCAGATCAACGAAAAGTTCCAAAACAAAAACAAAAAAAGACTAGCGGCTAAAATTCTGTTTTTGAAATGTCCGAACATTTGTCTCCAGCACCAATATTAGCGTTGGGCCTGTTCGCTGAAAACGAAACGTACTTCCACGTTAGATTGCGAGACAAATATTAGCGATTGGCACGGTTTAAGGGGTGAGTTGGCAGAAGAGGCTGTGGTGTGTGAGACGAGTAACCTAACAAGTGCAAATGCATTCCTTTGCTCTTAAAAAACATCTAGATAATAATCTCGGTCTATATAATGGCACAAGCTAAAGCAAATTCGAAAAACAAAAGGAACATGAGAAGAACAGAAAATGGAGAAATGTACCCAGCTTTACATATTTAAAAATCTCTGGCCTCTTTAACAGTGCTTTTATAAAAAGAGTCTGACCTGCCTCCGTTTTAAAGCATATATTTCTTGTAAAGATTAGGTTCTCGCGTACAAAATGTTCATTTCCCCAATAAAAATGACATTCAAAAAAGGCACTTTGTTGGGTCGGAGAGTAAACCCCACAGTCCTTTAACCCTACGAATATCTACCTGCATAGCAACACCTCGGAGAATGGTTATGACTTGGATATTTCGTTTCAAAATAGGGAAAGAAAAAGTAGTTGAATTTTTGGTTTATCATAAGCACTTTTCAAAAGAGAAATATTTGAGTGTCCATTAAATGTTCAGAGTCTGTTTATGTCCTGGTGGTGTGGGTGAGGTGAGGACTGCAGGCTGGAGGAGAGAGGAGCTGAGAGCGGGGGGACTCGCACTGGCCCCTCAGCCTGCTACCTGCCCCTCAGGTTCTGCAGCACACCGTACACGTCCTCCTCTTTGCTCAGTCCCTCAAAGAAAGGCAGCAGGTCCCGGAGCTCCGTGTCATTCATGTCATCAAACCACGACTGCACAGGAACCTTCACAACACAGACACAGTTATTATCTGACATGGTCTAATAATGATCACATTCATGTTATGACATGTTATGTTATTTGTCCAAAATCTTGATTCACAACAAATATTGCTCTACATTTGTCACACTGTGAAGCAATTTCACTTTCAGTGTTACGGAAAACAAAATGCCAGAGTGGTATAGCTGTACTGGGTTTTACAGACAGTGTAAATTGCTGCTGAAACCAAAGTAGATAAATAAAACAAAAAAGAACAAGGATGGGAACAAAGATATGTATCGGAGTTCAAGTTCTGATTCCGGTTCCACAACGATTCTTTTGGCACTTTTGAGGCAGAAAAATTGGTGGGTTGGGGAATGCAATTTCCAAATTATATCATAAAAAAAAGAAGTCATTTTTATCATCTATATATATATATATATATATAAATCGTTCCCACTTTATATTAAGTGGCTTTAACTAAAAGTCGTTATAATGTATTATACATATCTTGATTTATAAATCTTTATAATATAAAAATGGATAATAAAATAATCAAAAAAATTAACAATACATAAAATATGAATGTGTAATTTGTTAATAAGTATAACATTAAAATGTATGGAACAAAAAAATAGTAATATGCTGAGGAATTTAAGTTAAATTAAATGACTAAAAAATATATAAATATAAAAATAAAATATGTATTTAAAATATATAAATAAATAAAAAAAAACTTTATATATTGAATCAATTTTTTATTATCTTTTGCAAAAGCTGCATTAAAAAATACTAAATAAATTTTTAAAAAGTGCATACTTATTTATATTTAAAGGGTGGATACTTATTTTACTCACTTATTTGTGGCAAATTATTTTTCTATCATTTCAATAACTCAATGTGTACAGTATGGTGTACACTGAAGGTACACTATGCCATTTTGGAGTAAAAAATAAAACTGAAAGAAGATTATGCTTCATCTCTGCAGATGAATGTGGTTCATGAGTGTGGTAAAGACATGGTTTGGTTATACATTGTCATATGAATAACCAGTTTTACCATATTAACCAGTTTAGGTCTAAAGCAGAACATAACAGAAATTATAAGCTGTGTGTGTTTAATTAGCTAAATTGGCAGAGCTGTATGGTTGTGATTCACTTAAAGAAAAGTCTCATAAGAGTCCATTGTGACTCTGAATGTCATGTTTACGTTTTCTTCCCACTGCTATACAAGCGCAAGAGTAACAAAGCTGTGGTTTAGTTAAAGAGTTTCATCAGCATTCAAAACTCACAGCATTTTCAGGATGGAAAATGTAGGAAGCAGGGGAGTTGTCCACAATGATGACGTTCCTGAGCTCTCTCCCAAGCCGACTAAGGTCTTTAACATAGTTCCCTCTGTGGAAAACGCAAGATTCCCGGAAGAGTCTCACCCGAAACACACCCCACTGGTCCAGCAGGTCAGCCACCGGGTCAGCATACTGAGGCACACACACACACGACAGACACTTACAAACAAGTTAAAGGAGGGCCTTCAAGCTGCTCATGCACTGATTAAACAGTCGAGTCACTGCAGAATCATCCAGCTTCTCCCTGCAACGAATACAAATAGAAAACAGAGAAAAGCAAGCTGCTAAGGCAAGGCAACTCTATTTCCATGTCTATGCAAAAAAAAAAAAAAAACATCTACAAAGAGAACTTTAAGGAAACCTACAAACCACAGTCAGATATGTGGCTCTCAGTAAGAAAGCTTGCTATTAAAGCCAATGAGCTGTTATGTTGTCGATGTAACGGACACGGAAGCAACCAAGACACGTGATCTAAACTACAGTGAGCCGCATACACTCTCAACAGCTAATGTGTCACTAACATCGGCTACAGATACGGCGACAAATGAAACTTCACAGCGTATCGTAAAAGCGGCCAAACTCAAACAATGTGAGCGTTCAACGGTGAAGGCAGCAGCGACTGGAACTACTGGTACACGGCACGCATTCTGGAAGTCACAGTTGCCATTGAGACACTTACCCATGCATTAGCGGCTAAAACAAACGCAGGCCACATAGAGACAGAGAGGAGGGTCAGATATTAGCAGAGCAGGGGTGTATCACAGCATTTTCTCCCTTAAACACTGCAGAGTCTTTTGACATGTTTGATAACATTAAGTGAGTCGGTGTGGTAGTGTGGTGGACAAACCTTGGCTAGACTGGCTGTGAAAAGCACACATTCAAACAGCTCGCCCATTTTCTGCAGGAACTCATCAACGTGAGGTCTTTTGAGCACATACACCTATATAGGGGAGATATTTTGATACACAGAGCCATTTAAGTCAGTTTAGTGCTGCTCATAATACATAAAATCATTATAAAACAATACAATATAAAATAGAATATTTAATATAATGCAATAAAGTGTTTTTATTGTTAAAGTACATTTTAAATGATAATAAATGTCCATAATACACATAATGTTTAATATATATATATATATAAATTACTACAATAGAGCAATTTAAGTTTAATTAGATAATACAATTTTCATAAAATATTTACTAATTATTACATTTAATCCTAACAAATTTCTAATATATAACACACAATGGTAAAATCTTTATAAAACAATACACTATAAAATATGAAAGTGCATAATATGATCAAACAAAATAATTTACACAATTAAATATAGTAATATAATATCAAATATAAAACAAAATGTAATATTGTGATGCTGTAACATTTAAGTTCATTTAAATGATAAATTTAATTTAATTAATTTAATTATGTATTATCTACATTATGTTATTATAATATATAAAACACAATGAAATGAAATCCTTTTTTAAACAAACTAGAAAATATAATATGAAAATGTATATCTCAATAATAAACATAATAATAAATGTTTTCTTTTTTAATTATGATACGCCAACCTATTTAAGTTCATTTAAATAAGTAATTTAATCTTTGTCATCTTTATAACTCTTAATAAAATTAAACATATTACAATTCTAGTACATGATCATAAAACAAAACACTATAAAATATAATGTAGCAATATAACAATATAATACAATAGAATTCATTTTCTTGTTCCTCAGTTTGAAGGTTAAAACACTAAGAACAGACGATTTGCATCAGCTCCATGAAGACAAACGACTGCCACCTAGTGCAAGTAATCATGAATAGGCCTCGAGGACAGACAGCCTATCCTGGATTACTTGAACAAGGGAACAGCCACTCAGCCACCACTTCATCTAATCAAGTCGACACTCACAGAAAACACATAAATGGCTTCATATTTGCTACCGAACACACTTGAGCATTCATAATTGCTCAAGCGTTCACATCTTCAGCAATCTGATGTCAGTGTAATATGAAACCAGCACATGTTTCCATCAGTACTGTACCTGATGCACCGTGCCGTCGATCTCCACTGGGACGATGAAATCAGCATTGCTAATGGGCTGTGAGAAAGCAACAAACACAACACAGACAAGTCTGACATGATTTCTTCCAATAAAGTAGGTTTTACATTGAAGACTAAACCCTTGTCTTATTGCAAACACTTCAGCATCACTCAGACTCATGAAATCCATCTTTCCAAAATACAGAATCATTTAAATACCAAGAATAAACCATATCAAGTTGCATACATGAATCCATTAATTATAAAATACTTATCACTACTCAGCCAGTTGTATCACCGGATTCTTAAAAAATAACAGCTTTTGGGGGCTTCTCAAGGTTTTAGTCACACACAGCTATTCAACATTATCCCAAACAGCTTAAACATGACACTTTCTAAAGTGCATTTTCTGTAAATCCTAACTTCTCTCATGCTTTGTCTTTCTTATAGTTAAAATGAATCCTCAAGTGACCTTTTAAGTCACATCTACTATATCCAAATATTACGTAACAAACTAATAACAGCTGATAAGCATTATGACCGCAATCATATATGACTGATTTGTGATGAGCTATTTAAATATTGCATAAGCAAAATGACAGTGCAGTGATAAACAGCAGAGGGCGTCTGTGCTTTCTCAACACAAAGCTGCCAAATCAAATAATAATAATCTCTTGTGAGGGAGGTTTGAAAACTGCACACCTCAAATATTTGTCCTAAAAAAAAAGCCTGACATTAAACAGTCAGTTTATTTTTATTTATTTTTTGAGCAGTTTGAGCCTTAAAAAAAAAATCTTATTTGGTATATCAAGCTTGTATGGCTCATACTCTATGACTCACAGACTTTTGGTTATTCAGAGGCCCAAACTATGCAATTTTGCTAATTCTTTGCTAGTTCTTATCATGTTAATAATTTAGAAGTCATAAAATTGTGTATTAATATGATAAATTTGGCTTTAAAGGATTAAAAGCCATTTTTAAACAAACTACCCCACACAGATAATAATAAGATATGATTATATTATAGTTTTATTTATATATTATAGTTTTTTACATATATATATATATATATTTATTTATATTTATTTTTTTATGTATGAAGTTAATTAAAATCAGAAGTTTATTTTATTTCAAGTAACCTTTTTTTTTATGGTTTTAATCTTAGTTAACCATAAAGACCCTGCCCTGCACTAAATTTCTGAGCTTCATTCACAGATCAAGAAGCGGAGGAGCCCAGTTTCACAATCAGTGTTGCTCTTCAACTCTCCTCCTACCAGCAGCAGAGACAAATAAGTCTTGACTGGGCCGTCACTAAGCATCACAGGAAGCTCTGCCTGCACACATGTACATCCCTAACGCAAAATAGGTCACAGTGGGTCACAGTCACTGAGCAAATTACAGATAGAAGCCACAGTTACCCTGCATCTTCAGTCCATCCCTGGTTGTTTCTGAACTAACTTCTACAGGCAATAACTGATGAATTACCTTAAACGAGCTGTGCACCAGAGTCTCATCCAAGTCTATTACCACACACTTCTTCCCATAGTCATTTATGTTAACTTCAGGGAGGAGGTACTTCTCTGGAGGCTGTCGAAATGTAAAACAGAGAGAGTAAACATCATGAACATGGAGCATTGTCAGAGAAATGAGACGGGAGGTTAAAATGCGACGTGTTAAGACTGTTATCAAGCGAAATGAACAGACATATGGGAGAAAAGCAGCACAGTTCCCAACCATCTAAACATTTCCTCTGGATATTGTAAGGGACAGCTTAGGGCATTTTTAGGAAGTGTGTTTCCTGAGCTGCACAGATGACGCTCATGCAGTAACATCCCAGGCTCTTCCGAGCGGAAGTGGAAAGGATTACGGCCGTGCATAGGGATTAAAAGGTTTCTCACACATTAATCAGAGATGCAGGATGGGTAAGGTTAGAGACTGAGAGAGTGACTTCAGCACTGGCTGCCTGTATGAAATCCCATCACTTTATTTATAAGCTACGGGTGAATGGGTCCCTCTCTTGATCCAGTTCTCTAATCCTCGCTGCACCGTCTCAATACAAGCAGAGGCAATCTTGTTATGGAGGGAGGCAGTATGCTGTCGAGTCCGTCTAATCAGATCCCTGTCTGTTTAATGGGATGAATCAAGTTTAGGAGGAACCGCTGAGGCGCAGTCATGATCCTGGTCCGAACACTTACAGTTCGGCTTGACACGACTTCCTAGTCAGTAAACAAACAACGGTACAGCAAATCATGCAGCAGAAACGTCATTGTGGGGTTACCAAAATCTAAAGACGAAATCATTAAGGATCATGAGATCTGGATTTAAACAGACTACCACTGAGATTAACAGCGGAAGAGATGCACTAAACCCTTATCAATTAAAGATCGCCGATAATCGGCCAACCTAGTCATGAAACTTTTTAAATGAAGAAGTGTCATATTTTTACTTTCATCAAAATCACAACCTAAGTAAAAAAAAATGCAAGAAACTTATAGGTTGATTTTCAAAAAGGTGCAAACCAAGACTTGAAGGGATAGTTCACCCATGATTAACCTCAAGCCTCAAGATTTGTATACGGCTTTCTTCTATCAGAGTTGTTTTAAAACAATGTCCTGGCTCTCCCGAGATTTATAATGCAACTGAATGGCTATTTTCAATAGTATAATAGAAGTACAATAAAACACATTCATCCATCATAAAAAGTGCTCCACACAGCTTCGGGAGGTTAATAAAGGCCTCCTGAAGCGAATTGATGCATTTGTGTAAAAAATGCCTTGGTCCTACAGCATCCGCTGGACCACCACTCTCCTGTATACGCTCATATGACTTAGCGGAAGAAAGAAATTATGGTTTAAAAAGTTTTAAATATGGATATTTTTCTTACACAATCGCATCGATTATCTTAAGGAGGCCTTTTTAACCCCCGGAGCATTTTTTTATGATGATAATATCAACAACCATTATAAAACTTGGAAGAGCCAGGACATTTTTTTATATAACTCCAACTGCACTCGTCTGAAATAAAGTCGCATAGAACTAGGATGGCTTGAGTAATGCCAAATTGGGTCATTTTTATTTTTGGGTGAACTATCCCTTTAACAATAAGGCTGGCCTAGTTTTACCATTCAAACACTTGGGGTTGGTATTTATAGATTTAAAAAGTATTAAAAAGTATACATTTCTTTTTTAGTCACTTTGGATAACAGTGCTTAATAAACGATTGAATATAAATGTAAAATACTTAGAGGTCTTCAAAGCATCAATAACATTATGTTAAACAATGAACCAACCAGTAATGTTTGGCATCGTATGGAATACTTTCCCAATAAAAATGAATGAATTTTACTACATTATAAATGTACGATTTTCAGCTTGTTACAAAGTTTTATTCTGTAAATAATTTGTTTTTATGAACAAAAACTGTGAAGAGGAAACAGAACATTGATGAAAATCAAATTATTTCAAACAAATAAAAACGCATAGCTTAAAACAGGCTAGTGAAAATACTGGCAGGGCAGGTTAAAAAAAAATAAAGTACTATTGGATTCTGTAAAAACTTTGGAGCTGGTGCAGAAAATTTTGCTCAGCACCTTTAAACGGACGAGAATACAGTGGAAAAACACTTGCATTATCAAATCAGAAGCAGTCATAGTCCCAATAGTTAAAAAGCAGGAGGGTGGGCATAGACACATCTTGAAAATGCCTTAACCTATAATTGTGTGGAAAAACTTTAGGCTTTCCAGGCGCTTCAGAAGTAGTATAATATACAGTGCATGCAAGCATCCATCAGGCAAAGTGCATCACTGTCCACAGAGCCACTTCAAAAGTGGATTCGAGTGTACAGTGGTGCGGCGCTCCATGCGGCATGCAAGAGCACACAGACAGACGACATGGAGTGGAGTGGAATCATACATACACTGGGGATAGGGATGACCTCAACCTGGTCACACTGGGACATGAGAGATGAAGACAGAGGAAACAAACAGGAGAGGAAATGAGGTGCTGAACCACAAGACAAATGTGACACAGTCTGCACAGAAAAAGAGTTGTGATGACTTCTTTTTAACATCAGCAAACCACACATGACGGTGAGATGCAGAAGCAGAGGTCCTTGAATCAATACACATCTGATTTACTGTAATCACTCCCCGTGTCAAGAGGATGTTTGGGCGTCTCACCTTCGGTGGAGCTCCGTTCTCCTCCACAGGTGGAGGCAGAGGGCTGCTGTTGTTGTTAGGGGTGGCAGGGGGCTCAGCATCGTAACTTCTCAAACAGCAGAACAATGAGCTGAAGATGCTTCGAGTCCTCTTCTTCTTCAGACTGCTGTTAGACAGCGAAACTGACAAGAGTGCACAGAGAGAATATATTGAACACGGTTTAAAACATATGACTGCAATAATAATTTAATAGCATTTAATAGCATGCATTTAATGCATTATTAGTGGCAACATTGCTGCAATAGATTATTTTAATATTTTTATTTAGAAAAACACTTAAATTATCTCTTTAACCATTTTATGATTGTTTTTATGGTTACCCGCCGTAACGTGAAAATATATAAACTAATATAATACCAAAACATGTATGCACAAAAGTGTCCCAACAGTTTGGGGTCTGTATGATATTTTGAATGTTTGTGAAAGAAGTCTTTTATTTCACCAGACTCCATTTATCTGATCAAACATACAATTAAATGATAAAATATTATTGTAATTTAAAATTTTTTATTTTAATATATTTTAAAGTGCAATTTTTTACTTTGATTGAAAAACTGAATTGCAGTCATCAATGTCACATAATCCGTCAAAAATCCTTCTATACATTTTTGTGAAAAACTATTTTTTTCAGGATTCTCTGATTATTAATATCAGTCATCGATGATCAGTTTATATATGGCACAAAGTTCAATGACACTTATTAGGACACTAGTGGTGGGAATGTCCGAACACCATTTAGGAAATTGGCTTTCTCCCAGTGTAGGATGTCACTTGGGATCTTTAATTAAATATCCAGAATATTACAACTGATTATGAACAGGCTTTACACCAACACACTGCACAACATCAAAGACCCTCACAGTTCTCCTTATTCAAACACACACACACACACACACACTAATAATAATCTGCCTTCATTCCAGCGACAAGGCGGAGGCTCTAAATGTTAACACTGAGGTCACCAGCAAGTAAAGGCCCTTTAAAAATAGTGACAAGCAGGAAATAAATATGAAACTAGACCCCACTTGCTCACAAACCCCACCCCGTCCCCTTTAGGCTCCTAAACCCTCATCCCTCCACTCATTGGCTGCTGATTCCAGCACCATTTTAAGGGACAGAGGCTATTTTCCCTCGTTTCTGAAGCTTGTGATGACTTCAGAGGCACTGGGAGAGAAGGAATATTTGAGGGAGAGGGGGAAGAGGAGAGGGTGGGGCAGCAGCAGGGGAGGAGGAGCTAAGAAAATGAACAGCCTATGAGAGCCGTGCATTCCTCTCCCGCCCCTTTAGCCATCTCAAAGCTTCAGCCGAACATCTTTTTTTTTCTCAAAATTTTAAAACTCTGCACCCAAATTAATTATAATAAAAATCCTTATGCCCTATCAAATGCATCCCAAATTATGACAACTGGAAAGATTCTGATGACATTTACGACTTTCAATAGTTTTGATGGAGAAAGCAACTTCTAAATATGTATTATGAGCTGTTATTTTCTTTTCAAAGGAGTGGATCATTTTTCATAAGTGGGAGGACAGCAGCTTGGCTTTACTCAGGAATACTGTAGGAGTAGACATGTCAGAAAGCATGTACAGCGTCACACTTTGAGGTGTAAAAACACATCTTGATATCTACTAACTAGCCCTTCGCAATGAGAGTCTTTGCAACTCCACAACAGAGACCTAAATACAAAAGGCAAAAACACACATCTGTCTGTAATCTAGTTTATATTTAAATGCCTTTAAAAGATAGAGTAATAAAGAGTTTTAAAAAAATCTAGACTACAAAAGCTCCCAATGAGCAACTAGGCCTAATTATTATATAAAAGTATTTCCATATGAATTTCAAAATAAATATAAGAAGAATAAAATGCAGTGAAGTGCAGAGAGTTTTACATAATTGTGGACAGAATGCAAAAAAAGATCCCTGTCAGGCAATGGGCCAGAGACATTGATCACTGCTGCAGACTCACTCAGATGCCATCAGAGCTGAAGGCATGAGAAGATGCAGCTGCCTTAAAAAAAATCCTGTAATTACTACTGACTTTAATTACTTCTGGCTTAATATTAATCTGCATGTTGGAAAGACTCATTAATGGCTTTGAAGAGGGAGGCCTGGTCTGGATGAGATCAAGGCTGTATATGTAAGTCACAAAAGGCATTTAAAGTGTTGCCTAATAGGCCATCAAGAGCACAAGGACCATTTTAGAGGGTTCAACTTTATTCTGTGCTGTTTTGAGAGGGCAGCTGTTGAAGAGCTTCTCTACTCAGCCACCCAGAGGTCAAAGGTAAAGCCCTGGAAGTGGTCCATCCAAATATCTGCTGTCAGAGCCGGACATCCTCAGATGGGCAGCCAGAGGCAGTTCTGCAAAACTGCCTTCATAGCTGCCTCTCTCTGCAGCAGAGACAGATTAACTCATTTTTCATTTTCTTCCAATCTTCATTTTAAATATTTAGATATTTAAGGCAGGATACTATAGGCACACACCTATTGTTGTTTTCATGCACTACTTGATTTTATTTTAGCTGTTTTGTTTTCATAACTTTTTTTTTTAAACTAATGGAAAGGAAACTTATACAGTATAAATACAGTGTTTATTATATATATATATATATATATATATTACAGTTTATCTATTTGTGTTTGTAGATTTCAACTGCAATACATATTTTTACACAGTGTTTTCTCAGTATTACTTATTTCTCATGCACTGAGCCAAAAATATTTAGTTTCACTTTACCAAACTTTCCCGTTTTATTCCTACCAATATACTTATGATTTTTACAGAGGTGTTTGTTCTTACATATTTTAGCCTAATTTATAGAACACTAAATTCCTAAAAACAGTTTTAAAAGTTTTTTTTTTTTTTTTTTTTTTTGGTTGTGGACAGTATTTTCTGATTTATGGAGTGATTAAAAAAGAAACCAAAACCACTCTGTAAAAAAAACTGTCAACATAAACCAAGAATTTTTAACCTGATTTTTTATCAAGTCTTCAGATTTATTTTCTGGATTTTTATGCAAATTAGTGCCAAAATAATTACATAGCGCATTATTTTCATAACATTTCAGAAAACATGATATTTCAGAAAACTTGGTGTTATCTATTAGTGAAAATGTGTGCCCCATTCACCTGTGGTGTCTTGCTGTAATATATATATATATATATATATATCCACGCATTAATTGTTAAATGTTCGTTTACCTCCTAACAACCTAAAGCAACATGACTGAATTTTCCGTTGTAGGCACCTAAATAGCACACATACTTAACTATTCCTGTTGCTGACTGGACTGAAAATAGAACAAATCAAAGTCCACTGCTTCATAAAAACACACCAAATAAAACATGTGCCCTTTAAAGCACTCTAACGTTACTTATGCAATTCTTCCTGATCACTTCTGCCTCATGACAGAAAGAAACATGTTTATATTGGTCTCATCCACATCAGGTCGACGGACGCTGACAGAGCCCAAAACTTTCAGTCTCCAGCAGTTTACATCGCGCCTTTACGACGACTCCGTTATATAAACACACACTCGGTCATCGTTCTGCGTCAACAACACACTGTCATATATAAAGCATATTAAAAGTTAACAAAAAACGCCTTATTCTCACTTATGTTAGTGCAAAAAGTAATTACATGCCTAAAATGTTTCTTGTGTGTGGACTCAGGCTCGCAGCCCGCTCGTTTAAAATGGTGGGTAACGTTAAAGCTAACACAACGCGCAACAGCGAGCAACTTCAACACACAAAAACACCTCTCACCTTTCTCAGCATTTGACGAGAGTATCTCTTCCTCCTTGGGGTTCGTAACCTGCGTTATTATGGACGTGTTGTCCATGGAAACGAGATGTTAGCTCCTTTTTCCAGCGAGTTGTCTCCGTGTCTCAGCTTGTGCTAACAGCTAGTTGAGTTAATGGCAGATCTCCAGCCAGCAGCAGACTGCTGTCGCTCAGGCTAGCGTGGGCGAACGGACGGCACCCGACCACTAATCTTTGCGTTTTGTTGCATTAAAATACGCGTCGCGGACACACATTTGATCAATCAGTCCGTACGGATGCGCATAACAAAAATCAGTCGCGCCAGCGACGAATGGCTAACAAATAGTTGAAAGCTGGATTGCTAATATAAGATAGCGTTAGCGAGTTTACCACGAAACCTCCAAATGTAGGTTAGTCTGAATAAATGCCCCGCGCGATGTCTGAACGCTTGCGTCTAAACTCCTGGAGCTATAGCCGACATCTGTGCGCTTAAGCGACCGTCAAGAACTGCCTCTTCATTTTTTCCCCGTGTTTTCTGATCTCTGCTTCCAATATGGAGACGGCGAGTGTTTGATATTCACGAGAGAGAGCTGAGGAACAGCACAGCAGGAGGAGGTATTTTCTGGGAACCCCCTCCCTCCTATTAAAAATAAAAGCAGTCGCGAAATGACAGGAGTGCGTTCAAAGTTGACTGATTTCTTCATCAACGTCTTAGAAACTCGACTGTGGAGCTGCGATATTTAATCACAAGTCAAAATAAAATACACGAACCTTTGGTCGGGTTTATATTTTCAGCTCTGGTTCTCAATCAAGGAAACGGGGAAATACAGTAAGAGCAGAATAAGAGTGAGATTTAGAGATTCAGCTTACTATATTGATTGTTTTGTTTGCTTCCTACTGTTGTTTAATTTATACTGAGGAGCTTTAATGTGCGAATAAATAGTGAAATGCTACGCTATTTATAGTAAGAAATGGGTAGCCTATGGACTGTAAATAGGCATCCGCATCACACACAATCTAGTAAAAATCATCCTTTGCTTGTATTACAAAGCGGAAGCAGGCTATATATTTCTGCTTGTGAGGTTTAAATAGTTAAGGGCTTTCCCTGAGCGTAGTTATTTTCACAACATCGCATCCCATGTCTCCATCTGCTGTTCAAAGATATTGTTGCAGTTTTGTTAAATAAATTATTTAAAAGTTTTTGTTTCGCATGTTTCCCATGATCTCTGTCTCTGCTATGTAAAAGCTGAATAAAATAAAAACAAAATAAACAAATAAACAAACAACCGGGTGTGTATTTTATGCTGTGCCAGTAGGTGAATTCAATAGAAGAGAACATGAAACAGCTACATTTTCAAGCATTTGCATCCTAACCAGTGCATTTTGTGTTTTCGTTTTTTATTATATTTAAGTGTAAACTGGTGAACATTTATTTATTGTTTCGTAATTATAGTTATCATAAAGTATATTTTATAGTTTTGAATCTTGGCTGCAAACTTTCTTCTTCTAGGCTATGCATTTTAGGCATTTTACGCTGTTTCAAATTCTGGGGCTATAATCAATAGTTGGGAGCAAACTGCATATAGAAGCAAATTTGAAAATATCCAGATAAGTTATCAGTATTTAGAATATCACCTGTCATCCAAACCCACAACAAAATTTGTATTTTTCCAAAAATTCGACTTAGTGTAATTCAGGTCCTATTTTTACTCATATTTTAAGTTGCAATATTTTGACATAAATAAGAATAACAGAATCATACTGAGGGAGAAAATGATGACTTGCTGGTGATAATTTAAAGTAGTTTGGGAAGTGTCCATTATAACAACAGATGATAGATAATAGGCTATTTGGCTATTTTATGCTTTTTAAATATGTCAATTGTGCCAATTGGCTGTATTTTTTTGTTCAAAAACTTCAGTAAAACGTCTTTCAAAAACATTTAAAAGCCTTAAATATTCTGAACTTTTGGTTGCAAGAGTATTGACAATGGTTGAAGTAAACATGGTTCATCTTCATTGGATTAGCCTACACAAGGGACTGCTTCAAGACAGTACAGTAGCTACATCTACACACGGATCAGAAGATGACAAAATAAGGGCTTTCTCCAGCCGGCCGTGATGCACCTGTACCACGAAGCGCTCGTTCTTGAATTTGTGCGCCTTTTTGATGGACAGTTCTAGTGCCACCCCTCTGCAGTTTCAGTCCGGATTATAAATACACTCTCTACACCCCTCCCGCAACATCCACACCAGCCACTGCCGCCTCTCACAGTGCACCATCGGTACTGGAAAACCGGGACGGATGTATTAGGAGAACCCCCTACTCACCCCCCTTTTTCTTTTCTTTTTTTTCAATTTTGTGGGGGTTGACAGACATCTGTCTTCAAACATCTGAGCGGCTGTGAGGTTAGTACTGAGCAAGTGCACTTCCTTTTGAATGACTGTACTTACTGTACACGGTGCTGTACACAGACAGAGTCCCACGGATCATGCGGCGTGTGGGCGTTCAGAGCTGTGCAACATCATTTAGCCTACATTTAATAGGACTTCACAAAAGCGAGCAGCTATAATAGTTGAAACAGATACTCAGGTTCTAATTGAGCAGGTACACGCATGGTTTTTTTAATTCATTCAGTGTTGAAAGGAAATTGATTTGGGAGTTCAGTCCTCGGTTTTCATACTCAGGATCTCCTGATGTGTGGGAGATCGCATTGCGCTGCAGCTGCTGCGCCGGACCATGAGCACCTGCTCGGGCTAAAATAGGAAGAGACTGCAGCTGACGGTGCTGTTTCTGAGGAGCCGTCAAAAGAGGCACTCCAATTTAAGTCACTGACTTACAGTTTTGTCTTCTGAGAAGTAGACTGGGTGTGAACTCTTTGGGAATGTTTTTGTTGTTTTATTCGTTTTAGTTTTGTTATATCTGTATTGTAATTGGATTGTTATTGATTATAGGGCAGGCTGAGGCTGCATCGTGGCATATATATATAAAAGTGTTTCTTATACATTGATGATCGATGTGTGTGAACTTCACAATAATTATTGTAATTAGGCTATAGTGTCTTCCCTGATCGAGAACAGCGCTTACTTTTACTTTTACTGTTGGCACTTTGCAGAGAGGCTACATTTAATACAGTACAGTTTACAGCAGGCACAGTAACACAAATAATGATATTGTTATTTCACTGTAACGAACTGCACAAATAAATAATAGGCTACATTAACAATTAAAAGGCTCACGTAGCTAAATTAACATGTTTTTCTGTACCATTTACAGTAAATTTGTAAAGCATTACAGAGCACCACTCCTTTATAAATTGGATTTTGCAAACTAGTTTTTCAAGAAAAGCTTGATTCTGGGTGCCAAAACCCGAAATGACAAGGTTGCCTCTTGACTGTTACATCAATGTTGCAGTTGTAGTGACCTTGAATAATAACTAAAACAATGATATTAATAAATAAATGTAAAGAAATCATGAAATTTTGATTCTAGCACTTTATTACATGTATCTTCTAAAATCGTAACTTTTTACATTTAAACTCAAGTTCAAATTTGTAACGTCATTAATATTAATAGGCACGTCAAAAAAGTCTCCTGTGATTGGACAGTTATTTTCCCGCTGATATCATTATCATTAGGTGAAAATTTCGCCGGTTTTTCTCCGTCAGCTGTTGCTTCACAGTATTACGGTAAAATTTTATTTTCTTACAGTTTTAGAGCTAAACTTTCTCGCTTAACCGCGAATATACATTTTAAAACCTTAAAAGTATTAATATAGTGTACCTTTGACCTGGTTATAAAGTACCAAAAAGAGGAGAAGTATCAGTGGATATCTGAGGAGACGAGGGTGAGTGACGTTTGACCTGTAACGGCCGTTAGTGAGTATGAGGGCGAGGCTAATAAAATGAACTGTACAAAACGGGCAAATATTAAAGTAAATACGAAATTAGGATTTCACATCCTAATAATTCACTGTTTTATGTACATTTGCCATATCAAACCTTAAAACCAACCGTAAACAAGCTTGTGGAGGTATTTGTTATATGTAAGTTTCTTTTTATTTACCGTATTTATTTCCTGCAGTGGTCAATGGTTAATTTTAGTATAGTGTGTAACAGGATTTTAATGTAAATACTTCTCTTCAGGTTAACCATGGGAATCAAGACAGCCCTTCCCAAGACCGAGCTGTACCTCTACACTGCTGTCCTGTCTCTTGCGCTCTTATGGGCAGGCAGCTGGATCATTGAGGCCTCCAGTGGTACACTTTATTTTTATCTCACGCTTTTTCTTTCTACATTAAGATCACAGAATTATGTTCACATCAATCACGAATGCTCTAGAATACAACGACTGAATTTGCATTTGCTTTTGTTCGTGGTAAATCAGAGCACTGTAGTATTATTGTTTCTGTGTGTGCAGACTGTTTTGCTTATTGACATCCGAGCCGTGCTGGAGCAAACTAGCCATGTCCTGCCTCCGCCTTTTTAAAGATCACATATTGATTATGTCTTCTTTTCGGTTTAAACACAGGAACATCAGTTTAGACTAACATTACTAAATGTACTCTAAATGTACCTACACTGGTACACAGAGTCCTACACTGATAACCCTCAACAACCCCTGACTCTTAAATAAGATCTTTTATGCAATTTGTATTATCTTTGAAATGCATATTACAAAGGTTTGTCAGATTTCACAGTACCATTTCATAATCTCAAAATATATTTGAGAGTCTGGATTATTACAGAGAAGCCCCTGAATATGCAAGCAGGCAAAATTTAATGTATGTGTGTATGTGTGTGTATATAAAAAGAAAGCTTTATAATTTAGCCTGAAACACATCTTGCTGCTTTTGGGAAACTTTTGTTTTTTATTTGCAGAGAATGTGAACAGAAAAGCATTTAGAGAGAATGTAAAACCAGGATGGCACTACTTTGGCAGAAAAATGGCAAGTATTTCACATCCTCTACTGCTGTAAACACATTTAAAAGCCACCTCAAGACATTTGTTTGGTGAGGCCTTCTCTATTTTTAATGATTAGTATGTTTGAACAGATGTATTTGTTGTGTTTATTTTATTTTTACTTTTTTTTTTTTGAAAGTGTACAGCATGTTGGTACACTCTGTGGGTTTTGGGGTTGCTGAAGGCTTTATAAATAAGTTCTGATTTAATGTATATTACATTAATGACTCTTTTTAACCATATTCCATCTAAACTTAATCACTTTCTGTAACTGATATTCTCTGTCTCTTTAGGATGTGTCAGATTTTGAATGGGTAATGTGGTTTACCACTTTCCGCAACCACATCCTGTTTGCCCTCTCCGGTCATGTGATTTTTGCTAAGATCTGCTCAATGCTGTCTCCAAAGGTACTGTATGGGGTTATTCACCATTTGCACAAAGATCAAGTCATTTAAGATTTAAGAGTGATAATATTTTGCTATTGATATTTTATGTGAGTGTTTTGTGAATATTGCATGATTTCATGTATGGACTGAGTCTGAATACTCAATAATAGAAAAAAAACCCACACACTTTGATATTAACAATGCATGTGTTAAATGATCTAATATGAATGTTGTGTGAAATTTTACATGCTTTCGTGTTTTTTTCTGCTGACCAAGAAGACTGGTATAGATTTATTCAAGGTAACTCTGAAAGTACTTTCCATTACCATTTTTATTTGGATCATACTACTAACTGACTAACTAATACTACTACTGCTATAACTCAAGCTTATACTGGACTTATTTTGTAATTTCTAACACTAAAAACAGTAGTTCCTTAAAAAGTCAAAAAAAAAATTCATTAGTATTGTTGTACGTGACAGCTGGATAACATAAATGTGCCTTTTTAGAAGGAATTTTCTTCCTAACCCACAGAACAGATCTTTGATCTATATGCTGTATGGATCTCTGGCTGTGCTGATTACTATGGGATGGACATACATCACTCTCATCCTGTCTCACTGCATCATCCTCTACAGTGTGGCCCTTGTCAAGAGGAAGTGGCTCTGCTTTGTGGCTGGACTTACCAGCCTGGCAACTTTCAAAATGGAGCCCTTTAACACCTGGCAGGTGAGAAGTTCCATAGAGAGTGAATGATCATTTCTCTAGTATGATTTACAGTTATTGAATTGAACTGAATCAACACTGAACTAACTTGAGCTGAATAATGGAACCATTGTCTTTGTAGAGCTGCTTTACAGCAGAACTTGAATTTGTCTCATATTTGAAGAAATTGGCATAATTCTGTTATTTTCCTGTTTACTACTGTGAAGCGGCTTTGAAATAACCTGTATTGTGTAAAGTGCTATAAAAACAGTAGTACTTTAAAAACCTTTGTTAAAGTTGTGAAAGAATAGCATATATTCATAATGTGTGTATTCTTGCAGCAGTATAAATATTGTTTGTGTTGTTTATAACCCCTTATATAACATGTTTTCCCCCACAGTCTAACCACAACTCCCTCTGTGGTACAGGTGTCCATGTGCATGTACAGACACCTTTAGTTTGTTATTTTGATGTTCTGATAATTTGTCTGTTTTGATGCAGGAAGGATTTGCAACAGGCTCTTTTGATCTCCAAGATGTCCTGTTCTATGGAGGCTGTGGCTTTTCCATTATGCGCTGTATGAGCTTTGCTCTAGAGAACTGTGAGAAGAAAGATGGCAATTACAGTTTCCTGGATCTGATCAAGTACAACTTCTACCTCCCCTTCTTCTTCTTTGGACCTATCATGACCTTTGATCGATTCCACCAGCAGGTGAGTCCTGTATTTTGAGAATCTCTCAACTTCCTTACATTTTTCTCAAGAAAACTTTAAAAGTCCAGTTTATGGACACTATATAATCTATAGAATAGAATAATTAATTGTTATAGTGTTGATAATGTCACTCTGGTTAGGTATGCACTGTAATGATCCCTCTAATATTCTCAGGCTAACAACCCTAACTTGACACGTAAAGAAAGAGAGATGTGGAACATCACCATTCATGCTTTGGTGCACCTTGGGGCTATTTTGGTGGTGGATGTCTTCTTCCATTTCTTGTACATTTTGACCATCCCTAACGATTTGAAGCTTTTGAAGCAACTGTCTGACTGGTCTCTGGGTCAGTAAATAACTAGAAAATACAGTAGACTTTTAGAAATAATGTTACAAGTAGTTTCTAATTATATGTAAGGACAGTTTCATTTGTTTTACTATCACTAGTTGGTCTGAATTGTTTTGCTATTCAGCTGGCTTGGCGTACTCCAATCTGGTGTATGACTGGTTAAAGTCAGCCGTCCTGTTTGGTGTCATTAACACGGTATCCAGACTGGACCATCTTGACCCTCCTCAGCCTCCTAAATGCATCACAATGCTCTATGTCTTCGCTGAAACGTAAGTGTAGTCATTACCAGAAGAGAAAAGACAGAGTATGTTTTTGAAGCAGTTGACGACTGTGTAACCAGATAACATGTTTACAGTTTCTTCTGACATTGTCTTTTTTAGGCACTTTGACAGAGGAATCAATGACTGGCTGTGCAAGTGAGCAAATAACCAATTCTATCAGTGTATCATCACGTATCATTTTTTAAAACGTATATTTCTATAATAATCATATACTCAGGAAAAACATTCAACTTTACATGTATCTCCTGTTCTTTGTTAAAGATATGTCTATGATTATATCGGAGAAAACCATGATGCCATCTTAAAGGAGCTTCTTGCAACCATTTGCACCTTTGCTGTCACAACTCTGTGGCTCGGACCCTGTGAGCTGGTTTACATCTGGTCTTTCTTTAACTGCTTTGGCCTGAACTTTGAACTGTGGGTGGCTAAATTATTTTCTCTGCCACCTTTCTCCACCATTGAGGTAAGATCCCAAAGACTTTCAGTTGTGAGGGATTTTTGAGCATTTGGGTTTTGAATCATTACAATACCAATTGATTGTCTTTCAATATTACATCATGACTGATTAGCCTACTTTTCACTAATATGAAAATAACATAATTTGCTTACTCTGAGTAATAATGCAATGTTAATGTTTTTCTAGCGGAATCTTATGTCTGAGGCAATGTCACGTCGAATCAGGGGCTTGTTCAATGCTGTTAACTTCTGGCAAATTGTCCTGTACAACGTCCTGGCACTGAACAGTCTGGATTTTGCTCAGCTGGTTGCTAAGAGACTGCTTCTTAAAGGTAAGTGTTTCGTTTTAGACCATTATATAATGAAAACGGAAAGTAAAGTAGCTAGAATCTTGTGCAGAAGGTGTTTCTTACATACTGTACATCAGACATACAAAAATATTGAAACATATAATTGTATCAGCAAAAAAACTCCAGGGGAATGGGGCAAACACTGCATGTACACAGAGAATAATAGCACCCTTGTGATTCCCTCAGGCTTCCCCTTGTCCACTCTCTCGGTGCTGTTTGTGACTTACTGTGGCGTGCAGCTGATAAAGGAGAGAGAGCGAAAGCAGGCTCTGCTGGATGATCCGGAACCAGTGCCGCCCACAGAGGCGGACAAACAGAAGGCCGAGTAAAGGACAGAGAAGTCATTGAATCTGATCCAGCTCTTGAGGTCCCTCTTGTTAATTCTGCCCCTGAGCTTTCATGCCAGACCGATGCAGTCACACCACTATGGTCAATGATTTGCACAAGTCTGTTTTTAACTGTGTATAGTTCTGAAGTGCACTTGCTTTAGCCAAATGCAACCTGTTCTCTGACATACTCTAGCACAAATAAACCAAGTGCATTTTTTATTTATATTTTCAGTGGATATGGCTATTTAAAGAATGGGCTTGCCAAATATTTTATGAATAAATAATATATAGAACAATAACTGTTGTCTTTTATTTCATTACTCTTAATATGTTTACAGCAGTGTAATTCGAGTATTGTTGAGACATTATAGTTTCTAATAATATTTTGAATTCATTTTTTTTTAAATGTCTATATAATTTTTATTCATTTCAATGATTCACTTTACTACATCATTTTAGACACTGAAAATGAGAAACGATTCCTCAACCACTATATGTAGTTGAAATAAAGATTCAATTCAATTTGATTATTTTTATTTCAAGTAACAACTTCTTAATGGTTTTAATTTAAGTTTTAGTTAACTATACTAGTCCTGGTTTACAGCTATTATTATGACACAAAACGTACATTACACTCCTAAACAATAGTCACAATGATGCCGCATTAAACCACACAAAGCTTAGTCACTTAACCACATTAAACTTTGTGATGTCCCAATCTTTCAAATGATACGGTGTGAACACATTCCCCTATTAGGCTTTGTCCTACATCGAGCTTTGAGTGGCACACTAGAGATTTGAGTTGATTAATGGGCCTAAAATATACACTGATGAATACTGAAGGTCTGCTATGCTGTCATCAGCACACAATTACATATCTCCTAGTTTTCAGTCTCCCTTTGGATTTTTTGTCACATTACACGGGTTATTATCGCAAATGAGAATTTCCCTTGTCTTCATATACACTAAAAATAAACTTTATGGTTCCATGAAGAACCTTTATTATCCATGAAACCATTTCCTCACACAGAAGGTTGAAAAGTATTCTTTAGGTTATTAATATTATTTAGACTAAGAAAAAAGTGTACTTTCAAGAACTATTGACTGAAAAGTTTGAGGATTTTTCAGTCATCACTACTCCCCTTAAACCTCTATTTTTAAGAGTGTGCCTTTAGAAAGTTTATAACTTTAAACTGGAATTATTTCATTAAATATCTAATTAGAGAAATTGCTTTAAACAAAGAGCTGTTTGTGATTAATTGGTTCAGTGTGAAAATGTAAACAAGCTATAATAACCTAGTGGTTAGCACACGTGTTCAAACATATTACACCATGGTCTTGAGTGAAGGATGCATGTTTCCAATTCTTGTTTTCCCTGCAATCTTCAGTCCTCCCCATATACAAAAAAAAGTAAAAACAACAAAAATATAATGCATTCTACTGGAACTGGAACAAATAAAGCACTGTTACCTTCATGGTGCCAATGTTCAAGTCTAGCCTGGGACACATCTTGTTACCCCTGTTGTAAATTCAAAGATTAGCAATGCTTGCTTGCTACTATGAATTGATGCTAATAGATGTAGGAGCACACAATACCGAATTGCTCCACTAGAGGGTTCCACTAGGTGGACTTTATCTCCCAAAGCAACAGGCGTCTATTTCTGTGTCCTTTTGAAACTAGTCTTAAATGGGTCTGATTTCCACCTTTTCTTTCACTCTGTAACATTCTTTTCAAACTATTCACATCTCACAATCATCTTGTGGTGTTCTACTGTCCTACTCCATAAGATCTACAACTAATTCCCAGTGAGCAACATGTCAGCTGTTGGTCTGATCTGTTTGGTGGGGGGAAGGGAGGGAAAGCTTGTATTTCAGGCCCTAAGTGTGGTTCATTTACGCATTTCTATATATAGATGGACAGTCAGTAGCTGATAGCTTGTGACAGCTGAGGAGCTGAGGCCACACCAAAGTGTCACATCCTCTGCCACTTCTCTTTTAGAGTAACAGTGTTAATACAGTCAGTTCAGTTTTGCAGTGGGAGAGGACCAGGACACCCCTCCCTCCTACTGAAATATTACATCAAACCATACCAAGATGGCCTCCTTGTCAGTAGATCCAGTGACAGAGCCACGGATGTACCAGCAAACGCTCCTACAAGATGGGCTCAGTGATCTCCTGGATGCTAACAAGTTTGTGGACTGCGTTCTGAAGATCAAAGACAAAGAGTTTCCTTGTCATCGGCTAGTGCTAGCCGCTAGCAGCCCTTACTTCAAAGCCATGTTCCTTTCAGACCTGGAAGAGAGCAAAAAGTGGGAGATTGTCCTAAAAGACATTGAACCTGGAGTCATGGGAATGATCCTAAAGTACATATACACCTCGGATATCAACCTGACCGAGCATAACGTCCAAGACATTTTCATGGCGGCGAACATGTACCAGATTCCATCAATCTTCAGCGTGTGTGTCTCGTATCTACAGCAGAAGCTGGTTCTTAGTAACTGTCTGGCCATCTTTAGACTGGGACTGTTGCTGGACTGTCCACGTTTGGCTATGGAGGCTCGGGACTTCATCTGTGACCGGTATGCCCTCATCATTCGGGACCAGGACTTCCATCAGTTGGGTCCCAGCGAGTTGGCGGCTATCATCACATGTGACTCTCTGAATGTGGAACGAGAAGAGTTGGTGTTTGAATCTCTCATGGACTGGGTGGAGTACGACACTGGCAAGAGATTGAATGACCTGCCACAACTTCTACACTGCGTACGTTTCCGACTTATACCAACAAGTTACTTTAAAGAGAAAGTCGAGGGCCACAGATTGATCAGGACGAATCAGGAGCTCAAGAAGGAGCTTCAGATCGTCAAGGATGCACATAAAGGAGTGCTACACAGGGTCAAAAGGGTCAAGGAGGAAGGCGGGACAGCAGATTCTGAGGACGAGGATGAGGAGGGTTTGCTCCCGGGAATCCTAAATGACAATCCACGTTTTGGAATGTTTCAGTCAGACCTTTTATTGATGATTAGCGATACAGGAACGGTAGCGTATGACGTTGGTGCAAATGAGTGCTACGTGGCATCTTCATCCACCGAGATCCCTAAGAACCATTGCAGTCTTGTCACAAAGGAAAATCAGATCTTTGTTGCTGGAGGTCTGATGTACAATGAAGAGAACAAAGAAAAGCCATTCAGTTCCTACTTTCTTCAGGTAACGCATGGTCAAGTCTTGCTAATGTTGCTAAATATGTTTGTATTACAAATCAATGACTCAAAGCATCATGAATCTCTGGTTCCAAAAATACATTTGTGAGAATGACCCACAGGGTCCATTTAGCTTCAGAACAGCTGTTAAAGCTTTGAACCTCATGTGACATGGTTTTAATGTTGCCTGCATGACATTTTCCTTGTGTAATTCAAGAGAAACCTTTGAAGGGATTGTGTAGGAGGAATCAAACAGGAAGAATGCTTATAGATCATTATATTTGAATCTGAGCTCTTCTTCATCCTACAGTTTGATCCCATGAGCTCTGGATGGTTGGGGATGCCCTCACTACCAGACCCTCGGTGTCTGTTCGGTCTGGCGGAGGCTGAGAACTCTATCTATGTGGTGGGAGGAAAAGAACTGAAGGAGGGAGAACGTGCGTTAGATTCTGTTATGATCTACGACAGACAGTGAGTACAATCATATAGCAAACGACATACAGTGACAGACCTCGTAGATGCAGCAGTTTTCAAACTGAAGGCGGGTTGCACAAGTTCTGAAATTCTCATTTATGATTTAATTCTCATTTTTGTAACATGACGCACTATAAATGTATATCTGTCAACCCTCCCGTTTTCCTGGGAGTCTCCCGTATTTCACACCCATCTCCCATCTCCAGGTAATTTTAACGGCCCAAACCTCGCTATATGAATAGTCCCATCAATATATTATTCCAAGATTATCCATTTGCCACATCTAATTTGAAACTCATCCTATACTCACATATTTGACACATCATACAAATTTCAACCCATTTGTGACCTCAACCTGGCAACCTACAACCTTGCACTGTTGAGATCTGTGCAGGTAGTGGATGTAAAGATCAGTCTAACGAATCCTAACTGAATGAACCAGAGCTTTTGAATCAACAATCAATCATTTGACTCACTTTACATTGACATGTCACAGTTCCGTTTCAATAAATAATTAGTTACTTCAATACAGCCATTGGGCATATTTCATTCTTTTTGGTAGATCTTGAGATTGATTATACCTCTCCAGGTCGGCCCTTGCCATAACCCCTGATCAACAGGATTTTATCTGTCATGGCTGAAGGCTGATAACTATACAATTACACACAGGTCATTCAAATGGGGAGAGTCGGACCCTCTTCCATATGCAGTTTATGGACACGGAATTGTTTCGCACAAAGGACTGGTCTATGTGATCGGTGGAAAAACTGAGAGCAAGTGAGTAAAGAATTTGGTTTTATCATACTTTACAAACACACTATGCCAGGTTATCTTTGGTTTTCATAACCGGACTTGATATGTGATGTACAGGAAATGCCTGAGGAGAGTATGTGTCTATGATCCCTCTAAGTTTGAATGGAAGGATCTGGCACCCATGAAAACTGCCCGCTCGCTGTTTGGCACTGCTGTTCACCAAAACAAAATCTATGTGGTGAC
Organism: Carassius carassius; assembly: GCF_963082965.1. NCBI lineage: Eukaryota > Metazoa > Chordata > Actinopteri > Cypriniformes > Cyprinidae > Carassius > Carassius carassius. The sequence continues at coordinate 18,189,312 of NC_081774.1, read as the reverse complement.
TGGAGTCACTGATAATGGCCTGACTAGCAGTGTGGAGGTCTATGACATCGCCAGCAACTCGTAAGTCACCCTTTTGTCATATATTGTCAAGACTCCTTAACACAGGCAAGTTGCTCACTTGTGTGTCTCCTGCTTAGCTGGTCAGAGTTCGTGGAGTTTCCTCAGGAGAGAAGCTCTCTTAACCTGATCGAACTGGGCGGCTGCTTATATGCTGTGGGGGGTTTTGCTATGATGCCCAATGAGACCACAGAAAAACTGGAGCCCACTGAAATGAATGATATATGGAAGTGAGTACTTATGTTCATCTAAAATTGGTTTAATTAGACTTACTGGCCTAAGGAAACTTGGTCATATATATTTGAAAGGAATGTTGAAATTTGAGAATGAAATTGCGATTTGCGTGACAGGTTTGAGGAGGAGGAGAACTGCTGGAATGGGATTCTGAGGGAGATCCGTTATGCTGCAGGGGCCACTGTGGTTGGAGTGACTCTGAACACCTTGAGATTCACCAAGATGTGATCTACAGCTCTCATCTATTGACAAAATATCACCCACATCTTCATAAAAGAGCAATACATATTCCATTGAATCATTTGTCACAGACTTTGCTTAATATTGATATAGTTCGTTTGTGATAGATCTTAAGGTATGTAACAGAGCAGTGTTTGATGCTGCTGTTCCGAGAAAACTCAGCAGATGGAGATAAACACTAGACCATCTATTTTTTTTTCCATGAGAATGCTTTGTTATGTAGATGTTAAATAATTTGACGTTTTTAAATAACCATGTACACTGATTTCTATAATTCTATTATGTTATTTTAGATGACAACTACAATTGAACATTTTGCAGTTATGACCAAGTACAATGTTCTTACATTCAAAAAAGAGAAATAAATGGCAGTGACTGAACAATAATTGAATATACTGTAGACAATGACCAAGCTAAAAAAATGTGAACAACTCAACACGATCATTTGTGATTAATGTCAACACAAATATTGTCATACACCCTCCAAAGTCACATGAAAATAAAAAAGTAAAGGTGAAAGAATACAATTGATTTTCTATTCTGTATGCCATCTTTTTTCATGTTGATGCTGCTTGACATCATGACTTTCATGATGGGTCCTGGATGGAGCTTCAGAGTCATTTTTTCATCATGAATAATAAACAGCTAGTGCTGTGAACACAAACACTCTGCAATAAAGAGATCGGAAAACCGCTCGGGATTTGGAATGTTGTGCATAGACCAAAATATTCATATAATTACACAGACAGAAATGAAAACATTACAGCAATAAAATAAGGTTGCAATACCCAATTCATAAAAAATATTGCTGTGTAAAAATATTTACAGATCTGAAAAGGTCAAGATTCTTGTCTACAAGTGCAAAAAAGACCAGTTAAAAACAATAAAAAATAGATTTTTCATTTAGAAGATCAAACACTAGAGTCTGCACGAGACTGTGAGAAGTGGATAAACACTAAATAATGGAGAACAAATGATTTATATTATATAGAATATATAATACACTGGTTGCTGTTGTTTTTCTGACCTACACGTTCAGCCTAAACTCATTCATGAATCTGAACATCACCAAAAACACAAACCATCAAGGTTTTTGAAAATGTTAACAAAACAAATGAACCGTATACTTGAACCAGAAATGTCCATCTGTATACAACATACAAACTGTAGTCATTCACAATTTAGACAAAGATGGCGAATCAGTTGAATTAGATTTTTAAGGTGCTTCTGACACACAAAATTCTAACAGAAATAATAAAACTATGACAATATGTAAGGCCTAAACAAATATTTATGAAACCCCTTACACCAACAAGCCACTAAAGTGCGAGAAACAGAATCTCCTGCCTGCACATTTCCACCACAAACAAGAAATGCGTTACTTACTAATAAGTCTCTGACTACGCATATATATATCAGGTCATCACCCCAAACACAAATAGTGCTAATTAACAAATTTTTACATAAAGCATTTGAAAGCTATATAAACCAAATATTCTGTTGTCTATTTATTATTCTCTTAATATACTGTACATAAAGTATATATGTCTTACATTTTGCATTCTACATGTGGGTAATAGTTTTAGTATCATACATACTTAATACTTTTTGCCTAACTAGGTTTATTAAAGCACAGAGGGCTGATTTGATATGGGAACGGAAGGGATATTAGAGAATATGACGTGAAATCAAAGTAAGACTAACATGATATCTCAGACTCTCTGCTACATAAAAAGTATCCCTGCATCACAAAAAGTATAATACAGAGCAGCAGTTACAGGTTCCTGGAGTCTGTAGAGTAGAGCGGTGTAAGAGAACGCAGCTGAGAATGTGACGGACCCCCGTCCACTGAGTGGAGCACAGATGATGATAAAGAGACTACGCCATGCAGATGTGGCCTAATATCTCTCAGTGTTTCCATCCCGACCGGCAGTTGTTGGTTTGCAGCAGCCTGTGTTTGATTGGTTATAGTGGAGGAGTCCAGCAGGGGAGGGTTCCTGACCTGGGAACACTTCTCTCGGTGAGCTTTCAGCATGTTGGAGAAGCGGAAGCGCTGGCCACACACTTCACAGGGGTAAGGCTTTTCTCCCGTGTGCGTACGCCGGTGCCGCTTCATATTGGGACGACTCGTAAAGCTTTTCCCACAGATCTCACAAATGTATGGTTTCTCTCCTAAAAAGAACCAGCAGACCTCTTAGACTGTATAAAGTATTTCTAAGTGCTATACATGTGTACAAGCATCTCACCTGTGTGTGTCTTCATGTGTTCATCAAAATACTGTTTCATATTGAAGTCTTTCCCACACCACTGACACATAAACTGTTTGTGTCCGATGTGGATGCTCATGTGAGAGCGCAGTTGGTACTTATACTGAAAACGCTCACTGCAGACCTAAAGGACAAGGAGTGGACACATTTCAGACATGGCCAGCAGTTAATAAAGGAAATCATGAAACCGAATGTTCTGGTCCTGGATGCTGATTGGTCAATTCTAAGCTAAATTCAAAACATTATTGGTTATTGTTGGTTATTGTTTATTATACTTTGCAGAAAACATTTTTAGTTTACTCTTGCTGGGTATCAATACAGATTTTCTGATTAAAAGAAACTCTTATTTATGTAATTTTCACATATCTCAGTACATTTTAAAATACATTTTTACACATTAATAAAAAAAGGACAGTGTTTAAGACTGATCCAAATCAGTAACTCATCTTTTTTGATCTATCTAGTAAAATGACTCATTCGTTTTGGGAATTAAGTTACATTGTTTGTGCCTTATGTTTTTGATTCACTAAAAAGAACCTGTTCATAAGAGTAATCTATTCAATAACCTGTCTACACTAGTAATGTTAGGTGTATTATATTGTGTCCAGCTGGTGAGGACAGCTCAGCTTTTGTTGTGTTGATGAGAGGAAATGCTGATAAAGGGAATGTTCTGATTATGCATATATATATATATATATATATATATATATATATATACACACACACATATTAGGGCTGGTAATTTAACCCCTTAATTATATTAATTAATGAGAAAAATAATGCGTTAAAATTATTAAAGGGATACTCCACCGTGTTTTCATATTAAACTATGTTTTTCCCTTACCTAAGACGAGTTGATAGGCTACATACCTCTCTCGTCTCAGTGCGTGCACTCAATCGCTTTGGCGCGCGGTGACACTTTGAAAGCACTTAGCTGAGCACATTCATTCAATATGGGCCAAGCAGAGAAGCTACCAAACACCTCCACGTTTTCCCTATTTAAATACAGTTACTCGCGTAGTGTAACTCGACCTAGGACGGTAACAAAAAACAAAACGTTGCGCTTTTCTAAGCGTGTAAAATGGATAACTATATTGTGTGGCGGAATACCATGGCAAGTGCTTGTAAGCACTTCGTCTTGGCGCAGTAATATCTTCACTAGAGGGAGCGGGCCGGGGGCCGGGTGAGAGGATTTTTCACGAGTGAAGATATTACTGTGAATCATCTGCCATTTCATACAGTCGATTGATGACTAATATGAGGCAGGACAGCAACTTACTGCGTGATAGAGCCTAGAGAAAATCCCTAAAATTCAAGATATGGGGCAAAATGCCCGTGTTTGAAATTTTGTCTCATTTACATCACACAGTTAAGAAATATCACACGAGCTGTAGGCTAAGTGCAATATCACACGAGTGCAAATGTGTTTCTCACTTTATACAACAGTCCATTAAGAAGTTAATATTGTGCTATTTTAGACACAATGTTGTCTGTTTTGTTCAATTTTGCCAACCAAAATATAAAGACAAATCAGAACTGTTCATCCCCGAGCAACCCACAGCTGCATTTAATTTCTTAATCTACGTTTTGAATGAATTTGGTGAACCATTTGGCGCGTTGAACCATTGGCCATATTCGCGTTGCATTTGAAGTGGCGCTGCACAGACCGATCGGTGTATGACATCAAAGTACCGCGAGAGCGATTCAAAAGAAAAAGTGGCGTATGAATGAATCAGCCATTTGAACAAATCAAACGAATGAATAAATGACTCGATGACTTAATCATTAAGACATTTACCACCACCTACTGGCAGTTTTAGTTTATTATTAAGAGTATCATTTCATTAAAGAAATAATTTCATATTTTCATAGTAATAATATTAAGAAAATAAATTGTTAACGTTATAGTTCACCCATCCAAAAATGACAATTCTGTCATCATTTACTCACATGGTCCAAAAGAGTATATGTAATCAATTTTATCAAACAAAATATTTCTTGCTGAACCTACTTTTTGTAATCTCTGTTTGATGCTTTGCCCCACAATGACTTTAAATTATCTTTTGATAGTAGTTTCTCCAAATTTGATGTGCGATTAATTAGATTAATTAATTACCACATCATGTAATTAATTAGATTAAAAAAAAATCGCTTACCAGCCCTAATATATATATAATTTAAACATAATTTTAATGTTAATGTACTTATGTTTTATATTATTATGAATCAATAATGTATATATTCACAGCTTTTGCTTTATTGCTTCATTTGACCATACCTCACACTGGAAAGGCTTCTCTCCTGAATGTTGGAGAGAGTGGACCTTCAGTGACATGCTTCTTTTAAATGACTTGCCACATGTCTCACAGGTAAATGGCATCTCTTTTGTGTGGGCTAAAGATGTGTAGAACAAGACAATGATTATTCAGATAATTCAAGTTTACTGTTTAAAGTATAAGACTAGGAGTAAAGGTCTGGGAGAGGAAGCATTCATTTAATTTAATTGAACTTAAAAACAACTCACCAACCATGTGCTTGCGTACATGAGCCATTGTGTAGAATTTCTTCTCACAGATCTCACAAGTGTACTTCTTCTCAGCAAAGCCATGAACAATCTTATTGTGCTCATGGAGCGACCAAAGCTTCCTGAAAGCTTTTCCACACGTTAGACACTACAAAATGAGACAAAAACAAATCTTGTCCATTGCATTGGGTCAGTTACTTTATTGGATTATTTCTTTATCGCAATTGTCAGCAATAAAAAAAGGAAAAATGGGTAACTATCTACAATAAGGTTGCATTTGTAAACTTTATTCGATACATTAACTAACAATAAGTAATACATTTATTACAGTATTTATTCATATTTGTTAACATTAGTTTAAAAAAACCTGTTCATTGTTAGTCTGTGTTAGCTCAGGTCCATTAACTAACATTAATAGATACAACTTGTCATTTCAGTTATGTATTAGTAAATGCTGGAATCAGTATTAATGAAGATTAATAAATGCTTTAGAAGTATTTTTCATTGATAGTTTATGTTGACTAATGTGGTTAACTAATGTTATCAAATGGAACCTTATGGTGCTGTAAAGTATTACCAATAAATGTTTTAAATATCTAGGTGAAGTGCAGAAATATGTATTTTCTGTATTCATCACACCATATGACATTTCACAACCAGAAACTAACTTTGCTTTGACATTAAAAGGTGAAAAAGATATTAATAACCAGTGAATCAATTAAATGTTTCTATCTCTCTCTCTCTCTCTCTCTCTCTCTCTCTCTCACACACACACACACACACACACACACATCTTTATTTATTTATTTTTTGCAATTTTCTTCTGAAATTAGCATTTTTATCAGGCCCATGTATTTATGTTCAGTTATTTCACTTTAACTGCATAGAAAAGAACCTATACACTGTCATTTTAGTACAATTAATGAACCCTTAACATAACAGCCTGATAAAAATGCTCATTTTAGATGAACATTTCAGATGGAACTCTTTATTCACCCATCAAAAAAAAAAAAAAAATAAATAAATTATATATATATATATGTTTCAATAAAAGATAATGTCAAAGCTTACCTGTATGCTCTTCTCACAGTCGCTCTGCTGATGCAGCAGTAGCTCGCTCTCCATAAGGAAGCGTTTGCCACACTTGTCACAAATATGCATGCGGTTATGAGACATGTTCATGTGTTTCTCCAGGTACCAGCGGTTGTTGAATGTCTTGGGGTACCTCTGAAACTGGTCCAGAAGCTCCTCACTGTTCCCTCCATGAGCCGTCTCATGCTTCTCTCTCACACTGTTTCTCCTGGAGACCATCGCTGCAGCATCAGCAGGGGCCCGGCTTTGTCGTACTGCTCTTTCAGACATGAATGCAGGCAATGTGTGTTCTCCTTCCTCTTCACTGCTGCCTTCAAGTCTCACATCATCATCTTCACTTTGCTCGCCTTCATCTTCCTCCTCCTCCAAAGCCACATTGTCTCTTGATTCCTCAACAGTCTCATCGCTCCGTCTTCCTCTGCCAGGAAGCTGTTGTCCTGAGGGAGACTGAGCTGCTGCGTTTCCCTCTAAACCTTTAGACACGTTAAGTGTTTGGTTGTTCAGGTTCAACTCCACAATAATTTGCTCTCTATTAAATGAATCAATATCTTCAGAGTCCTTCAGGTTTTCCATTTCCTTCCCTTCTATTTTACAACCATCTACTTGCACTGGACGCCCATCGCCAACCTGAACAGCATATGGGTTCCCTTCACTTTTCCCTCCAAGGATCCTGGCACAGGTCGGGTCCTTCTCTTGCTTGATCTCCATGTGAAAGTTGGAGTTCACCGAGTTGCTGTTGCTCCAGCTCTGAGCGCCGACTTCCTGTTTGGCTTGGTCCACACTGGGACTGACGTCCAGCGAGCCTCTAGTAATGAGCTCACTGCAGGAATTGGCGATGTTGCTCATCTGGAGCACCGTGGCAGCCTTGAGCACGTCTTGGGCATTGCAGCTGGAGACCAGGAGCTTGGAGGTGTAGATGAAGTTGAGGATCTGCTGCAGGCCTTGAGGCTTGAGGGTCTCCAGAGAGAGTTCCACACGCCGCAGCTCCTTACTCGACGCAAACAGCGAGTGAAAGAAGGGGCTGTAGGCTGCTAGTACACCCTTATGGGCCTGGAAAGAAGTCTGGTGATGCAGGAGGACGATGTCTACGTCACATAGATCTGGCTGAAACAGACGCTGCTTGTTCAACCTGTCCATTAAAAAGGTGCAGTGAAGGGCCACATCCTCAACGAGGGAGAACTCTGCAGATGGATGCTCAGCAGTTTTCTCCACTATGAGCTAGAACAGAACATCAGACTGAACTGAGATGCACATAAACATTCAATGTGTAAATATACATTGCAGTCAAACAACAGGATTAACTGGAGTAAGCTGGAGTAACTGTCATTTTAAAGGTAGCTGTCGAGCAAATGATCATTTTTAAATTCTAGCAAACATGATTTCTATCATGTCTTTTATGCCTTTGTAAATTTAATAAAGAAGGTAACTCAAAAAGAAAAGTATTTTTTATATTAATGACATTATAATATATAATCAATAATTTGTTATTTACAGAGTGTCTAAATCTATATTATATTCGATTCGATTCGATTAATATGGTTTTAAAATGTATATTGTATAGTTGCTGTTATATCTTATATATTTTATAAAGATGATATAATAATTTATATTACAATATTTTATATGCTATGTATCTGAATGATATACAGGTTTTCCAGCTATCATTATATAGTCATTAAATTATCCAGACAAGTAAACAGTGAAGATATGTGAAATATTATATTATATTATAAATATATTTATTTTATAATACAATTTAGTTTCTTTATTATTATAATTTATTATTAAATTATTATATATGTCTAAGTTCTACTAGACATACCAACATTATTACAAACAGACAACAATTCTCATTTAAGCTACAGTATTCTCCAAAGTAATGAGCCGGGACAGGTAAACTCTCTGAAATATATTTGGAAAAACTGTCCCTTTAGGGGTATAACATCTTGTCACTGTATGGGGCAGTACAGGACAGCTTTCTCCTCTATAAAATATACAATAGTATCATAAAACTTCATATTACTATACGGATACTACTTACTACACTAAGCTACTAATATGCACCCTTTAGGGATGAAGAAGGTTGCTTTGAGGGTACTGCCCCTGTTTAAGGCACGCTTGTTCTAAATGTAATTTGTTTAGTGGAGGGCAATATTAAAATTTGAACGGATGTTCCTATAATAACAATCATTACATCAGCATCTTATCGAAAAGTAGCAGAAAGTTGTAGAAGCTCTCGACAGATGTGGAAGCAGCATGCTATCAGCACACCTGCATGATCCTCCAGATGTGACTGATGTCTGTCTCTGTCAGATTCTACAGGCCAAGTAAACATTCACAGACGAACAGGTAACAAAAAGAGTCAGAGAAGGAAGGGTCTTACTACCATGGTGATTCAGTGGTCTCTGCCTCGATGGAGTACGGTCTCCTCTCCTTAGCATTTCACAGCTTCGTTTTCATGAAGATAGCTGTCATTTATATCCACACTGCGCTCTTCTGTTTAAACATCTATCCGATTTCGCCATGTCCGCATGCAGAAGGGCTCGCACTCTCGGCCGGGGGAGTGATGATGATTGGAGGTGGAAAATCATATGGGTCGTTTTGTCTGAAGCTTTAAAGCGACAGGGACGTGATTAAACGAAAGGGAAAACACAATTCGTTCGGAGCTAAATTATGGTTACAAATGGCAGAATGATCGCTTTGGTAGAACAATTTTTTGGATGCGTTCGAACGGTCTCCTTAAGCACCTGGCGCCGCTGAGCAGTCAGAGCCCGAGGCAGCGGGGTCAGCGAGTCCACCGCGGAGTGAACCGGTTCACCGCGGACAGCGCTGACGCCTGCAGAGCGCCGCTGCGGCCGCGTGGTGGCGCTACAACACAGCTTTTTGTTAGACGCTTTTATCGACGTCACACAGCTGTGACTGAGAGGTTACATTGATTTTTTTTCACCTCTACACCTTATTGCATCTATAAAAGAATGTTACTTTTCATGTTTTGAAGTTGCTATTTGCTATTTGACGTCTTACTCCTAACGCTTAAAATATTTTATTAACTGACTTAAAAGGTAAGCAAAATATTTTGTGAGAAAAATCGCAATAAATGCCTTTGCTATGATACAATTTTTGCTGTCAGTGCAACTGTTAGTAGATCCCTCCAGAACGATCAAATCTAGTTTATTACAGTCTAAGGCAAAAGTGTTTATTAAAGACTTTTTCCAAAGGTTGGTGCACGTGTCATCAAAAATGACAAAAAAAGGCCACACACATGTAAAATATGGGGGATAAAATGATGTATTTTGTTAGGAGCTAACATTTAGTAGGCCTATAGACCCCTTAAAAGTTTGTAAACATTGCAACGATTCCGGCTTAGCTGGAGGCAAAAAGAGGCGCAGACGCAATGTTGACAAGCGTAAGCTAGCACGTTTTAGGAGGGATTTATTAAACATGGATGCAGAAGAAGTTTAGGAACTGTCCGAATATGTACAGTCACTGACTCTGCGGGACCGTGACAGCTTTTTTTGTAAATTAACTCTCGCGGATGGAAGCCGGCTACCTGACCCATATGCCATATGGCCATATGAATTACTTTTGGGTGGTTTGGGGAATTTTGTCAAGGCTTATTTTCTAATGTAACCTATCGCTGGGCTAACTATGATTAGCAATGTGTATTATTTTAAGAGACCATTCAAAGGATGTCACACACATCTATCGCTGTATGTTTGTTTACCATTTAAACTAGCTAGTGCGCTGAAGGTTGGCAACTTTTCACCTATAAAACAGAAACTTGCTGATTTACTAGATAAAACAAACACACCAGTTCATATGCATAGATTATTTAACCTGATATGAAGTGTGCACTGCAAACACAAGCATTTTTTATGATCATCTCCGTCCAGTCTGTATGCCGTATTGCATTCAACCACAATTGTCTTCTTGATTTCTGTGAAGGAATGTCTGCCGGGATCCGGTAAAACTTTAGTTTTGAAACAAAAGTGCTGTTCCTTCTATTCTGGCAGCCAAAAATACAACGAGAAGACATTTTAAAGTCAAAACCTCAAACTTTTAGCGCACCTGCTATGAGTTCTGCCTTATGTTCCCTCTCGAGGCGGTAACTCAACATTACGTCAGCTAAGACATATATGGGAACTCCTCCCTTCTCCATTTTTGCTGAAATCTTATTGGCTAACGCCAGCTGGGGGCAGCTGGCCAATTGACGCGAAGCTTGCAAATACTGACAGGTCAGCGGGCAGTATAAAATGCATGGCCGTGAAAATTACGATGAAGAAATCTCTTTCTTCACGCTAGAAGTCTTATCTAAGTCATCGTGGAAGTTGCAATAGAGGACTACTCACCCTGTTTTTCCTCTCCGCATCCGATGGCTGCTAATGCTAGATTCGGACCTGCCTGGGAGCCTCACACGGACCACACGTGCGCCCACTGTGCCAAGCTGCCAGTGCGCGCCCTCAGAGCCAGAATGGCTCGGAAAACAGCAGGAATGAGGCCCACTGCTGCCAGCGAGCCGCTGGTGGGCCCTCCCCCACCCGAAGACGAGTTTGACGTTGGCGTTGTGGACGATAGCTTCCGCCCCGCGAACTTCGTCCTCTTCGGAGCTGGCGAGGAAAACGACTACATGTCGCTTTGGACGTCGGAAAAGGTTTGGGCCTCTCAGTGGGACCGCCCCGACCAAGAGGGCCCTGTAGACTTCCAGGAGGAGCTCGTCAGGGTCTTCGGAAAGACCGTCACGGAGCTGGGTCTCACTTGCAACGCACCTGATGAGCCTGTGAAAGGTAGCTGGACTCGTGGCTCCTCCAGTCGAGCTGCTGCCAGACGGCATTGAGGCATGCAAGAGCTCGTGGTGAAGTCGTGGGCTGCACCCCAATCGGTGTGCACCCACTCTGTCACGCAGGCCATGTTCATGCACGTGGACGGGGCGGAAACCCTCCCTCCCGTCGAGGAGACTGTTACCGCGCACCTGTGCCCGTCTCCCTCTGCATTGGGTTCGGTCCACAGCCTGCCTTCCACTTCTGAGGGAAGGCAGCTTCTGCTCTTCATGCCAGGGCAATACTCAAGGTGTTTCAGGCATCAGGGATCTGCGCGTGGCAACTGATCTCGCGCTGATGGCTACTAAGCGCTCTGCTCAGCCGTTTCATGGGGCTCATGGTCGTCCTTACAGGCACCTATGGCTTACCCAAGCTGACCTGGAAGACGCGGACCGTAGGATGCTCCTAATCGCTCCAGTTGCTCCCTCTGGCCTCTTTGGTGACGCCATGGAGTCATGGAGCGTTTCTCAGAGACGCAGAAAGCGCACCAAGGCGATGAGTCACGTGTTGCCCCGTCGCTCACTCCAGTCATCATCTGCGAGGTTCCGCTCTTCTGCACCTCGTCAGGCTCTAAGACCAGCTAAAACAGCCCGCCGTGGCACCCCTCTCTGAACCGGATGCTCGTTTCGGCCGAAACCAGCAGTGGTAAGAGCCTGGGAGGAAATGTCAGGGTCAGTTGAGGACCCCGTGCCGTGAGAGAGCCAGCGCGCCATCCTTGGCCTTCGAGCTGTCTCCCTGACTGACCGATAAAGTGAAAGAGTGAGTGCGCGGGAGGCCCCACCCCCAAGGGTCCATGTTCAAATGCATCATGTCTCCCATGTTCCTTCGGGCGACGATTGCTATGTGTGTTTAAATGCTGTTTGTGTGAGTTCCACTATAGAAGCATGTACACAATCAACAAAAGAGCTTTTTCTTTCTCTTACACTCAACACTGTGTCACTCGCCCTGTCTCATAGCAGCGCTGAGCCACAACCCATGATTATAATGGCCTCGCGAGGGCGCGAGAGTGCCAACACCACATAAACACGGTGTCACTCTCCCTGTTCAGATGCATCATGTCCCCCATGTTCCTTCGGGCGACGATTGCTATGTCTGTTTAAATGCTGTTTGTGTGAGTTCCACAATAAAAGCATGTATACAATCAACAAAAGAGCTTTACTTCTTCTTACACTCAACACTGTGTCACTCGCCCTGTCTCAGAACAGTGCAGAGCCACAACCTATGATTATAATGGCCTCGCGAGGGAGCGAGAGTGCCAACACCACAAAAACACATGCATCATGCCCCCCATGTCACTATGGGTGATGATTGCTATATGTGTTTAAATGATGTTTGTGTAAAAAAAAATTTCACTATAGAAGCATGTATCCAAATTCTTGCACCCAACACTGTATCACTCGCCCTGTCTCAAACAGCGCTGAGCCACAACCCATGATTATAATGGCCTCTCGAGGGCGCAAGAGTGTCACACCATTATATAGATGACGCGAAGCGCCCTCCCGCCAGTGCTTCTAGCCTCGCGGGAGCGGGGCCCTGGTCAAAACTAGTCATCAGTGGCTGTAGACCTAACGCATCCGCGGTGTCATTTCATGGATGGTAGGAGGGCTATCCCGGGTGTTTCACCGTGGATACTGGGAATAATTCATGACGAATATTCTCTCCAATTCAAACGCAGACCTCACCGCTTCAATGGCGTGGTCCCGTCACTGACTTTGCCCCAAAACCGTCCTGTTCTGTGACAGGAAGTTCTCAGTCTGCTCGAGAGGGAGCGATAGAGCGAAATTTCCCCTCAGATCGAGCGGAATGCGCATGTTGAATTATCTAAGCAATTGGCTGATTTTAGCCCACTCAAGAGATGTGCTATGAGTCGCGTGGAAACAATGTTTCATCGTTTGGATACGCTGGGACTGCGTGTGAATATGCAGAAGAGCGTGTTTTTACGAGTCGGACTGTAACATATCTGGGAATATGTTTGGACTCGATGGCGATGCGAGCCCATCTCTCTCTAGAGCATTTCATTGACTCTGCGCTGTTTCAGACCGGGCAGGTCGTTTTCACTGAGGGAATTTCAGAGGCTTCTGGGACTGATGGTGGCAGCTTCTTCAGTGTGCCATCCGGGTCTGCTACATTGCGGCCGCTACAGTTTTGGCTGTAACTCGAGTTCCGCTGAGGGCGTGGTCTTCAGTCTACAAGCACATACGGTCATTCACAGTTGCGTTAGCACTCTTGAGACTGTGGAACAGCCCGGATATGTTCAGCCCAGGAGTTCTTTTCTCTACGAATGCGTCTACTTCAGGCTGGGGAGCAGTGCGTACCTGCCTCAGGCCTGTGGTCGGAGTCACAGAGAAGGTGGCACATAAACCATTTGGAACCGTCTGGAAGCGGTGTCCTTAGCCCTGCAAGCCTTTCGGTCAAAATTGGAGCGGCAACATGTACTGATTCAAACCGACAACACGTCTGTGGTCTCGAACATAAATCGCCAGGGCGGCGTGCGCTCCAGAGCTCTATTCAAACAGGCAGCGAGTCTCCTGTTGTGGGCGGACCGACACTTAATCTCCATAAGAGCGTCGCACATCCCCGGTACTTTTAACCGTGGAGTGAGCATGCTTTCGAGGAACAGGATTCCTCAAGGAGATTGGAGGCTTCACCCAGGATCAGATCTAATGATTTGGGAGGGAGGAAGTGGATTTGTTTGCCACGAGCGAGATCACACACTGTAAGTTGTTCTTCTCGCTATCTCACTCCCCCCTGCCGGGAGATGCTCTGACATCGCGTTGGCCGGAAGCCAGGCTTACACGTTCCCTCAGGTGAAGATTCTGCCTGTGTTGTGCAAAATCAGGGAGGAGAGAGCGTCAATTATACTCGTGGCCCCGAACTGGCCGAATCAGCCCTGGTTCGTGGACCTGAGAGAGTTAGTGATGGCTCCCCCATGGCGAATCCCCCTCAGGCAGGACCTGCTGTCTCAGGCGAATGGCACAATATGGCACCCCAGACCCGAGCTGTGGAACCTTCATGTGTGGCCGTTGCGGGGACCCGTAATAAGCGGGACGCTCTGCACTCACGAGTGCTGAACACACTTACAGAGACGTGTGCACCATCAAACAGTCGCTGCTACGCGCAGAAGTGGGGAGTTTTCACAAAATGGTGAAAAGATAAAAACGAGGACATTTATATTGACCCGGGGACCTGTTCCCTGTCGGATGTTTTGCGCTTTCTACAGCACAGTATGGATAGCGGGAGTTTGAAACCATCCATGCTGAAGGTGTATGTGACCGCTATTGCCGCTTTTCGTTCCCCGTTTGACGGGCAAACGATTGGTAAGCACGCTCTGGTAATCAGTTTTCTCAGGGGAGCAAGGAGATTGTGTACTTCATGGCCACCCTCCGTGCCATCGTGGGATTTAGCTCTAGTTTTGAGGGCTCTATCTCTTACTACCGTTCGAGCCCTTAGCCCTGAAGTCTGCTTTCCTTCTTGCTCTCGCTCTCTTTGTTTCCCTGCCCGCCTTATCTGTTGAGCCGGGATGTACCCTCTGTAGCGTCACATATACTTTCAGTGAGTTAAGTTTTATTCATTCTGTTACAACCAGCTATACAGTAGTTACCATGGCTGCTAACTCTGTGTTATGGTTTATATGGTTTATGCAGTAGTCACCGCAAACACCGTCGACTCTGTTTAACTCTCATGCTTGAGTTCTTATTGCGTTGTGTCTGCCCTGGTTAGTGCAGACTTCGATTTATTGCTTGAAGTTATGCAAATTTTGTTAGGGTCGGAGCAGATGTCTCATTGGTCTAGTTCCGCCTATCAGATGCAAGCACTCTTAGCGACACGGCCATTGGCTAGAACTGTCCTGCTTATGTGTGGGGGTGATTGACTCCGTTCAGGGCTTATCTTCACTGCTCTCACGGCGGGATTTTATACAGTTCCCGTATACGTCTTAGCTGACGTAATGTTGAGTTACTGCCTCGAGAGGGAACGTCTCCGGTTACTATCGTAACCTTGCTTCCCTGAGAGGCGGGAACGAGACATTACGTTAGCCGCCATGGTCGCTGTTTGATCAGCTGTGCTAGCGTTCAGTCGTGATTCTGAAGTAATTTTCGCGCCCATGCATTTTATACTGCCCACTGACCTGTCAGTATTTGCATGCTTCGCGTCAATTGGCCAGCTGCCCCCAGCTGGCGTTAGCCAATAAGATTTCAGTGAAAGTGGAGAAGGGAGGAGTTCCCATATCTCAGAGAACCGAGGTTACGATAGTAACCGGAGACGTTTTGCCTCCAGCTAGAGCGGTGACGTCACAGTGACATATGCGATTAAGGGGTCTATATTTTATACCTATCTAGTTGAGTTTAGTATGGGCAGTGGCGGTTCTACACGGAGGCCTAGGGAGGCCCTTGCCTCTGTAGACATGTCCCTGGCCACCCCTGTGCTGAAAAAAAAAATGAATATGATTTTACACGCGAGCGCCAAAAGCGGAACTAATGCGACGCAACGTTCTACACGGGTAAATTATGCTGCGTTCCAGGCAGGTTTTTGAGCCCGTAAGTCACGATTTCAAACCACGACTCACGACTTTATAGTGTTCCAGGCAAGTCACGCCAAACTTCCTGAGCGCAAGCAATTGTAGCTAGATTATTAATTTTAATGCAATGTTATATTGTCCTAAAATATTTTTTTCAATGTGCACAACTTGCGTAAACACTGCATCCATAGGCAATATTATCCGCAGAGGCTGCCATTGTTGTTTCGCAGGCTATGTGACGTCAGAGTTCGTAACTCGGAGTAGCCTACATCTATCTAGTACGAGTTCACGGGTGGGAAGTCACGGGTTTGACTGCTGTTCCAGTGCACTTTCACGGGTAGAAGGTTGGAAAAACACGGGTAACGGGTTGCCTGGAACGCGGCATTAGTGCAGCGCACCCAAACACTTTAGGAACTTAATCATATTCATGGATGCAAACATCGCGCTTTTCGGCGCCTCCCGTTTTTTTCACATCAGTTTGGGTGACTTGGGTCTGATTATAATTTCTCAAAGTCATCTGAAGCCATTCCATAGCTTAATGTTATGGACAGAAGACTATTTACATCATTAAATTAAAGTTTACGGAAACCTTGTTTTCCCTCCTCTGCGGCTGTCAATCATTCTCCATTCAGTATTCAAATAGCGCGCACCTCGTCCATTTACAGCAGGATGCATGGTAAAACTCTCTCCAATATTATATATTCACATTATAATGCTTGATCTGTAGATAAAAAGGCTGTGGATTTGAGCATAATTTAATTGTATATTATTTCTGTGTAGTGTAAGCATTATAAATATATACACTTCTGAATTCTTGACATTCATATATAAATATAAAATTGTGAAATGTATGATTGCCTGTTTGAATTTTATAAGAGTACTAATAGTAATTTGTTTTTATTAACATGTTTAGATTGTATAAAATTACTGTGCAGATTTTTTCAAGAATTACTTTTTGCTTTTATTTGCATTACATTTAAATAAAATATGTTGCCATTTTTAATGTGCCCCTCCTTGGCCCCCCTAGTTAAATTTGTCTAGAGCCGCCACTGAGTATGGGTTTAGTACCATGGTCTAGTGCAGCTTAGATCTGCAGAGGTTAATACTCAGTGTATGCTTCATAAATGTATGTTTTTAGGGTTTTGATAGTGTAGAAATAATTATCAGCTGAAAAACACACAGAGAGAGTGAGAAAAAGTTGTATAAAGTTGAAACAACACCAAAAGCTGCTCTGACTGTAAACATGGCAGAGCTGTACAGGGACTGGATTTGAAATACATCTTAGCTGAGTGTATTATTTACATGTTTATGTAGTTAACCCTTATGAATTTCTTTTTTTAGGCTAATTGATGTCACTTTTGACTTAAATAGGATTAAAACATTTATTTATTTTTTTAAATGCCTCACACAATAAGTCCCATGGAGCTCACTGATATTTCAATCGTCCTATAAAATATTCACAGACTAAACTCATGTTATCTTAATCTCTATATGAGACCGACTGTATATAACATAACATTTTAAAAAAATCGCTTATTAAATGCCCTAAATATAGCCATGCACAAAATCCTAAAATGTAGAATGTTTCATCTTATTTTGTGCAATACATTAATTCTGCATTCCATTGTTAAGATTTCTGCATGCAGTTTAACAGTTATTTTTACAGTCATTCTCTTTGTCTTGGGTGTTGTTCTCATGCACAAGTTCAGAGTGTGCTGCAAAAAAGTAATGCATTATAACAACTGCTCTGCTGTAGCACATTTAGTGTTAAACTGTCAAAAGCTTACAATCGTTGGACAAATGTCTTTAACAACATGGTGTTAGAGGAAGGTTGTAAATCATACAGTGGTGTTGAAGTTCATGAGTAAGCTAATGTAAGTTGCAAATAAACATAAATCACAAGGTCTATAAGAAAGGCATCTAATAATAAGACTCTCAAACAAAAATGATTATGGTTGTAATAATGATTTATGGGAATTTAAATATAGTCTTTGAAAATAATTTCCAGATGTGAAATAGATGAGGCTTTTGGACATAAGAAAGGGTTGCATGCTTATATAATTAATTTTTATATCTTGCTAATTAATATGGTGTGATTATAGGCTGAGTTTCCAGCCCTCTGTGGGAGTCATTTCATTAATTTCAATGAAATCGTCAGGAGACTCTGCCTCCTGTTGGCTCATCTGCTCACAATTATAAACATCATTTTGTTTATGTATTGGAGATCTCGCTGTAATTTTAAACCACGCTTGACCATCGGTCTGCTGACATCAGCACGCTCACTGGTATTCAGACACTGAGAATGACATAAGGAGAGACACACAAAGGGATGAAGAGAGGCAGAGTTACGAGAATAATTTAACAAGGGATTTGGTAGATAAATAAATGACAGATGTGTTTTAGATACATGGTAAACAAAATGAGATCTGCTTCACCCTCCACTGGGTGTGCTTTCACTCACTCCATCATTCTTGCTCAAGATTTGATTGTCATCCTAACAGTGATGTCTCTGATTTTGAAACCTCATGAGAAATCTGAAATCCACAATATACAAAAAACAAAGCAGTTGCTATTGTGATTGAATTAATACAAGAATTAATACAATGTGTTTGGTTTTTACACAGAGCCATGTGTATATAGATACACACCGGACGGATGGATGGATGAATAAATTTAGAAGGCAATTACCTGTTAAAATCAAACATTTAAATAAAACACAATATAGTGATAAAAAAATTGCACACTGGTGATAGTAGTGACATGTTAAAATAAAAATAATACATAATTTAATATAAAAATCTGTTATTTTCTCTGACCAGCATATACATACTTTTATATGAAGAGAAAAGACATACAAAGATCTAATGTAATAAAATTGATCTGTATACTTTCTATGACAACTTCCACAATGCACTTTCCAAAAACAGCAACAACACTCATATACTGACATTTTCTCTTAAATGTACATCTTATTCACAATGAGGTACAAAAGAACTGTGCATGCAAACATAGGAGCATTTTCATACCAGCTACTATGACTAACCCTGCGCATGCACTTATGACAGCTAAAAACATTTCAGACTAAAAATCCTCTTAGAAAGACCAATCTCCTAAAAATGCATCATTGCAATTGTTTTTATGCGACAAGTGCACAGTTATAGAACAAATGTCAATTTTCACATGTATACAATTACACAATAAATCACTATTATAAAACATATAGCATGACGCACTACTGCTGCACAAGTAAACATGCTTTTATGGCTCTCGATGAGAGACGTTTGTGTTTGTCCACATGTACACAGACACGCAAGCACATGACACGAATAGGGAGGATGCAAAATAACAGAATAACAGACTTTTTTCCTGGAATAAGGAAGAAGATAAAAATAAAACCTGCTCACTAGAGACCCAAAAGGTCACCATTCAGCTTTACAGATTATGAAGAGACTGAGAAATCTTGAGCGGCATAATGAGGGCAGGGAAAACAGAAAAACACAACTGACAGATACCAACTCTAATGCTGAAGATTAATGCCTGTGTTGCTGTTAGCGCCGCTTGACACAGTAGTTTGGTGAAACACAATCAAACGTCAAAGAGTCCATTTTACTTGCATATGTCTCTCCTGCTCGATGTGTATGAAAGAATGGCTATGAAGATCCATCATATACCAAACGGTCACCATGAGCTGCGCAGTTTCCCTCATGTTCCTACTGAGCGGTGAGATGCACAGATCCTACAGGAATGATGGCAGAGCAGCAACCTGCAAATGATGGAGGTGGTCCGGGTGACAGCCTTTCTGTGCGTGTAGAGCACAGATTCAATGGTTTGTGTGTCTTGTCATAGACGGAGCATCACTCAGCGCTCAGACGGCGGAGAAGTCATCTTGACAGGCGGAGAAGTCATCTTGACAGGCGGAAGCGCGGCGTGTGGAGGGGCTGCATTTTGTCATCATGGTGATTTGGGAGCTGAAGTTGAGGCCGTTGCTTGCCATCGAGGGCTGCTGGTATTTGGTGTCAGCTCCCAGAAATCTCTGCATGTGCCACCGCCTCCACTTTCGTTTGATCTCAGACTGGACCTGTAGAGTGTGTGTATGAGATCAGTAAAATATCAATATTTTTCTAAAATAATTTTTGTTAGAAAAGCCTTTTAGAATCACGAGAAGCAAATTCAATCATGGAACTATTGACTGGCATGTACAGTTCTCTCTAATATATATACAAAAAACATTAAAGTGCCCCTATATATGGGTTATGAAAGGTTATTTTTTTGGTTTTGGGAGTCCCCAACAACAAGTTGACATGCATGCAAGGTCAAAAAACACTTATAATATACAGTATTTTTCTTTTTAATCTTACTTGCTCAACAACTCCCAAACGATTCGTTTAACGATTCATTTTCTCAAAACCTTCAATCTGTGGTGATTGGTCTGATTGGTCTCATTTTCATTTCATAATGCCTGATAAAGCAGCGTTTGTAAGCGCAGTGCTGCTTTATGTAAAGCATTACAAGGGAAACTGCTATTTTACCTCCAAAAATGGCAATTAGTGGCAAAGAATGAATTAGCATTTTTTTAAGACCGACACGACAGCTGAGACAGCTTGTACAGCTTGAGATTCGTTTTACAAAAACTACTTGTTTCAATGATTCAAAGTCGACTATTTCTTTTGAGAGACAATAAATTTACACATGGTGCACTTTCAGATTTAAAACTTTGCAGGATGTTTTCATTCACTTAGAGCTGTTCCACACTGCATGAAAGGTCATTTTCAAAAATCCGTGATTGGGCACTTTAAAATTTGATTACATTACCTCTCCATTTAGAAAACAGTACAGGACTGCGACACAAAATCCCTGAAGAAAAATAAAGAGAACAATCAATTATAATTATAATTTAGCAACAAACACGTTTTAAAAGAAAATAATGAAATAATACAAAGTAAATCAATTTTATTTTAATTTAATCTAATTTCAGTATTTTCTGATCATAATATTTAGATACACTGATGCTGTTCTTATCATAAACTGTTTTTAATTATAGCCTATGTAAACACATGTATAAAATTAACCATCTTAGTCCACAAAAAGCCATGTTTATATTTCAATTTCAACTCGTCTGAATTTAGATCAAGATGGATGGTACTGTAAGTCTTGGAAGTATTTAAAGGGGTAGTGGGGGGGGGGGGGTCTGTCATCATTTACTCACCCTCATGTTGTTCCAAACCTTTTTTTTTCCTACTATTGCACACAAAAGAAGATATTTTGATAATGCCTTTATTCAATACTAAAACTGTATTAAAAAAACTAAAGATTTGGAACATTACGAGGCTGAGTAAATGATGGCAGAATTTTCATTTTTGGGTGAACTTAGGCCATTTTTGTATGTCCTCGTTCAACCTTTTCATCTGGTTGTATAACAAACATGGAGGGAATAAATATCACTGGGCATGTCTGGGGTTGCGGCGTGCTGGCAGATCCCACGGTGAGTCTAATGCAGTGGCCAATCTTAGTATTCTATTGGCATTTAGAGAATCCAAACTAGATAAACAATGCTTATAAAACAGTACAACTGTGGGTAAAAACATATTTCTGTCTCCTGCTGCCTACCTGAAAGGACCCCAGGATCAAGTCAAACACCAGACGCACATTAGACTTGATGTGATGAGGCATGAAGGCAAAAATGATGTAGTTTATCCCAAACAAGGGAATCAAAAGCAGAGTTGATTTTGCCAGTCTCCTGAAGATCAAAAGAAATGGCATATGTTGGAATACGTTTGTGTTTATACTGTGCATGTAATACAGCAATGTCTATGGTCTAAAAACTCACGAGTACTGGTGTGACTCATTTCTCCCAATATCCCGTGAACTGATTTTCTGACGAAGTATCCGGATGATACAAATAAAGAGAATGAAGTTCATCTTGAAAAACAGCAATAACAGATTAGGTCCCGTTTTAAAGTATTTAATGCACCACCTGCCATATTTGTGATTTCTTCTGCAAGGTCACTCACTAGTATTGTTATCAGTGTAGGGGTTTTTATAATCCACCATAGATCATCGTCAATAAAATCCCAACATCTATCAAAAGAAAACAACATAAAGAATTATTAATGGAGCAACATATTTGGGTTCCTAAGTAAAATTCCCAACCATTTCTTGAATTGAGAAATTGATTTTAAGCAATAAAGTACATCAAATTACAATTGATGTTTGTTTGTTTGCACAACTTAATCTGCCAATCAGTCACTATTACTATGGAAAGTAAACTACTGGCCACTTAAAGTTGTGACTCCTTTCAGAGGCGACTGATTTAGTGCATCTCTTGAACTCTTTGTTAAATTATTGTTTAAAATCCCTATGTAGAAAATGACTGGGAAAAATATTTCCAGAGCCAAGGCTGTTGAAAAAGTGGACTCTCACTGTTTGAACAATCCACATGAAGACTATGCAAAACCAAACAAAGAAATAAACAAGAAAAACGTGGCAATGAGAAATGAAATGATCCACATAAATTATTTTCAAATGTCTCCTCCTACGAGCTCTGCTCTAAATATAGCCTACTGACCTCCATGAAGGCAAGTCATTTATCATCAAGGAACAGTGAAATGTACAGTGTCAGCTATACTGTAACTATTGGCAAAAGGTGTGTAGAAGACAGAAATGCAACAAGTTCATAAACAAAAAAACACTCATATCCTTTACTCTGTTTTAATTGTTTCTCTTAGAACAGTGGCTACAACAAGCAAAATGAATTCTTATGGCTCCCATGAAAATATTACAAAGTATCAGTGTTATTCTGCGAGCACAAAGTTGTGTTTACTCACCCAATATCATGTAAATAAGCTTTTGTGATGCTCCAGATTGTTATGAAGACACCTGGAACTCCTGTAACACAAACACACGTATTGACTATGAATATTGTCAATATGTGAATACATACAGCTCTGACATGTTGACATTCCTCATTGAACTGGCCTACGTGATCATTCGGAATTCAAAAAAACAAGTGGATTGCCAATTATCCTTAAACCTTACTTGACCCTGAGCTCTGAGCCTGCTTAGCCTAAATTTAAGAAAAGTGACACATGAAACGTTTGCCAACACAATACAGGGACGTCAGTGGGAATGTTAACTGTTAAATCTTGAGTGTGTACATGCACACATGCTATTGACTTTAGAGATCAATTGGTCATTTGCATTTGACAGGCATTTCTCTCCTGCCATGAAGAATTATGAGGCCGAGGGCCAATACATCTTAATGCCACTGAGCACATACGCACCCCAGCCAATGAGAATGTACCACCAGAAGTACTTCCTCTCAGAGAAGAAGGATACGGCCAGGAGAGCATGCAGATACAGACCCTCCACCAGTAACCAGAAGAAACTGGCCATCACGCCATACTGGAAGAAAACCACGGCAGCCTTGCAGCCCACCTGTAAAATGCAGAGAGGATTTTGTTTAGAGCTATTATGCACTTGTGTATATTATAACAGGAACTGCGGTCTTGCATGTTTACCATGTACTTAAACAAAGGGAATGCCTTTGCGCTGGTGTGTTGCATGCGCTAGACATGAGAAAACATTGTGCAATACTCATAAAGCGAGGCATTAAATAGAGTGTTAACACATATAAAGAACTTCTGTATGCTGTTCTGTTAATGTTTGACGCTCTTGTAGTGCGCTGTCTTTATTATCACCTAGAAGTGTTTCTTAATTATTGCAACAATCACACAGCACTAAACAATCTTTAAAGGAATGATCTCTAATAAATAGTGAATCCATTTTAATAACTGTCAATATCTAACTAAGCCTAAATAATCCTAAATAATCTAAAGGCTGTTTAAATGTCAAACATGTTTTTGTGACCTTGCAAACGTGTTCACAGAGGGGATACGTGCCATCATGAGTGTTTGAGCGCCCTGTTGTTGTGACAGATGTAACATATTCTGTTGGCAGACAGCTGCGTCCAGACGGCCCAAAACACTCAGACCCAGATGAATAGTGTTTATACAGGAAAACACACAGAGAACACATTACTTAACCTTTACACACACTGGCCATCCAAAACGTTGGATGCATTGGACTCGCTTTAATTAATAAAATGTCACTTGAAAAAAAAACTTGAACACTGCATATGATATTCATAACTATGAAAATGACACTAAGCAATATAAACATGACCGTGATGTTGGGTAAATACAATGTCCGGATGAGGGAGGTCATTTACAAACTCTTCAAAGATCTTGAAGGACTTCTCAAATACTGCTATGCCTGACCACAGAATCATTTAAAGACCATTTAAAGAGCAAGCCTTGTGACAAAACAGCAGAGAAGTTTACTAACGAACTAATGTTTATCAACGGCTGTTTGTTTCTTTTGAGGGGAAAAAATGTCATGATGCGGTTACATTTAGCAGTAATAAAGTAAAGTGAAACCAAATACAGTGTAAAAAGGGTTTGTCAGGTACGTGCTTTATGTCGTTTTATTCCAGTAAAAAATATGATGTAATATCACTGAATCAACCCGACTAAGTTAGGTTACAGCAACCAAAGTCATTTTTAAATGTTAGTTCAAGTAAAACTGCCTGTTAATATGTTTTACTGTGTACCAGGAAATATAATCGTAACTATAACTGGAGTTGCTTCATTCTGATTGGTCAGTGGCAGATGTCAGTGGTTGGGTTTTCAACAGTCAAGATCTGGAAGTAATTGATTTTTAATGATCAATTTATACAGTTAAAGACAGACCTACTGTATGCTACGAGGTTTATGATATGTTGAACCAACAGCCCACATTGTACTGCATTAAACTAATTTAAAAACATTTAAAAATCATATTTTACTCTGGAATTCCTGGTAACAACTACATTACACATGATTCTGCAAAGACTCTCTAGCTCCCATCCAATTTTATGAACCCCTGTGAATGACTTGTTGAGACTTAAAAAAGTAATTTCTTGTAAAGTAATTTGCCTACAAAAATAGTATGTGAAAGACTAGTATCTTTGAATTCATATTATTCATAAAACAGTAGGCAAAAAGTTAATAAATTACCTTTATGACAATGACAACAATGTACTAGGAAGACTGTTTTGGATATCGAAATAGACTATGGTTTCTCAGTAAAGGCTTTAATTTAATATAAAGTATAGGTCAGATTAAGTAAGTACACATATAATAATTGGCATAAATGTACAGTCAGCCAGTCTATCACAATTATACCCACTGACTTTAAAATGATCCTTACTTAAAAACCACTTACAAATCCATAGTGGCAGTCCTCAGGTTCCTCCACCTCATACAGGACTACATCCTTCATAATTACAGCCACAGCCTTCAGTATAAAGGACATGAATAGGTGAATATGGATGTAGTTCCTTGTGCAGTGGAGTTTTCTTAGCAGCAAAGATAAAAAGAGACACATTAAGTTGTTTTAGCATAATAAATGATACGCAAGAATGCAATAAACCACATGCTGATGGCTGCATAATAGGCTCTGCATATACTGTATATAGACAATACATTATAATCACATGTGCACAACAAGGCAATTCATTACGTTTCCATACGTATTGCTATCTACACTCAAAAGAGTGTGCATACAGCATTCATATATGCTTTATTCATACATGCTACACTTCATAGAGGCATAGGAAACTCATATGCTGTGTGTGATATATACTAAGACTCTCAAGATCTGTGTTCCTGTTTAATTAAGTGTGATGCAACAGGAAGCTTTTCAATACACTTGAGATATGGCTTGACCTCTGAGGTCACTGAGGGGAACATCCACTGTGAGCAATTTACTACTGAGAAGCTTGTGCACGGCAAAGCTGCATGTTAGTGGTTACAAATTACTAAGCTATTTTGTTTGAGAGGTTGTGCAATAACGGATTCTGTGTATAACCATATCAAACACCTGCCTTTCGCAATACACATGTTAAATGTGATATAAAACGGGCCGTTTTGAACGAGGTCATCTGGCTTGACACCAGTATGATTAAGCTGAACATTGATTCACTGCTAGATCACAATAAAATGTGGGCATTCACCGAGGACAACAAAACTATCAAATGGGAGTTATTTGGGAGTTTCTTTTATATGGGAAAAGCAAACGCTATAAAGAGCCAAGGTCCTGTTCTATAACACAAGTCAATGGTATGTTTTGAGTTGTATGGAGGATTTACCTGAAAAGGCACAGAATGACGATGGCGATGATGAGGGATATAAGAGACACAGAGTGACCAATAGTGTATCCAATTCTCACAGAGCCCAGGAATTCACCCTACAAGGAAAGAAAGAGTGAATGACTGACTTATGACTAAACTCAGAAACACACTAATGATGATTATGTAGAACTGGAATCAGAACTACAAAATCAGTCTTGATTTGTTTTGAATATTTTAATTATGCATACTTTGATTGGATTATGGTGTACAATTCTACACCATTAGGTGGTGCCAAGAGATTCTCTTTATTGATTTATTCAACCGATTCATGTAAAACACGGATTCATCCTGAGCATAAACAAGTGACACAACTGATACTGGTAGGTCATGTTATAATGACAACATGACAAATGTAGTATGTTTACATTATTAGTAATGTAAACATACTACATTTGTCATGTTGTCATTATTATCATTACAGTAAGTCTGGATAGTGCACACGTATAGAACATACTTTTTTAAACAGTGGCCAAATTATACAAAAGACAGACCTTCTCACAAAGTGTCTTTATGAGTGAATCATTGAATCATTTACTCAACCGGTTAGATCCGCTTCTGCTTTGTAACAGATTTGTAATATTAAGATAATATGAACTTAATATTGTGCCTAAATTGTGAGTTGCTCAATTTTAAATTATATTCGCAAAATATCCGCAAGGCTGTTATTATGAAAGTACAACAGTATGCTGTTGCTCATGTGATATTGCTTCAATTATTTCAGCAAACTGAGGTTAAGAACCAGATTAATTAAACGGCAAATTAGCCTAAAACTGCAATAGCATAATAGTGTTGATGGGAGTAGAAAGTGCAACTTAAAGAACAGAGATGCTGCCAGATAATAGTTTCCATAATGACTAATGTAGTCTACAAAAAGCAGTGCAAATTAGCAACTATCACAGCTAAGTCAAGAGCAGAATGGGTTAATATATGACAAGCTGATGAGCGCACACCATAATAAATCACACTGCATAATTTATTAATAATCTCCTCTGTAAATTTTGGATCTGAAATAGAAACTCCTACAAATGCACATTCGTTAAGGTCGGCCACTAAAACAACCATCTAAGCCTTTTCATTACTATTTTTTCACTGTCTTTAGTAAATTCTAACAGAAGTTATTAAATGCCAAAAGAGATTTTGTGCTGGCACAAACTGTTAGTAACTCCAGGCCTAAATGTCGTAACTTTATTTGATTGTTGAATTAGTTGTGAAAAAATATGCTTTTATTGTTTAGAACTCATTGGGTGCCAGTCCAAACAAAGCAAAAATACACACCATGTTTCCATCCTCTGTGTTATTGGGGTCATAGCCACAGTTATATGCAGCGACAACTGGCTTTATTTCTGTCCAGCCGTTGGGAGTACAAGTCTTCGATATGTTTCCTGAAACATAAACAAAAGGGCAAAAGGACAATGAATTCTTAGGTCAAAACAGAGAGAAATGAAGAGTGTTAAACCACAGCCTCATTCCTCCAATAATCACTGCTACTCAGTCATACTTAAAACACACAGCCAAAGAAGAGGCTGGCGATTACTGCAGAACAAGCGAAGGAAATAAGCAATTAATCGATCTCAAGCGGCCAATGACTTAATCATTCACTTTCACTGAAAAACTTTTTGCATATTGTAACACAACTTTGTGATCTAATTAATTTTAGCAGAATTATCTGACATTTTTTGGAACGTTTTCCATGCAATTTGTGAAAACAGATTTCAGCGACTGATTATACTGTGCTAAACGCTCATTGGCTTGAGAATCCTCTCAGGCCCGGAGGACTTCAGACTGAATGGGGTTGGTTTCTGCACCCAGCCTGTTTTTGTGAAGTAAAGAGTAGACAAGCTCATCATCAGGTAATCATTCTCTGCAAAGTGGAGGAGGAAAAATAACAGATGTAGCTACAATGATTATGAGACTGTTCTAAAAGCAATAAAACTGCATCAAAGATTTCAAAATTAATTTGTACATAAATGAGCACCAACAGAGCCCCATTCCATCTGTCCACCATGACCTTTAAACATGTTAGCATGAACAGAGAAGCTTATTTTGTTCATTTCTAAAGTTAAATACCAGGCCCACATCCAATTAAGATGGCTCTTTGGTATAAAGACAGAAAATACCTCACTCAAAACAAAGACAAAATTTTAAAATGATTAATATGCGTTTGGCAAAGTTGTGGCGGTGATCATCTCGCTCAGATGGGACGGCTTGAAAACCTCATTATCACTGTGCCAGCAGTATGTGTAGCTGATGATGTTTACTTCTGAGAGCGAAAAAATCTACATTTAGACAGAGTGAGGATTGAGGACATTCAGAGATCCTGCAACAGGAATACATAAAACATGAGCAAGTGCTAACTAGCAAACAGATTACAGTCAATAATTAATAATGATAATGTATGAAGATGTGGACCAAACATGGGAGCTAATCAATCTGCTGTTATGTTATTTCAGAGCATGTCTTTGAATAGGTCTTCTGCGTCTAAGCATGCAGAGATACTCGCTGGGCCTCAGGTTAAAGCTCGCCCTTGTGAGAGTTTACGCAAGATTCCCTCCAGCCTGAAGGGAGAGGATGGGGGTTCTGGTTCTGCTAAAGTTTTGGTCCTTGAAGAAGTGTTGATAGTAGCATGACTTGTATAAACATGAATCAGACTGGGCTTTTGTTAAAGCTCTTTGAGCAAAGTGTTATTACAGCAGCTTTCTGCAATGAAGGTGCGTGTGTGGGTGTGTCCTCTTTCAAACACAAGCTGCTTGACGGATTACGACAGCGGCTTTAAAAGTGGATCTGCTGTCTGTGAGAAGTCGCAAGAATGTGGGTAATTAAAGCAGTATTCGGGGTTCAATACAAGTTAAGCTCAATCAACAGCATTTGTGGAACTCCTCCAAAAAATAATTTAGTTTCCTCCCTTGTTTTGTTAAAAAAAGGAGGTTACATTGAGGCACATATAATAGAAGTGAATGGGGCCAATTTTTGGATGGTTTAAAAGCAGAAATGTGAAGCTGAATTGAATTCTTTTATTAAAAGTATTGCATTCTCTGAGCTGTAAAGCTCTGTGTGGGGTTTTAAGGTTTATAGTCTTGTGTCGTCATGTGATGAAGTCATAAAAGAAAGAAAACAATAATTTTACAATAAAATTATTTCAGCGCATAATATTCATGTCTTGTCTTTAAAGTTTTGAAAAAGTATTTTAATGTGTAATACTCAGGGTTTTTAGTTTTAAGGGAGTGATCACCTACAATTTTCACTTTTCCACGAGAATCAATGTATGTTATGATTGCCTAACGATTATACACTGGCCTGGAAGCCGATATTTAAAAGTGAAGCGTTTGTTTACCTCAGGGTTTGTAAAATAGCCCACGTGCACGCGCACTCAAATACGAGATTTTGATTTCTTCCCCGTCTTGACGTCAAGACGGGGCAGGATATACCATATATGGACACCGCAGCAGGAAGCTCGCCCTTCCCCTCTCCCCCTCATATTCAGTCCCGAAAGATGCTGGAGTAGTGCACACGTGAGTTGCTCTGTGGTTGACTGCCAGAATCAACATGTAAATGTGTTTTCTCTACCAAGAACGGACCTAGCTAACAGAGACCAGTGGATCATTTTTAATGACGCTGTTCCTTCAACCCTTCCCACTGGCTTATCGTTACGTGTTTGTGCTAAACATTGTACGCCGAAATCCTTCACAAATTTGGGGCAATATCAGGCGAAGTTGGCATCGAAGCTCGGGAAAAGCGCCATTCCAACAAAATTGCCTGCAATTGAAACGGTAAGACTGTGTTTTTATTGCTCAACTGTGTGTAACAAACAGCATCTAACTGCTAATGCGGCTATTGTATGCTGCTATTGCGTCTGTCACTAGACAAATAAACGAAAGACTCGTGGTGAAGTAATTATTTATGTTCCCTGTAAACTGACTGCAAAAACGGACTTTTGACTGCATTATAATGATTTCTTAATTCAGAATATGATCAAGATTGCGTAGGTTGATGTGTTCGGGGAATTTGCCAGTTAATAGTAACGTTTAAAGCCCCTTAAGTGAACGAAATGACTTGAAAAAAGATTTGTTCATTTTGATGAACGAGCTTGAACAAGAGAGTCTGGCGTTGCCATATTGGGTGTTTTTTCCGCTACATATTAAGGCCGGTTTACGGTGTGTTTTTAGGTGTGTTTTCGCCTGGAAGGCTTTATAGAAATCTGGCATCCTACTGAACGAAGTTAAACTGAGAGAGAGCGTGGCGTTCACAGACAGTCAGACACCAGAATGAACGACTTCACAGTAACGTTCATCAGGCAGTAATGCGGTACGTTCAGTTCATGTTCGCCCAAAATATGAACGAGTTCATGAACTATCGTTCAATGAACGCGTTCAGGCACAACACTGGCAGGAGTATTAGCTTCGAGGTATGGGGAATGGCTGCTAACGTACTTTGCAAAAAAAAAATGACTGAGATCATCATGAATTCGGTTATTGTTTATTTGTTGCCTAACGCTTATATATGAGGCGCCGTCTAGTTTGTGTGTGTGTGCTGTGCTCACGTCTCATATGAGTAACTTTATGTGCGTGGATAGTTCATATACATGTATGTGTGACTAGTACTTAATATATATGCAAGCGTGTTTCATATGTGTGCGTGAATGAAGTTTGATTTAAGCATTAAAACGGCGCCTCATACTTATACACTGGCCGGGAAGCCGGTCGCGTTCTTTCACAACTTGCGCCATGATGTCAGTTTGTAATGATATGCTAAAGCGTTACCTGCGGTGTCAACCCCCCCTTCCTGCAACCAATCAACGCGCCCCTCATTTGCATTATTATAATGACCGTCCACGACAGCCAAAATATCGCATCAGATCTCGCGAGACAATAATGCCTACAGAAATAAGGGTCTGAGGAGCTCTGTGTTTATTTTTTTTCCACTTTTCTTTTTTAGAAGGGTCTGAAAGACTATAATACAGCAGTAGGTATCCAAGGTAATACGAGGGTATAACTCCTTTAACTGAAACTACAACTAAAAACTATTTAATTGTTTTTGACATTTGAAATAAAGTTGAAATATAAATATTAGATGAAAAACTTAGAAAATTAGAAATGTTGCATTGGCTAATAACTAAAATAATTTTAAAGCTGAAGTTAAAATTGTACTAAAAAGTACTGAAACTACTAATTAAAACTACCATAATTAAATTCATAATTTTAATGAAAACTGAAATAAATAGAATATTATATAGAAATATCTAAAAGATAATGTATATTAAATATACAAAAATTTATAGCAATATTACAAACGAATAAAATAACAAAAGCTCATAAAAAAACCAACTAAAACCTTAAAATTGTAATTGTAAATTAATTCTAAATATTTTAGATTGCCTCCATTCACTTTTATTGTGACTTACTGCAGCCCAGATTCAGCATTTTATTAGTATAATTTTTGGAACCTGGAACTTTCCTTGTAAAGTGGTAAACTTTTCTTGGTAAAGTTTACTTTCTGATAATTTACATGAGGTGTGATCATGAGGTCACTGCGCTATTGATAGTGTGTTTGACTGAAGCATGAAAGTGAAGTCTGAGTTATGAGCAAAGAAACCACTGAGAACAGTTGAGAAGATTAATGAATGTATGTTTGCTGTAAAGCTCCTGGGTAAAAAGTTCACATGTGTTAGGAAACTAGAAGCTCCACCCAAAATAAATTTATGACATGGCCCTGGATCTGTGTGCTGCCAAGTTTCGTAACGCTTGTTTTCATTTCCATGCTCCTATAAAAATGAATTGCTTCTTGATTAGTCCATAACCAAAACCCAGTAGATTCTTTTGAATCTACTGTATAATCTGATACTACCACTGGACAGCTTAAGCTTCAAAGAAAGAATTTTACTCCTGCTGGATAATACAGAAACAGCTGGAATACCAGGAGTGAGATTTAATCTCCAGGCTTGATTACACAGAGCATCACTGCTATTAGAAAAGAGCCATAAACTGATATTTCTACACACAAAATGTATTCAATATTTTGATTGATAGGTGCATTTAAACCATATTTATTCTTCAAAAAATGGTACTTTGTTTGATATTTTGTTGGATAGCTTAATTCTAAGGGCCGTTAAACATCTGGTTGGGCTACAAACAGACAAAAGGGAGACTCTACAAAATATGAAATCAGCATAATGGCAGCGATCACTAATGCAGCGTAAACACTAGTGTGTACTGTGGGAGCACTGATAAAAAACAATAGCTAAAATCATCAACGTTCACTGTTGAATATCTTTGAAACACACTTTCTGGGCAATAAACATGAATAATTTCTGGGAATCGGTGCTGAGGAAAACAAATGTTTCCTTTGGTCCAGAAAGCCTCAATCTGTTCGCTATAAATTAATGAGGATTTCTGTGTCCACCGGGTCCGCGCATGTCCTTTGTTCTTTTCTCTGGTTCATAAATCGTTCCATCAACACGTTTGTTATATATGTCTTTGTCTCCCCTAAAATCCAACTCAACATTCCCAGTCAATTACTTATCAGTTTTTCCCATCACATGATCAAGTCGGCCCACCCCCAATCTAATATATTCAGGTCTTTTACCAATCACATCTGGCCTTTATCACAGCTCACCAAAGGCTATCTCCTGCATGAACTCCACAAGCACATGAGGAAGATAAATCCACTGCATTTCACCCTGTACCATCTAAATCCCTCAATCCATGTTTGGGATTTCTTCCAGAAAGCACTCTCTCAGAGCACTCAAGAGTTTCACAAGGAAAGGCATGCCCCTTTCAGCAAGACACAGATATGACCTGGAAGCCATTAGATGTGTGTAAACAGTTCATAGGATGAAAATTATGGTTGTAAATCAAAGCTGACATTCTGACAGAAAGCACAAGTGAGCGGAAGGGCATTCAAATAAATCAATTCAAATTCTGTACTGTCCATATGGAGATCATACAAAGAAAAAATGCAGACACTTTCTATAAAATAAAGTCAATGTGTCACAGCTACTTTTTGGAGCTCAAGCAAAAGTGCTGTATTCTCCACAATGATATCTCATTACACAAATGGACCCTACATTACATGGATTTCACTGCTGCATTCAAAGCAGGAAAAATTATTGATCCAAACAGTCATTTACACTTATGGTTTCATAATTATTGAGCAACCCAACCTCATGAAATACTTTCATTGGTGTTCTTGTGCCAAACTTAACTGATGTTAGTCAGTCCTCAGTTCCTACAGACATTTTATACCAACTTCTAAAGTCAAAAATGACTTCTTTAACTCCTCTGTGTACTTGAGGGGGAAAGGGTAAATTTAAGAGGTAGAGTCCAATCAAAATGATAATTATTACAGAAAATATGAAAATAAAAGCTGATACATTAACTTTATGACACAAGGCCATTTTCAATTCTCTAGATGTTACATATACTAAAATAAATCAGGGTAAGGTTTCAGGGTAAGGTCCGCAGTGATCCAGATGACTGCATGCTGGTAATATTATGCTGAAAGCAGTTTAGTTATTAGGCTGTCAGCAAATAGTACATCAGCAAGTCAAGGACTCAAATGGACATTCACTCATAAAGCAACATATACAGTCATAAATTTTCATGGTCACCAAGGGTGCATTTATTTATAAAGAAAATACTGTTAAAACAGTAATATATATATGTTGTATTTTATATATTATAATTTAATATAATAATATTTGTTTTAATTTAATTTATTCCTGTGATGGCAAAGCTGATTTTCAGCACCATTACTCCAGTCTTCAGTGTCACACATGGTCCATCAGAAATCATTCTAATATGCTGATTTGATGCTTAATTATTACTGGTACCCACTTATTAATAGATTAATAGTGAGTCTTATCATTATTAATGCTGAAAACATTTTTGCTGCTTAAGATTTTTGTGGAAACTGTGATACATTTTTAGGATTTTCAGGATTTTTAATGAATAGGAAATTTTAAAATAACAGGATTTGTGTAACATTATAATTGTCTTTACTGTTACTTTTGATCAAACATTACAATATGTATGTGTGTGTGGTAATGGAATAAAACCCATATTAAAGCTGATTTACATCAAAACAACTTTTTCTAATGTAAAATATACATATATATTTATATGTACACAAATAAGCATCCACAGATTCAGTTTCTAAATTTAAAGCTAATCCTGATTAGCCAAAACACAACCACAAAAGGCTTATTAAACATAATTCAAAGTTTAAAAGTTACCCATGGCTTTTCTCGTTTTAATAAATTAGTGGTTATGAATTCTCAGCAAATAATTGGCCCATGAGGCTCTTCCCAAAGAAAATCTCATGAATACAGTTTGTGTGATAATGCGTCTGCTTAATTACAACAGCAGGTCCCAATAGCACAGACAATCTTTCTCTTTTCTCCAGAGTTATCAAAGACTAATCAGAAGAACTCAGTAGAAGGCTTTGTGAACAATGTGACGTTGGTTATGATGCTAATTCAGTAGTGATGACATTTGCTTTCTCTAAAAGTAAGTCCCTACAGAGATTGTTGAATATAGTGACTTTAAAAGACTTTATCAAGAATATTAGAAGTGGAGTCCAGTGAAAACACAAGGAGAAAAACAGGTTTAGAAACTTATGTATTGAAGAATTTCCTGACATACCTTTCTGATCACTGACATGGTTGAAGTAATTCGGACAGGGGATGGTGACCAACTCCCCAATCCTAGCTGATGGCCAGCATGCTAGATCCCATTTACCTGTGCAACCTTAAAAAAAGTGAAGGAAAACATATTAGGAGATAAAATACTCCTAAGATATCTAAAAAGATACAGGCATCTAATCACGCTGTAATTGGTGATCTTTTATCAGTTGATACAAGCCTATACAATTATGTTGCTTCTTGACACATCAAACGTTCATCACATCCTCTTAAGGCCAATTCACATTGTACAGACACAGATGGCAACAGACATGTTCATCTGATTTAGTAAGATACAATAAATAAATAAAAAAACTTGTGATGTAACATCAGGTCACTAGTTTTGAGCACATCTCAGGAGGGATTCTGATTTCAAGTTTATTTCTATAGCACTTTTTACGATAAAAATTGTTGCAAAGCAGCTTTACAGAATTTTATTTCTACAATATTTAGTAGTAGCTTATCAGTGGTGACTGTCAGTTTATGTACTTATGTCAGAAATATTTATATTAAATCACCCTCTCCTCCAGAGCACCTTCCATTGCCAGCACCCTGCTATAATATCCTGGACATGGCATTAACCCCAAGTTTCTCCGCACCCATCCTCTCCCCAGATTCCCCTCTAGGGCACTTCCCTGAACCTCCTTCACCTCCTAAGTCTCCTATACCTCCGCTGGTTCTGTCCATCCCTTCCTCATCTCCTGAGCACCCCGAGTTAAGCCCAGAAGAGGCTCACTATCTCCTGTTATGCCCAGAAGAGGCTCCTGTACTTGAGTTAAGCCTAGAAGGGGTTCCTGATCTCCCGTTAAGCCCAGGGAGGGCTCCTGATCCCCTGTTGAGCCCAGGGAGGGCTCCTGATTCCTTGTTGAGTCCAGGGAGGGCTCCTGATCCCCCATCAAGCCCAGGGAAGGCCCATGAACCCCAGCTCGCTCCAGTGTCGGCTCCAGGCCCCAAGTCCAGCCCTGTAGTCGGCTCCAGCACCAGAGCTCGCTCCAGTGCCTGTTCCAAGCCCAGAGTCCAGCCCCATAAGATTCCCCAAGTGTTTTTTTGGTGGGGGGTTGGGTAGGGGTTGGGGGGCGGTAGAGATCCAGCCGTAGAAGCCGAGGCGGGGGTTGGGGGCAGCTCCGCCATGGCCTCCCAAGTCTCCAGATCCGCCATGGTAACCCGAGTCTCCAGATCCACCTTGGTCGTCCGAGTCTCCAGATCCACCCTGGAGGTCCTCCTCAGAGGGGGGAGTAATGTCACAGTCATGGACTTCTATTCTCTTGTTCCTTTTGAGTTTTCCTTATTTGGTCATGTTCCTTTTCTTATTTAGTTAATTGATTACTCCCCACCTGTTTCTGTTCTTCTGATTACTTCCTTTGTGTTTATAAACCCGGTCTGTTTAGTTCAAGGTGGTCGGTCCTTAATGTGGCGTAAAGTTATATATGTGTTTGTTCTTTGCAGATGTTTTGATTAAAATCTTAGTACTTTTGGATTCTAGTGTTGTACCCTCTCCTTGTAGTCATGTATTGTTACAGTAGCTGCTGTTCCAACCAAGTAAAATTAATTTGTTTTACCCAAGCTAAAGAATAATAGTGCGCATTTGATCATATATAACTGCAGTCCAAGATTATGAAATGCATTATTTGAATGCTTGGCCAAAGAGATGTGTCTTTAATATATATTTAAACAAATATATTGTGTCTGAACCCCAAACGTTATCAGGAAGGTTATTCCAGAGTTTGGGAGCCAAATGCGAAAAAGGTCTTCCTCCTTTAGTGGCCTTTGCTATCCTAGGAACTACCAAAAGTCCACATTTTGTGACATTAGGGAGCCTGATGAGTTGTAGTGTGGTAGAAGGCTAGTTGGGTACACAGGAGCTAACCCATTAAGGGCCTTATAGATAAGTCATAATATTTTGTAACTGATACAGAACTAAATAGGTAGCCAGTGAGAGACAGAAAAATTGGCATAATATGATCATATTTTCCTGACCTGTTAATAACTGCAGTTTGGACTACCTGTAGCTTGTTTATTGAAGCTGCAGGACAACCACCTAGCAATGCATTACAAATAGTCCAGTCCAGAGGTCATGAATCCATGAACTAGCTTTTCTGGATCATAAAAAAAGGTAACCGTTTTGTAGCTTGGCAGTGTTTCTAAGGAAGAATGTTTTTTTTTTGTAGAATGGGAAATATGGTTTTCAAATGACAAGTTGCTGTCAAATATAACACCCAGATTTTTGTCTGTAGAAGAACTAATAGTACATCCATCTAATTGAAAATTGTAATCCAAGAGATTTTGTGTACTGTTTTATGGTAGAATAAGTTATAAATCTGTCTTTTACGAATTTAAGAAAATTAATGATCATCCGATTTTTAACATAGTCTGTTACCTTAGATAATTTAGAAGTTTAATCTGGTCTCGTTGAGATATATAGTTGAATATCATCAGCATAACAGTGGAAACTAATCCTGTATTTTCTAATAATATTACCAAGGGGCAACATGTATACTGAAAATAGCAGAGGACCTAGGACAGATCCTTGGGGCACTACATATTTTACTGGTGATAATTGAGATGACTCATAAACAAAGTGGTAACAATCGTAGAGGTAGGATCTAACCCATCTTAAAGCCTGTCCTTGAATACCTGTATAGTTTTGTAATCGATCTATGAGTATGTCATGATCTATGGTGTTGAACGCAGCACTAAGGTCAAGTGAAACTAGCAATGAGATGCATCATTGGTCTGACACAAGAAGCAAGTCATTTGTAATTTTAACAAGTGCAGTTTCTGTGCTATGGTGGAACTTGAAACCTGACTGAAATTCTTCATAGAGATCTTTTTTTTGCAGGAAGGAGCACAACTGAGCAGACTAAACTTTTTCTCAAATTTTTGATCTAAACGGAAGATTTTAAATGGGTCTGTAATTTGCCTGTTCACTAGGATCTAGTTGTGGTTTCTTAATAAGAGTAATAACCCCCAGCTTGAATGGTTTTGGGATTTGACCTAAAGATAACGTTGAGTTAGATAATTTTGAGAAGTGGTTCTTCTGCTACAGGTAACAACTCTTTCAGCAATTTAGTGGGTACAGGATCTAACAGGTATGTTGTTGGTTTAGATGCAGTGATAAGTTTATTTAGCTCTTCCTGTCCTATAGTTGTAAAGCACTGCAGTTTATCTTTGGGTGTGATGAATGAAGCTGAGGTATCAGACACTGTAGAATCTACATTTGCTATTGTATTTATAATATTACTTATTTTATCAGTGAAGAAATCATTACTGTTAAACTGTGAGTGAATATTTAGATCAGATGGCATCTGGTTATTTGTTAATCTAGCCACTGTGCAAAATAAAAACCTTGGATTGTTTTGATTAATTACTATGAGTTTGTGGATATGCTCGGCACTGGCAGCTTTTAGAGCATGTCTATAGCTGGATATACTGTTTTCCCACGCAATTCTAAAAACGTCCAAGTTAGTTTTTCTCCATTTGTGCCACCCCATGAACTTAATGTGCTTCTTCTTAAGCCAGACCTTTGCTGCCATGGCAGTATGTTTTGGGTCATTGTCATGCTGGAAGACCTTCAGTGTTCTGCAGAGGTTCTCATCCAAGATTTTACAGTACATGGCCCCATCCATTTGCCCCTTTATGCGGTGAAGTCGTCCTCCGTGCTTGACTGTTGGGATGGTGTTCTTGGGGTCATTTCTATCCCTCTAAACACGGCGAGTTGAGTTAATGCCAAAGAGCTCAATTTTGGTATCATCTGACCACAGCACGTTCTCCCAAGCATTCTTTGAATAATTTAAATGCTCTTTGGCAAACTTTAAATGGGCCTGTATATGTGCCTTCTTGAGCAGGGGGGGCATTGCGGGCACAGCAGGATTTCAGACCATTGCGGTATAGTGTGTTACCAATGGTTTGCTTGGTCACTGTGGTCCCAACTGCCTTCAGATCATTAACAAGCCTCTCCCGTGTAGTTCGAGGCTGATCCCTCACCTTTCTCATGATCATTCTTACCCCACGAGGCAAGATCTTGCACGAAGCTCCAGACCAAGGCAGACTGATGTTTTTGTTTTTTTTTTCATTTCCAAATAATCGCACCACCAGTTGTCTCCTTCTCACCAAGCTACTTGTTGATGGTCGTGTAGCCCATTCCAGTCTTGTGCAGTCCTAAAATCTTGTCTCTGACATCCTTTGATAGCTCTTTGCCCATGGTGGTGGAAAAGGTTGGAATGGAAGATAAAGATTGTGTGGACAGGAGTCTTATAAACCTAATCTATGTTCCACATGGGCACATAACCAATCTTTGGGAGCCAGAATTCTTAAATCAAATACTTTTAAATCAATTTCTAACCTTTATATAATATGTTTTTTCTGGATCTTTTGGTTGATATTCTTTATCTATTCATTAAAATAAACCTATATAATAAAAATTACAGACCCTTCATTTCTTTGTAAGTGGTTAAACTGACAAAATCTTCAGGGGATCAAATAAACATTTCCCCCACTGCGTCAGAGAGTTATCTGTGATTTTACTGGAAGATCGAATTATTAAATTTTGATTCAAAACAAACTTTAATAAAATAAACATTTGTATGAATGTATCATTCACAATGAAAACTATAACATGCGTTTAGATAATCAAATTTTTTCTTTCATACCTACTTTAAAGTGATTTATTTTGTTATCTTTACTTAATTCCACGTCTCTGAAAATTTTTAAATCCAACTGATATAAAAGATTTTATAACACACTGGGCTACATGACAAAGAAAAACCAATCATACGCAATGCCATGGGAGAGGGCTTTATCAAAGTTCATCTCACGGTCTGAGAAACCAATTTGCATATTGGTCTAAGATACATTACTCAGGGGAGATTTGTGATTGAGATTTAAAAATGGCACAAATGACAACACACAACATTGAAACACTAGCCCATAGATAATCAGACCTTAAACTCACAGCTAACCAGCTTTCGTAATTACTTTGTCAGAACAAAATCAATATTAGATTAGGCTGGAATAGGCGGTGTTTTGGTTTAATGAGGTACAGTACATGGCCCAATAGGCAGGCACTGAAGCTCTTAAAGTCCACTTATAACTACTCATTATAGCTTTTTTCACGCACACAAATCCCTGTGAATGATTCCAGTAATTAAGGTGCCCCAATATTGGATATGTTATCAAAATTTGCAATTAAATGTGTTATCATAACTCATTTGTGGTTTTTGTCTGCCTTGCCAGTAATGAGAAGTCAAGATAAAATCATAATATTGAAGTGAGAAAATCTCTTAATATAATTTCAGTTATTTTTTAAATAAGCATCATTAGTTGGAAATAGCTCTACAGACCTAAGCATTGTGACAGTGTGTGAATCTGCACTGAACTGAATTCTGTGGTTAGGCTAGCACATGGATGTGCTCTCAGACCATCTGATGCAAAACCTAATCAATGATGGAAAATAATTCAGAAAAAAATTGCCGCAAGCAAAACTAACTGAGCCAGTGCACTGAAATACTACTGATTTAATCATACAGATAACAACATCAAAAACACTGATGCTGTGAAGATCGCACTTCACAAGAATGCCATTTGTGCCTAATTAACCAGCATGCCATTGTAACCTCTTCCGAAAAACCAGACAAACAAACGCAAAACAACACTCTGCATAATTCACAGTATACTGTAATAAGAAGAGAGGTTTGAGCTGACTGCAGCTTGAGGGAAGAAATGAAGGGAAAATATTGACACATTTGCAGATTTGCAGATAAGCAGCTATATATTTTTGCACATTTAATCAGATATTAAAACACTCGAAATGTTGCTCTTGCAGTATTAGCACAACCTCATAATC
This sequence comes from Carassius carassius, assembly GCF_963082965.1. Classification (NCBI taxonomy): domain Eukaryota; kingdom Metazoa; phylum Chordata; class Actinopteri; order Cypriniformes; family Cyprinidae; genus Carassius; species Carassius carassius. Next base: position 18,148,821 of record NC_081774.1, on the reverse strand, counting down.
AACATTTTTATTCTGAGTTATGCTGCTATTTCTAGCTAATGAAGAGACCTTTAGCATTAAAACCACAGAACTTGCTTGTAAAAATGTTAAATGGTTAACTGTAAGTTACTTTGTCCCCATAAAGTGAAAAACTGTACGTTTTAACGTAAAACAAAAACTGTCAAATTATTTATGATTATAGCAAAATAAACATAATTTATTGGAGAGAAACTGTAAAAAGACAGATTTTAAAAAGTATGTAAGTATTTTTGTTTCTTGTGTATTTCTGTTAGTGATGTGCATTTTGGGCTGCATTTCTGCTATTTAGTTCAAGTTTGTTGCGTTATTTTAATTTCACGTGCATTATGAACATAAAAGTACTGGCCATGTTTTACGGATAGCTTTTTTACAATGAACTCTAATTTATCATGTGACTTTTTATTATACCACCTGTATTATTATTATTGTGGTTATCAGTGCATGTTAAGGAACAACAAAGCCCCTTTACGCAAGACATTTCACTCAGAGGCCATCTTTGAAATGCTTCTCGGGCAGCTATTTCTGCAAATACAGCTCCTGAAGTTGCATGTTTAGGCAGGCACCATGCAAACCATAGGGAACTGCAATGATATGAACACTTTACGAATTAGCACCTGACTCTTTTATTTAGATGACGAGACTTTCTGCCATATTGCACATTGCACTTTCTCCTATTCATAATCTTTGCGTATCCAAGGTTTTTGGTAAAAAGCTGAATTTGGTATATTAACTTGAATTGAAACATATAGTTGTAAAATACAGACACCAGTATATCATGCTGAATTACCTGAAACAACACCACTATATTTTCAAAGTGAATATCTGGCAACCACAACTGTTGCTTTTTTACCATGTATTTAACAGGATATTTTTACAGTGTATATAACCAATATAGAGAAATCATTGTGTCTTTTTAATGCGTACAGTTGTCATATAGTGTCTTATATGCACTGTACATACCTGATGTGACATTTTCCAGCTTGGACAAACATTCTCTTTTCTCCGCTTCCAGCTCCCACATGACCTCACACATCTGGGCAGACAGCATCTGTTTAAAACAAAAACACAATCACAAGATTCTGACAAGAGGTATGTTTTACTTTCAATAAAACATATCTTCATTTTTGAAGCTTCAGAGAAAAATTACATCACATTTCTGAATAGCAACAGACCTTTGATCACATTACAATTTGAACATAATTACTTTATGAAGAGAATGAAGTGAACTGTTGTGCATGTGACACTGCCTCTCCCTTTTCCTGAGTGTCATGGAGATTTGATGAAGGGTAGGACAATTCATGTTGTTCCTTTGAAATTTAACAAGCATAGCATAAGTACCTGCACTGAAAGGGCTCTTAATAATGTCTCCTTTCACCTCTGCCAATCCCTAAAGGACTAACCTCCGGACATCTTTATGGTGGAAAAATTCACGACATAAATTATTTGTCTTACAGTTGTCTCTCTGCCGCTGTATCCAATTTTCCTTAAAAATGTAGGCTGTATTATACAAGTAAACGCTCTCATGGATTCCTCCGCAGAGCACCAGAGGACAGTGAGTTTTATAGCAGGTACTATGGCAGATGAGGCCATTGAGAGGTGGCATCAATCAAAATTTCACAGCAATTTTTACTCTCAAATCTGTCCATATGCTTACAGAAAGTACGACCATGGGTCAAATGTTACTCTGTTACCTGAACAGTCAGTATGTGTGATCTACAGCAGTGTTTTACAACTTGTTTTGCACGGCACTATAGCTCCATAAATAGGGCTCATGAGTGCCTTCATCAACATGTGTCCCCTTTAACTTGTTTTATGCTGAATATCATTTGTTATTATGATCAATATTATTAAAATCACTTCTAAACAAAACACAATCTAAATCTTTCTACGTACTGACAGATGTACCGCTCTACAAACATTTTGAGATATGTGCCATTCATTTTAGCTCAAGTGCAATGTTGCGCGTTATCAGAGCACAAGTTCTCTGTATTATTATGTGCCCAGAGCAAACAATAGCAATCTGTTGACCATATACTGTAATGCGTGGCGTGACATATTCACAAGGAAATTCAGCTGCATGGCAAGCTGTACTTTATAGAGACATGAGTCACTACTGTCTGCAGTGAGGAAGAAGCTGCTCAAGGACAGTGCTGACGGACAGAAAAGAAAATGAGAGTTGTTACCAAGGCGTCACAATAAGTGAAGAAAATCATTCTTTTCACTATTTCAAATAGCATTATTAACAATATGACAATAAATTTAGATGGTAAACACATGCTGTACATTTGAGTATAGAGGAATCTTTCCATGGTAACACTGGTACTGTGAATGCATGCTGTTTATCCTAGCGATATCAATTGGGAGCACTGATATTCACTGACTGATTTCCCAGGTTAACCTGCAGGAATGACCAGATTTCTAACATTAGAAACCCACATTTTACACACTTTTATGTGTGATGCATAACAAATCTAATGATGAAAATGTAAGGTAAAGCAGCATTTGAACATTTTGGCACGTTTTAAAATGTTCTGAAATCCTAAATAAGTATATAAGTTTTACTTCTGACTATAAGGAAATTTGAATTAATTAAATAAACAACTCTACACTCATTTTAATGGAAATGCTGTTTACAGAAGAAGCTTTCTTTTTCAATCTGGACCCTAAATGGCCATTCAAACTGTTTCAGGCTAAATGCACCGACCACTGAAACTTATTTGCATTATAGCCTATTATCTCTTCAAAGGCACATAATCTAACTGGTTATTATTTTAATGTATAAACAAGCTTTATTAATACAGCTTAACTGGCTATGCTTTATCAAGATGTCAGAGAACATTTCAGTGCATAAGAGAAGCTTTCTAATCCACATAATTACGTGCTGTCTATAGACCACCTAGTTTTTAATCTTAAATATGATTCATTTCTGACGGATAATGCAGGAGAGTTTAAATTGATTTCGTTCTTACCCAAGCTAAAGGCAAGCCAATGAAATACTTTACAGTCTCATAAAATGTAGCCTACAGTTTAAATCGGTTCCTTTACAAAATTCTGCTCTATGAAAGAAAGGGCAGCAGCAGCAGTTGCTCTGAGACAGAAGAGCAAAAGAGCAACAGGACCTGACAGTTTGTTTGAGGACTAGGTGTGTTAAATAGCCTTCTTGAGAGCTTTTCTTTCGTCGATGACTAATTAGATAGAAAACTGTGTTGATACTCACAGGTCCTAACGAGCAGGTGATGTATAAAATCAACATTAGTTTAGACATATCCATTTCAGCCGATTCAGCAGGTTTCATGAGATTGCTTCGCAAAAGGTCCGATGCTCAGAGACAAGTTGACGGCCGAAAAGAAACTGACAAAGAATCCGAGACGTCAGTCAACTATGCGCTCCGGTGCGCGCGGGTTCAGCAATCCTTCGCCACCAAACCTTTCCTTGTTTCTCCCTTATACGAAAAACACTTCATTCATAAACGCCTCCGGAGTGATGCGAAGCCATTCACAACAGGCGTTTGTGTGAACCACGTAGACACATGACCCGCGCGAGTTGGACTCGACCCACGTCCTAACGCGCACTTCCAAAGTAAGTGTGTGTGTGTGTGTGAGTGTGTGTGTGTGTGTGTGTGTGTGTGTGTGTATCGTCTATAGTAACAGCAGCACAGCTCTGAATTACTGTCATAAGTGACTTTTTCTCTGTCTTAACCTGTACGCACAGCTCTTTTCATTAAGGGCACAGAAATTGTTCACAGCCTCTGATTTCCACTTTCCCATTTAACTTGTGATCTCTTAAAGTAGGCTATCTACTGTAGTTAAACGGAACGTTATGTAATATTGTGACATGTAATGTAAGACAATAATGCAAACGAACACACCAATACAAATATGAGAGCTCTTGCCATCTCAAAATCACCAATGTAACTGACTGTTGGATGTGCATTGGGAACTTTTAACAAACGTGAGAATGTCTTCCATTTATAGAGAAATGCATATGTGCTGCTTACAGCATGAAATCAAATAATGGAGAAAGTCTAATATAGATTAGCCAACCCACAGTATGAAGATCTTATACATTCATTTATTTTCAAAAGAACCTGCCAGAAGAATGAGAGAAGTGACTCAGTGCAGCATGTATATAGCTAGACAAAAACATTCCCTGAAATATGTTAAATGGTGTACATGTCCTAAAGAACTGATATTCCTTTTAATTTATCAGCCCTGACATAATCTCAGATCTTTCAAAATACTATACTTTCTACATTACTTCAAATGTACTGCCCAAACCTTTTACTACAGAGATGCATTGATTTCATGTCGTGCTGTACCAGCACGCGAAACTGCACCTTTCATCATTACTATAATATTGCATACAAAGAAGTTATACTGGAAACAGGAAAAAGAAAAAAAAAAGTTGCTAAATCTGTGCTCCATTTTTTATTATTTATCTATTGATATTAAGTTGTTAAAATGAAAGGTGTGAAACAGACAATTGACTCACCATGCATTCCATTATTTAACGTACACTCCAGCATAATACTGGCCAAAGATCTGTGAAAACAAATATGTACAGTACAGACATGAAAGAAGCAAAAACATCATTGGTTCATTTAACTTTTGTGTACAGCATCCTGGTGTTTGTTGAATGTGCTTTTAACTCTTGTGAAAAGGTATCCTGGTGTTTTGTTGTGTTTCGTTTGGATGAGTCACAGAACTGCAATAAAATCCTACGGAATAAAACCGCTGAAATATAATACAGTGCCATATGTTACCTGAAAAGTGTTTATGCAATCTGTTTAAAGTCCCTCTTTCTTAGTTCAGTCCTAATTTTAAAGCCATTCTATTTCTGAATTACTCAGCTACTTTGTGTTATCAACTTCCCCGAACAGTGTCATAAATGTATCACATCCCTTTCTATTTTAAATTTTACAAACAAAACCTTCAAAATCTTTACACAGTTACTCTATCATATATTGTTTCAGTGCTGCCAGGCTAAAGAGGAAATATGCTTTCACATGTGGAATGAATGAGCTGAAATCATCTTTGGTTTTGGCTGTGGCTTTGTGATGGAGAAAGAATATAACACTTCTTATCTCATACTTCATCTATCACTATCTTCTGGACTCGATCCTCCTTCAGCCCACATCCTGTTCAAATGGAGGAACCCTGCACCACCCCCTCAAGGCCTGTCTGCATTAAAACAAGCCCTTACTATCAACAAGTGCTCTCGTATATCACACACCTCATAAAGATGACAGAACTTCAACTTTGAGAATTACTGGTCATGTCCTGTGAGTTTATATGCTGGGAATAAGTGGTGACAATATTTAGTTAAACTGAAAGAATATTATTTATTACCTGTATATTTCCTTAACGCTTCTGCTATGGAAAAATAGTCCTTAACTACGTGCAAAACAATTTACTTAACCACTGCAGTTATATCACAGTAAATTAATAAATTGCATTTTCCCAATTGATATTTAAGATCCCATGACAATAGCGTCAGTTCCCAGAAACAGCAGACATGTTCCTATGGATGACAATTAATATTAGGAAACCTCATACATCTGGGTGGCATGATTGACCAAGAGCCCAGTGAAAAACTGTTTTATGATTATCACTTCACACTTCCTTCATAAAGTGTGGAACAATAGTTTATTAAACATTCATTCAATAAATCCTAGCTACATTATGTCACCATTGTCATCAGCTGAAACGGAAATAACTCTTTGTATTTTCAGTCACACCCAAAATTAAACATGGGAACAATGACTAGATTTTTCTTACTTAAGTGGGTTATTAGCCGAGTCTTTTGATAGTCTACTATCAATATCAAGACATGAACAAAACTCCAAAGAGGGCTAATCTCTGCTTTATTTGCAATACAATTATTTATTTCTTGTCAGACTGTCTGATAGAAATTCTTATAGGTACAGTATTTGGCCCGAAATGGGCTAACTTTATTCAACATTAGCATGGCAAGATATATAAAGCTACAACAAGATTGACCCTGAATATTGTAATGCCATAAAAAAACTAAGTCTATGTTATTTTAAAGGATAATCAGTCATCAAATATGTTTATTCTTTCTTCCTCACTCAAGCACCCTCATAAGTAGTTTATATACAGTATGTAGAAATATATTTTATTCTTCTCAAAGCTGTGTCTCCAATAAAAATACCCACTAGGCAAGGTTAAATCACAGGGGTGCAGGAGTAAAAGCTAATTAAATCATCGAGGGTTGATGCTTTGGGCAGAAAAGGGGGTTGTGATTCATAAGCATTCGGTCAAATCTATTCTCCAAATGTAATAGGGTCACAGACAGACACAAAGGTGGACCTCTTGACTCAATTTAGCCTCTAGCAAGTCAGCATGAAATCTGGTTAGAGATCGGTTTGCACATTAAACCCCCTTACCTGGAAGGAACCAGAAGCAATGGTGGATGATGATAATAGTCTATGGCTTTTTTGTCCTTGAGAGGGAGCAAACTGTGCAGCACTAACACAGCTGCTAAAGTCTTATTAGCTATACAGGTAAATCTTAACACTCTATTTGTTTGCTTCTGTTTTTGCCCACAGACAACAAAGTGTTGAAGGTTTATGGTGGATTACATACTGAACAGTTTTATTGTAATGCAGAGATTTGTGTGTTTGGCTGAGAGTTGATTACACAAACAAATATGAAGCGTTAAACCTGCTGTTTGAATATCAAAGACTGCACAAGTCGTGGCCTGCATGTATAAGGAATCGTGTGCCAGTGTATTTTGGGAAAATTCACAACCTGTCTCAAAAAAAAAAAGAGACCACATCCAATTTTTGCACATCTAATTGATTAAAATGATTTAACGAGTCAGAAAAATTATTGGTATTTTTCACTGCGGTGAGCCAGATACTTTATAATACTACCTTCAGTTGTTCCCTATTTAGTCCCTGAATGTTCAATACCTTGGACAAATTGATTATATGGATTGAAACTGGAATCATCCTTGATACTATGCATGTGGAGGCTTTTACATTAATGGGAAACACAATGACGTAATGGGGTGAACATGAAAATAGATAATTTGTTAGTATGAATTGCAAAACAGCTTTTCTAATTTTTGACACGCTGATAAGGAGATTGTCTTGATGTGCTTTCACCAAATAGATTATATATTTGGACATGATGCTTTGTCAGCTGGTCCAACAGAGCCCTTTTAGTAGTTTTCCTCCACTATTTGAATGATCATAAAAGCCCTGTTACATGATCAAACTGGGATGCTCTCTTGTTTAATCTGCTGGTCATATTCAGCCATTACTGGGCAGTAGTAAGTTATTTAAAAGCATGAGGATATCAATGAGGTCTTGAACAATGTGATCTCTTTGTGGAATCTAATCTCAGGCTTAATGACTGACAATCATCTTGCCCATGATTTTTCAAATGTGTGTGTAACTTACAGTTGTGACATTGATGTAATAAATAAAATTACATTCAGTAGGAAATACTGTGATAGTGAGATAGCTGGACACAAACATCATAAGGGACAAAATAAAAACACCTTCTTTACAACATTTTTACTTCAGCACTACACTGAAGCACTGAAGTCTTCTTCCCAAGTTACACCGCTTACACGTGGTTGCTTTCCTGTAGGGATATTTTAGTCAGCTCAATTTGTTTCTCTGTTGCAACAACTAGTTGACTGCTTTCTGCAGGACATTGAGAGCTGGCGTTGAAGATGTAACACCCCATGTGCTAATTTTTACAGTGCAAGACTTTTTTTTTCTTTTTCTCAGAAACAAAGAGTTTTACTGTTAATTAAATGCTGTAAATTTACTGCAATTGCTTGATTTTTGGATTATCGGCAGTAAATTTAGATGTTGAAAGACCAGTGGTTTCAGAGGCTTGCAATCCACACCAAGATGGTTTCCAGAGCCCTTTAACTAAACATACAAGATGTTTCTCACAAATCATTCATCCTTGTGTATCATGCAACGTCTATGTTACATTTTTAGTGATCATTAACAGTGCCAATTGATGCTTTTCAGGTATTTTATTAAATATTCATAAATTAGCTTTTTATAAATACTTACTTAAGAAAAACAACATAACTTTTTATTTATCTTTTTGTCTTTACTTACTCTTGAAACATGGTATTATGATTATTGTTGGCTCTTGTATGATATACTGCTTTTGATACTGTAATAAAACTGCTTTGCTTTGGATTGCTAAAATATTAAATGTTAATGTTAATTCATACAGACATGTAAAAAGGTAACAAGCAAATGAATACATTTGAGATGTTTATTTAAATAGCAATATTTTAATGTACAAAAAAATTATGTATTTGTACATGTATGTATTTTTACAGCAATTGTTTTATAGTTTACCATGAGTAATAGTGCATCACATCCAACTGACAATAATTCTACAATTCTACAACCAAGAATCTCCAGAGGCAATACATACATCTTACTTTCAGTTCCTAAACTAAACTGAGGACTCATCATTTCAGCTTGAGCTCAGAGGAAGTGGCTTTTAACACCGTTTTTAGATTAGTATGAAACAAGACCTCATTGTTGCTGCTGAATGATGCTGGTTAGTCCTATTCAGTCTACTTAGGCTAAGGTAACATTTGTATTTTTTTCTTATATAACACATTTAAGTGAATTTGTAAGTATATGTAATTTAATCTATTCATGTATTTTAATATTCCAGGTTTACTTTGAGAAGATATGACAGCAGAAGAGACATGTGGTAAGACATACATTTATTTCCACTGCTTTTTGTGCCTCAATGTGTGTTGTTATCTGAAGTCATGTTCAAATAATTTCAATATCAATCAATACTGTACTTTACATATTTTCATCCACCTTTGTCATTGTTTTTTTTTTTTTTTTTTTTCAAGACACTTTTGGCAAATGGTTTCGCTACTTCTTGTTCAGTGTCTGGGTCATCGACATCGTCCTGATATTTTTGGTTTATCACTTAGAAACAAGTTTGAGAGTAAAAAAAAGAAACTGCCAAAGGGAGAGATGCCAAGAAGAAGACTATGTCAACAATGAAGCAAGTGGCTTTACATGCGAACAAGCCAGCTGAAGCAGTAATTGAACAATTCATGTCAAATTGCTCTCATACAAAAATGACAGTTCAAAGAAAGAACTGACACGTTGTAATGGACTGTCTTAATATGTACTGTGTCTTACAATAATACAATAATGTATCTTAGTATGTAGTCTGCATTAAATTTGAATAGGTAAGGCTTGACAATGTGTTGCTCAGCTTTTCTGATAAAAACACATTACACTAAAATAATGCTTTGTCTTAAAGTTATACTGAATAGATAATATGCTTGTATACCATTACAAAAAAATCTGATAAGTTTCAGGTGGGTCAGAACATTATCCCCTTAAATAACCCCTTAAATATGTGAGAAGACTCAATATGCTATATTTTTGTTGAATTTTGTGTTGACACTTGAAGGAAATGTTTTAATTTTTTAAACATTCATTTTTCTTGCAGTCTGAACATTTGTATGCTTTTGAGTAGTAAATGTCCAAAATTTGTTAGTGTTGCAATAACGGAAGCATATGGACAAGTGACTAGACATCAGTCTTAATATAAAAATAACCATAACAACATCCCACAATTTGAGTAACAAGCTGAAGTATTCAAAAAACAAGTTTACTTTGCCACTAACAGAGGGGTTTTAGTTTTAGAGAGGGGATTTCTAGCATACATCTGTTTTTTTGTTTGTTTTGTTTTTTTCATAAAGAGCAGCGGTAGTCAGTATATAATGCATACTTTTGTCTTTAAATTCAATATTTAATGCAACATTTGTTTCGTTAGTTTCGAATTTAAACAGGACAAAGAAAAGATTCTTAACATACTACTTTAATACCAGCACAGGGTAAGCGAGTCTGAAATGGAGGGGATGTTAATCGCCTGGGAGGAAAAAATGTCCTTTATTTCTCATAAGTAATTCATCCTGTAGTGAACAAGCCAAAGTACACAGGGTCAAGCCTGCTGCAGCTGCTGCCAGGAGACACACACATTCCAAAGGGCAACAACATGCATGACAAGATGCTTCAGTTCACATCCACACCAAAGTAAATGTACAAGAAGACAGTGTTTATTCACCAGACACAAATGTTGTGTGGCAACCTTGAATGTCTCTGTAATCACTGTTGAAAGACCAATGGTTTCAGAGGCTTGCAATCAACACCAAGGTGGTTTCCAGAGCACTTCAACAAAACATACAAGATGTTTCTCACGAATCATTCATCCTAGTGCATCATGCAATGTCTGTTACATTTTTAGTGATCATTAACAATGCCAATTGATGCTTTTCAGGTATTTTATTAAATATTCATAAATGAGCTTTTTATAAATACTATATCTTTTTTTTTTACTTAAAACATACAACAAAAAAGTAAAAAAATCCCAACTTTTTAGTTATCTGTCTTTACTTGCCCTTGAAACATGGTATTATGATTACTGTTGGCTCTTGTATGATATACTGCTTTTGATACTTTAATCAAATTGCTTCCTTGTTTCTATTTTGCTTTGGATTGCTAAAATATTAAATATATGTAAAAAGGTAACAAGCAAATGAATAAACTGTCAGGTATAATACTGATCTTTTTTTACTGTTTTTTACTTGTTACTGTACATAAATGTATTCACTCAATTACATTATAAAATAAAAAGCTGTCATGCATAATAATGGTGTTTCATAATACTGCTGTTTTTATTGTATTTTTGATCAAATAAATGCAGACTTTTATTTCAACTTAAGAATGGTAGAGTAATATAAAACAATACTGGCACTGAAAATATCTTGGACATGGCCTGGCTCAAGCTAAGAATAGATATAATGCTGTTTCATGCAAATTTTCAATGAAAAAGACATCTGTTACAGCTGAAATACTTTCATGCAGGTACTACACCTGGAAGGGTTACCGTTCAGGGCACGTCATATTTTCATGAGTGTTTAGTGTTTATGATGTATGGTTATTTATCAGTGCTGCTGTTTGGTGACATCAGGACCTCAGGACTTACTTCACGGAAGTGAAGCAGAGTCATTTGTCTACAAACCACCAACCCCAAGTACACCACTAACAAGATACAGGCCAGCACCACTATAGAAAATACACAGTAAGCACTGTGAGAACAATGCAGCCTTAATATGTAACATCTTTATGAGTTTGTGCTTTAACTATGCTATATTTATAGTTAACCAAAAAGACATGGATGTGTTTATCATTGACTAACTTGATTCCAGCCAGGTCCTGCTGCGATGTAATGCTTGCTCAGGCTTCCAGAGCACAAATAATCACATGGTAAATGGTGAGGATGGAACGGACGTGCTTCTCTATTAGAAAGTTTTCAAATGTAAACCTGTAGAAGAACACGTTTCTTAATTATGAGTTTAAAAGTTAAAATGATTTAGTTTTATACCGTTTTCAAGAAGGGTTTCTCTTGAAATGTCATTTGGGGTAACCAACAAGTAAAAAGTATAAATGTATTATTCTTAACCTAACCATATATTTGTACACACTTCTTAATCATTATTTTTTAAAACAATTTAAATATATTTTTTCAGCGCTTTTACAAATTTCATGTATTATCCCTTCATAAATATCATGGACGTTTCTGGAGAGTCACGCCACATGACAGCTAAACTTGCCTTTTCATAAAATGTTCATATTATTTGATACAACCTAGAAAAATGCTCAATACATCATTTCCAGTTTTCAATTGCATTTTCTTTATGTTTTGTTTTCTTACAGATGATAATAAAAGCCAAACCACCAAACTCCTCAACAGGGTTGTTAAGAATCTCATTTTAAACTTCATTATTCTGTCAGTTGTATCACCTGACATTTGAGACGTTATGATCCCCCCAAAAATCTTTTCAATATTACATTTACATTTAGTCATTTAGCAGACGCTTTTATCCAAAGCGACTTACAAATGAGGACAATGGAAGCGTCAGAATCAACAAAAGAGCAATAATATGCAAGTGCTAACAAGTCTCAGTTAGCGTAACACAGCACAAATAGCAAGTTTATTATTATTATTATTATTAGATAATAAAGAAAAAGAAAACAGATAGCATAGAAAAATAATAGTGCAAGCTAGTGTTAGAGGCTTTTTTTTTATTTTGTTAATTGTATAATAAAACAAAATAGGCTATAGAATACAAAAATATTAGAAAAGCTAGTTCGTTTAAAAAAAAAGAAAACAAGCAGGAAATGAATAGAGTGCAATTTTTTGCAGAGGTCACGGTAACTTTTGCAATGTAAGTGAAATATTAATTATAATAAAATATATTACATATAATTTGGTAGTAAAACAAAGTGCTACACGTTTTATTGCTGCAAAGATTAGCATATTTATTTTGTACAACATTTGGAACTGCTTATTATCACTTAATTAAAAGCACCACAAATTAAAATGATTAGTCATGTTATAGGGACTACTGAACAGATATTTAGAAGTTGATTTTAAAATGCAAAGTATTTAAAATTAAGATAAAGCTATGTAAAGACTTACATTTTTACAATATGTCCCACCCATATGGTAAAGGCTTGACACACACTTGTGGTCTTCAACCTCACTTGAACACTTGGGCTGCATATAGGAAATACGTCATACAATTAGCCAAGTGCAAAGACCGCACGTGTAGGTATTTGGTCAAGGCATTCTTCTCACTTGATTACGTTACAAAAGATGCTCTGTTGTGTAAAGAATACGAGAGTGTAAGGGAGCCATCTGCTGGACAACAACACGACCAGCCTTTGTCTCGACTAAAATTACATTTCCTAAAATATTATATGAACAAATTTAGCATTTAAAAAATCTTATCGACAATTACATTACATTTATGCAAAGAGTCCGTATTTGCAGTGTTGGCCCTTCTTTTTCAGGACCTCTGCAATTCGACTGGGCATGCTCTCAATCAACTTCTGGGCCAAATCCTGACTGATAGCAACCCATTCTTTCATAATCACTTCTTGGAGTTTGTCAGAATTAGTGGGTTTTTGTTTGTCCACCCGCCTCTTGAGGATTGACCACAAGTTCTCAATTGGTTTAAGATCTGGGGAGATTCCAGGCCATGGATCCAAAATTTCAACATTCTGGTCCCCGAGCCACTTAGTTATCACTTTTGCCTTATGGCACGGTGCTCCATCGTGCTGGAAAATGCATTGTTCTTCACCAAACTGTTGTAGGGCGTTTTGGTACCATTCTTTATTCATGGCTGTGTTTTTGGGCAGAATTGTGAGTGAGCCCACTCCCTTGGATGAGAGGCAACCCCACACATGAATGGTGTCAGGATGCTTTACTGTTGGCATGACACAGGACTGATGGTAGCGCTCACCTTTTCTTCTCCAGACAAGACTTTTTCCAGATGCCCCAAACAATCGGAAAGGGGCTTCATCGGAGAATATGACTTTGCCCCAGTCCTCAGCAGTCCACTCACTATACTTTCTGCAGAAGATCAATCTGTCCCTGATGTTTTTTTTGGAGAGAAGTGGCTTCTTTGCTGCCGTTCTTGACACCAGGCCATCTTCCAAAAGTCTTGGCCTCACTGTGCGTGCAGATGCGCTCACACCTGCCTGCTGCCATTCCTGAGCAAGCTCTGCACTGGTGGCACTCCGATCCCGCAGCTGAATCCTCTTTAGGAGATGATCCTGGCGCTTGCTGGACTTTCTTGGATGCCCTGAAGCCTTCTTTACAAGAATTGAACCTCTTTCCTTGAAGTTCTTGATGATCCTAGAAATTGTTGATTTAGGTGCAATGTTAGTAGCCACAATATCCTTGCCTGTGAAGCCATTTTTATGCAACACAATGATGACTGCACGCGTTTGTTTGCAGGTCACCATGGTTAACAATGGAAGAACAATGATTTCAAGCATCACCCTCCTTTTAACATGTCAAGTCTGCCATTCTAACCCAATCAGCCTGACATAATGATCTCCAGCCTTGTGCTCGTCAACATTCTCACCTGAGTTAACAAGACGATTACTGAAATGATCTCAGCAGGTCCTTTAATGACAGCAATGAAATGCAGTGGAAAGGTTTTTTTGGGATTAAGTTAATTTTCATGGCAAAGAAGGACTATACTACAATTCATCTGATCACTCTTCATAACATTCTGGAGTATATGCAAATTGCTATTATAAAAACTTAAGCAGCAACTTTTCCAATTTCCAATATTTATGTAATTCTCAAAACCTTTTGACACGACTGTACACAAATGTTTCCAACATGTGTTGATGTAGGCTAAAGCTGTGTATGTTTAGTTATAATTTGATTTTAGCCCAATGACACATACTGTACCAGGTTTTTGTGTTGGGGGCTGCAAAGTGGACAAACCAGTTCTGGGTTGGCTAGGGTAGTTAAATGTGTGATTGCAAGATGTAAATGTCCTGGTTAGATTTAAGCCATTAACAGCGTGAATGCTAGGTGACTTACATCGTAAACAATATAATTCACAGTGTCCATTTGTGTGCATGGAGGTAAATGGTCCAGGTCTGTGTGCCGCTGCAGCGAGCTCGTATGGGTCGATATTTTGGATGCCTGAGAGCTTCTCCAAACACCGCTGTTTTGCGCTTGGTGTGAGCTTGTTCCTGTAAGGTCCCCTTTCTTTCGCCTTATCTTTCTGCATTGCTTTACTTTCTTCATTTCTTTCTCGTATTCGTAGATCCGTCTCTGTTCCGCCGACATAATAAATGCGCAAAAATGAAAGAGCTCTGGAATGTTTAGTCGCGCCTCTGTGAAGATCTGAAGGCGTTGCCCCTGGCAACCGATAGCGTGTCCTACCATCATGGCCGACCGGCTCAGACCCCTCCCAAATCAACCCAAATCGGCACGTGACTCCTCACTCTCAATATCATGCTAATGTAGGCTGAGGAGAATAGTTTGAGTGGCTAAAGACTCTTCAGTCTCCAAAGACCACAGCTGGAGAATCGCAGAGATTAGTTGAGACTTGGAGTCAGAAAGTCTAAAAAAAAATAATCAAAAAGCCCCTACATCACCACATGTTGTTCAGGAGGGAATCAAGAAAAATGATCGTCGCTCAACTAGAAACAAACTCCAGCATGTTCAGTTTCAGACACGACTGGAACTTCAAATGGCACTGGCTTCTATGGTCAGACGAAACTAAAAAAGCTTTTCAGCAGCAAACCCATCAGATGGGTTTAGTTCAAACAGGGATAAAAAGTACCCCATGTTCAGGGGTTAAATATACTGCTGGATCTTTAATGTTGTGGGCCAGTTTTTCTGCTGGAGGTCCTGGACATCTTGTTCAGATACACTGCATCTTAATTCTATCAAACACCAAAAGATCAAAAATCTAAACCTGACTGCCTCTGTTAGAAATCGCATAATGTGTCTGTGGTTGGATCTTACAACAGGACAACAAACATCAAAATCAACACAAAAATGGGTCACTGTGCACAAAATGAACTGCCATGGCCGTCCCAGACCTCTGACCTGAACCCTGTAGAAAATGAGTGTGGTGAACTGAAGAGAAGAAGCACCAACATGGAGCTGTGAATCTGACGGATCTGGAGAGATTCTGTATGAAGGAATGATCTCTGATCTCTTGTCAGGTGTTCCTTTAAACTCTTCAGGCATTATAGAAGAAAACTCAGAGCTGTTATCTTGGGGAAAGGACGTTGCAATAATTGGGTGTCAATAATTGTGGCCAACATGAATTACAGTAGAGACAGTCGAGGACAGAATATTGTGTAGATTAAGTAGTTTTTTTTAGCAAAGTTATAAACATGTTGATAATTTAGAGGCACTAGAAATTAAAGTATCAAACATGATACAGTAGCCTTTGTAGATTTAAAGATATTGCCAATATTCTGGACTATCTTTTCAAGGTGGAAAAGTAACTGAACATCACACTTTAACATCTGAAATAAATTTCAAGTAGATTAAAAATTATGAAAAGCACAATGTTTTATTGATTTAGATGACTGTCTTTCTCCTGTTTACCATTTAAGTATTTCCATTATCACATTAAAATTAAGCATTTGTTTTTACAAAATATGAACCTTCAATCAATGGCATTATTACTCAGATCTTAAGTCAGTTAAAGACCAATGTCATATATAGCTGTGTGACTGGAAGCTATATGTTTGTGACATTCAGAGATTTAAACAGTTGAAAATGTGTCCTGTCAGGTTGGTAAATCAAAAGCTTAAATTAAAAGCAAAACAATTAATGCCTGGTGATGTAGCTGCATTTCCACACACAGCCACATGAGGACAGCAGACTTCTTTTCATATGTGTGCTGATTATAAATCAAACTGTCCTCGCCGGTTGTAAAGTCTTATCTATTCCTAATTAGATTATTAAAAATAAACTCCATGTCATTATCACCAACAACTGGACTTAACATGAAAATGCAACTATTGACAAATGCATTTTCTATTGCAATAATTTCATAATTTTAAAGTTAATTAAAAAACAAAACAATTATGAAAATCGCCCTTATAAACATTAAATGGTTAGTTAATCGAAAAATGAAAATTATGTTATTAATAACTCACCGTCATGTCGTTCCAAACCCGTAAGACCTCCGTTTATCTTTGGTATACAGTTTAAGATATTTTAGATTTAGTCCGAGAGCTTTCTGTCCCTCCAGAACAGAAACTCAAAAACGAGTCATTTTTTTGTTCATTATCTGGCTCGGCTCGGTGTTCCTCTTCAGTTCTCTCTTCACAGCAGTTCAGTCAGTGTACTGTTTGAGTAAATTAATTACTCCAGGATATTGGTTTGTTTTAACTCAGAGGGAGTGTCAGCCACATTAAAAAAGTTAACAGTTTTAGTAATTTGTGGATTAATGCGTATTGGAGACGCGAACCTTTTCAAACGATTCGGTTCGATTTGGTGAACTGGTTCAAGAAGATCCGGTTACATCGAGTGATTCGTTCGCAAACCAGATATGACTAAACTGTAGTGTTTTGAACTCTCTCATAACAGACCCGGAAGAGAAGACAATGCTGAATAAAGTCGTAGTTTTTGCTATTTTTGGACCAAAATGTATTTTCGATGCTTCAAAAAAATTCTAACTGACCCTCTGATGTCCCATGGACTACTTTGATGATGTTTTTCTAACCTTTCTGGACATGGACAGTATACCGTACACAGCTTCAATGGAGGGACTGAGAGCTCTCAGACTAAATCTAAAATATCTTAAATTGTGTCCCGAAGATAAACGGAGGTCTCACGGCTTTGGAACGACATGAGGGTGGAGTTATTGACAATTTTCATTTTTCGATGAACTAACCCTTTAAGCCATAGTTATATTTAGAATGCTTGAAATCTAATGAAATTTTACTTTTCTCAGATTACATTATAGACTATTATTAATAGACATTATCTGTAGTTGTCCGAATCCAAACTGTCAAATGTCATTAGGCGTATTTTTATAACAAGGGTAAAACTAAAAAAGAAAATCTTGCACCTCTACCAAGAACTAAATGAAATGCTTATCAAAATGTGTTTACTGCACACAGGAATAACAACATTGTGTAAACATCTCTGACTGAAAAAAATCAGTTGGTTTAATTCAAATCTACAGAATGGCAACACATGAGGATAACAGTGTCATGCTCTTTAAAATGTGCTGAAGCACAATAATGACCACAAGAGAGACAAGGACTCATTACATATTGTACAACACACTGTGCTTCTGAAAAACAATATTTCAAAACTGGGGGGAAAAAATTTAAATGCATCTCTTCTGCTCCTCGAACTGGTTGCATAGAGAAACAAAAAATAAGTCTACAATCTGAAACGGATTTTAAAATAAATAAAACCTTTAAATGTGCAGTTTGGATCGCTCCAATGATTAATGCTGACGATTCAGACTGAACATGGCACACAGTCTGACAACTGGAAGTAGGGTTGCATTAAGGCACATAACAAGCAGGTGAGAGGTACGGTGAAATACTGAAGACCAGGAGTCAGCTCTTGGCCTGCTTCCGTTTCAGAATCAGCTCCGCCAACAGTTTATAACGGGACATGCACTCCTCCTAAATAGGTTAAAAAGAATCAGTTAACAATCATTTACAAATATGAAATCCAGCCTTTATATGCAGTTAAATGTTAATTTAAATACATTTTCCAATGATTGTCGGAGAATGCTCACCTTGGTTTTTCCAGGCACCACCTTAGCAATCTTGTCCCAGCGTTCAGTGGTGCCCCGTGGGTATTGCTGTAAGGCCAGCTCCAAGAGCTTCTGCTGGTTCTGTGTCCAGACATCTTCAGCAGCACTGGGTTTTTCTCTGGAGGCTGATGGTTTCTTCTCATCTTCACTGTCATCATCTACAGCTGTGGGGTCGAAGTCTCTTTGTCGGTGTCCTTTCACTCTCTCCTCCGCTGCTCCAGCGCTCCCGACCACAGACTTCTTTGTCCGTCTTCGGAGCGCTTTGCTCTCAGAGTCCTCTGCCCCAGCAGGTTCTGCTGAATCCTCCGGCTGCTGCTCCAGGGGCTCCTCTCGCTGGGTCATCAGACTGTCCGGCACTGTGACTGCTCTAGAACTCTTTCCCATCACTGCACCACCCTTCAGCTCAGAAAACTTCACCAATCCTGGAAATAAAGACAAAGTGTGCAGAGAGGGAGAAAGCGAGAGATAAGTGTTCTGAAAGAGATGCCTGCTAATACGTCACAGTAGGTGAGAAATCAAACACTGTAGGTGGAATTTGATTCAAAATATTTGATAAATAGTTTACCTGATGTATTGGTGACAGAGTCTTTGACTTGCTTCACCTTTGTGGTCACCTGCAAAGGTATACCAAAAGCATTGTTTTGTTTATAGTGGTACTTCACACACATCTATATACCAGATTTATTATATTATTACTTAATATTATTATAATTTGAAATAACTGTAAAATGTAATAGAATACAAAATAATGTATATTATTATTTTTTTATTTATTTCTGTGATGACAAAGCTGAATTTTCAGCAGCCATTATTTTAGTTCTTAGTGTCACATGATCCTTCAGAAATTACTCTAACATGCTGATTGTGCTGCTTAATATTCCAGTGGAAATCATGATACTTTTTTTCTGGATTATTTGATGAAAAGAAAGTTCAAATGAACAGCATATATTTTAAACAGAAATCTCACCGTTTTTTTTTTTTTCATCAAGTAAATCGATTCTTGCTTATTAGAATTATTTCTGAACCCAAACTTTTAAATGGTTTTATTTTGTGAACAAAACTAAACAGTCAGGAAATGCTACTACCCACATGTATGGATGTATGTATACATATAAAACAGATTTAGTTATGTTTTGTGTAATACTGATTAAATAAAAAAATATTCTAGTACATTTCTTAAATTGAAATTTTTCAAATGTCGACATCAGTTTTCCTGCTTGGCCGATGTGTTCGAGGACTTTAATTTTGACGGCACTGAGAGAGGCAGCATCTGAACACAGTGCTCACTCTCTCTTGTTCGTCCTCGTCATTAACAGTTCTGTTTAATATGGATAGAAGTCTAATAATCAGGTTAAACAAAGGAATTAAATGTATACAAAAAGTATTATAATGATTGCTTTTATATGAGGCCTATTAGTAATAGAAAGGCATTCTTGTATATTATAATGTTTATCTCATTAGAATACATATCCAGCATGATCGCGTGTTCTCTGCGTAATGGTCAGTCCGTGTGAATTGAATGCTTTAAACTTTGAACTCATGATTTCAAATTTATGCTGCACTTTATGCATTTGCCCACTGTCATATTCATGTCATTTTCTTCCGTGTGCTGTATGTAAAATGAGTGTTACCCTGACTTTATTTGAAAAATATGATTCCCAGTGCACACAAACTTCCCAGAATACGGAGTGCCCTGTTGGTTACAGTGTTGACTTCCTTTTTAATTATATTTTTATTAAATATTTATATGTGAAAATACTGTCATCTAAAGTTTAAGTATGTTTCTTTACACATTTATTTTTTAATCCATTTTCAAATTATTTCAAATTTCTTAACAATAATTGAAAAAATATAGCTCTAAATAAACAATAGTAAACAATCATTATTCAGCTGAAATCAGTTCATCGTTGATTCAGTCCAGAAACACCTATCAAATATATAATCAGCATTATAGCTGCTGTGGGTCAATTACTAGTCAGAAGTTAACTGTACTAATTACAGGTTTACCTCGGTCACTGATCTGCCTAACTCATGAGCAATCTTCTCCCACCGGCCTGGTGTTCCTCCTGGAAACTTGGCCATGCAGCGAGAGAGCTGGCTGAGATCCTCGTCCGTCCACTCTTGAGCCTACAATCATCACCAGCCATTTCTTAATTCAATACTTCCAATCTGAATCGGTGTCCTTTCAGCAGAGACAAACACTTACTTTCTTCTTCTGCTGTTTTTTGTCTTCTAACCAGTCATCCATCTGATCCTCAATATCTTCAATAGATGTTCCCTGATCATAAACTGGCACAAAAGCAGCATTTGTACTGGGTTCATAGACTGGAAACTCCACTTTAGGTTTCTTCACCTTGGGCCGTTTTTCTTCTGCAAAGCAAAATCAGTCAGTAACATGTATTATCAAGGGTCACATAATCACAATTTGAGGCAGCTATATGTGCAGAGGTCAGAGTGTAATGTAGAACTGTGCTTGATCGTGATCTTACTCTGCTGCATTTCCTGTTCTGCCAGAGCTTCTGCCTCTTCTTTTTCTTTTACTTTCATTTCCTTATAATCTTTATAATACTGCTTCACATCCTAAAAACACAAAATATGGTCACAGCTTAAGCCTTGGAGTGTCTATTTTGTAAACGCATCTCCAAAACATACAATCTGGTGGAAAAGTACCTGTATGATATGAGGGAGAGACTTCACTGAATAGTACAACCAGATGCTTAATTTGAGAGGCAAAATGTCATGCCAGTGTGGCCTGTCAGATCTACAAAAAAAAAAACAATGTCAATAAACAAAAAAAAAAGCATCTAGTTTCATTCATGGTTTCTGCTGGTTTTATGCAGAAACTTTTTAAAGATCTTTTTAAAACCAAATTTAAGGAATTGTTTTAAAGGCAACAGTATGTCTTAGTTCTCAAAACGTAAATGTGTAGGGAACACGCAATAAATTGTAATAAATAACACTTGAAAGTTTCAAAATAAAACTTTCAACAGATCTCCATTACTTTTTCATTCATTTCACACAAAAGCTTAAGCAGCATAATAATGTAAATAATAAAGAGCTTGTTCCCAAACACTAGAACAATGAAAAAAAACATAACTTGTACTGTACCTGCAAAAAAAATTGATGTTCTTTCTCAGTATTTTTGTTTGGTTTTTCCAGTTTAAAAGATTTTTAAATCAATATACACTTAAGTAAAAGGACATAAGACACAAAGTTGAAAATCAAGTTTAAGTTAACAAATATCAACTTTTTATATATTTATTTTGCACCTCAAGTAAACACATATTGGCTTAAGGATACTTTGATATTTTTATGGCATTAATTTAGGAAAATGTAAATTTAGACTTTTTAACCCTGGTTACCTTTCATTTTTGTCCTGTGCCAAGGACTTAATCTCATCTGTTATCTTACTGCTTTGCTTCTTTTTCTTCTCCCTCTTCTTTCTGCTCAGAAGTTCATCCTGAGAAGAATCAAGACATAGCAGCTATCACAGAGAATACTGTACATTTAGTATTACAAAAGCTAGTCTCAGCCTCAGACATAACCCCTACAGAATGGGAATGGGAATCAGTTTGGCTGCTGTGATGCTGAACCCCCTTACAGAAGAAAACTGTCATGTTTATAACTGTAAACATGAACGCTCATCAGGATCAATTAAACGCTGGATTGTAAAAAGTATATGAAGTACACAGCACCATTTTTGCAGTAAAACTTGCACAAAGTTCTTAAATGAATTGCACGCCAGTCTGTTATCGTAGGGACACAGACTTTACATTTTCAAGCTGCTAAACATGATGCTAGTAGGCGAGATACAAGTCCACAACTATGCTAAACAACAATTCAGCACTTACCAACTGCTTCTCAAGGTAGATGGACCATATAACTGCATAGTGACCCACTGTCAGAATGAGGAAGAGGAGGAAGCCCAACTCTCCATTACTCATCTTCCTAACACGCCGATAGTAGAAGACAGGCTGCCTCCAGTCCGGCAGCCCATTAACCAGGATGTCATCATATCTGTGAGTGTTGTTAGAAACTATTGTTAAAAGCAATTGTAAGATTCAGATCAAAGACCCCCAGTCAAAGTCACACTGGTACAAACTGTGATTAGGGATCTTACTCAAGGGCAAATAAATGTTGATAAATTATTAAAGATCATCACTATTTAAGAACCTCGAAGAGTTTTATGCTTAAGAAACACCTTTCACTGCTATTTTGAAGAATTAACTTTAAAATTATAATAAGAATAATAAACACAAACATACAACAAATCTAAACTTTTTTGTTATTAAAAACAAACAAACAGAATCTTAAATACCATAATTATAGCAGAAACATATTTAAATAATGTGTTGGACAACAAGTATTGAGTAATGTGTGAGTAGGCCTTTAAGTCAAAAATCTTGAGAATAGCTGGTCTAGGATAAAAAAATCCACAAGCAAATCATGAGAATACCTCACCTTTGTCTTCTTTCCTCATCCTTGAGGACTTCGTAGATGGCAACTAACTAGTAAGAGATAACAGAAGATATTTCAACTGTAATGCCCTGAATTCCAAAAGGTAAGTGTAGAAGCAACAATTAACATGACCTACATTAAGCCAAAGATAACTTTCATTCATGATTAACAAAACACCTACCTTCCGAAACTGGTTTTCAGCATTTTCATCTTTGTTTTTATCAGGGTGTATTGTAAGAGAGAGCTTTCTATATGCCTTCCTGATCTCAGATGAGGATGCATCCTGTTAGAAACAGAATCAACAACATAAAAATCAAAAACATTTCATTGCAAATACGGACAGGAAGTTAGGAACGCTTATACTGAGACTTTGCTGCAGTCAGGTTAAATAAAATAACAAGGGGAAAAAACAGCTACAGAACTGTCATTGTTGCCAATTGTAATATGCAACTCACACTGGCAGCTGTAACTGGTAGACTATTTCGGACTAGCAACAACCAGATACCAGCTGATCAAACCAGTATTGTTAAGCTGGTTTCTAAAGCACAGTAGCTGGTTTACCAGTCTGCACTAGCTGACAACCACTTTAGACTAGCTGAAAACTAGCTAGCATGTTCCAAAAAGGAGCTACAATCTTTTTGTTTGGCACAGAATTAGCATTTCTTCTGAAATGCATTGCTAGCAAATTTCTTCAAGGTAACGTTAATTTATATGCCGAACTAACGGTTGACGCTATAGGATATAAAAGGTTTACTAAGTGCTAATTTGTACGAAAAACGTTAGCGGTTATGATTATAAAACCATGGGCTCTTCGACGCATCAAATATGACTTAAAACCGAATAGCGAAATTACAGCAAAACTATAAAACATCCATTAATGAGCGGAGTAGTGACACGTCATGTAGTGTTGTGCAGGCCCACAGCCGGGGGCTTTCTTTGTTAATGGCCACCGCCGTCCAGGTTCCGTGGGAGGCAGAGTCCGTTTACCACGAGTCGAGAGACATCATAGTGGGGCTTTTCAGCTAACGGCTCGAGTTGTTTTGATAAGAATGCTATCTCTGTAAACGCACTGGAGGCGACCCTGCGATAAATCTACGTCGGCGCGCTGCTATATGTTAAAGTTAAGTGCACATCACGTTTACCGACACCGTCTGAATGACCGAGTCAAAGGCACGCGTGACAAATTTGACGAATTACATCAAATCGCTCTTACCTGATTAACCGACAAGAACTCATAGAAGGTTTGGGGGATTTCCTCCACTAGGTCGAAAAGCTCCAGGTCTGCGTCCCATGCTAATGTTGGCAAAGGCTGAATACCGATCAGCCCGGAGAACAACACTAACGTAAGGATCTCGGGCAAAGACATTGCTGAAAGGTTTTTTTTAACATATACAATACTTAATACATATACTGCTACAATTTTGGACACTCTTGGTTTCGAAGCCAATTTAGCATAACTTCCCGTTCTTTGGCTCGAACGGGCCCATCGCTCAGTCAGCCTGCTCTACGTAGGCTACACACGTTTCACATGCAGCCGCCACAGCGCGAGCCAATAAGCGTGAACGCCTCGGTAGTGACATGATGCTATGGTATTCACCCTTACCAGGGGACTTTCAGGACTGTTTAAGCGGTATCGATTATATTTATGATACTATAAATCAAGTATTACGTGCATTACGTGTCATGATAGAGAGGTATTTCAAATGAATAAACTGATATTGGCCTCGTTACAGCCTTTTCAACATTTGTAATGACATTATCTAGCCTATATATTGTCTTTTTTGTTTTAATCCCTTAAACGTCTAGAAACGTACTATCTTTTAGAACATACTGGATATTTATTTATTTATTTATTTATTGGAGAAAAAAAAGATTGCTCCCTTGTAGCGTTGTTTGTTGGATACTAACCTCCGTTCATCGTTGGTCAATTCTGCAACATTGACGTTCTTACCTAAACAGTTTCCATTATTCACCGACCGTCTCTGTTCTCAGTCTAAAAAGATGATCACATAGCCAGGGCTAGTCCCGTTTCTTTTCGACAGCAAGCATGTTCAGTGAAGTTAAGATAGAAGTCAAACTGATTTAAACTCTCATACTGGCAGCAATAGGCCTGTATTCGAGTGAACAATCCAGTGGGGCGTAATGATAAGCACGACTCATTAGGCTAAATGATATCGCTGTTATAGACCAAGTTTTATTTGTGACAAAGAAAATACGTGAGTGAAAATACTGAAAGATAAGACAGTCAAAACTCTGAGATAGCTAGACAGAGAAAGCTCACAGTTAGCCTAAACTTTTATTTAAGTATATTTAAGTAGGGACTAACTAAACCAAATCTACTGTTAAAATGCAGGCCTACAAAATAATTAATTCAATATCTAAGCAGATTTAGTGGTAGCAGACATTTGCGGTCACTGGTATGGTCTGCAATAAATACAAGTCTTGGGGAAAAAAAAGTCATATTTTTCTATAATATTTAATATTAATATTATTTATATATTTTTTAATTAATGGATGTTAATTGTTTTCTATCTTTGATTTGGTCGTTATTGGGTTGTATTAGGACACAGGCCAATGCAAACATAATAATGCAAACGTTTAATTCTGTGATGTTATTTTGAGAAAACTTTAAAAAGATGAAGAATCTTCTGTACATGAAAATCTCATGAGGTTAAGTCTAAGTCTGTTTCACGGGTTAGCCTTGTTGGAAATACATCCCCATTGTCTTTCAGTTCAATGGAAAATCTTTCATTTAGCCAATTTCTTTGTTTGTTATACTCTTGTCCTTGAGTCGGCACAGACCAACTTTGGGGACGTAAGATATGACGGGAAAAGTGCTTTCATTTTTATTTATTTTTTGATTGTGAGCAATTAAACCAAAGAATAACAACTTGAGGTTTAACCAGTTTATACAGTTAATTAGGTACTGGAATATTGCTGCAATGAAGGCATATACAAAATAGTCTATAGGCTATTAATTTAAATACAGCATGCATTTGCCACCACCTAAAATGTTAAGTAAATCAATAAAGCGCAAAAGCCAAATTTACCGGGTCTAAATAAACAGGAAATAATAAAAAAAAAGAAAGAAAAGAAAGTATTTTCACAAGATTACTGTCCTTAGCTCATTGTGGTTAATTTTTGGCGATCTGTTAGGTCAGTTAGGTCTACAATATATATTATTTTACTTGTGCGTTTGTGTGAGTGATATATTTTAAATGCATCATAATAAAACATTTTTTTACACTTTCTAATTCTGTACCTATTTACACTTGGAAGATTGTACTTCCATTTTCCACCCCGTTTAGTCAATCCCATGAAACAAATCTAATCAATTATAGCCTATTTGATTTTTTTTTCTTTCTAAACAGAATGTCAGTATCGAAAAGGAATTTAAAAAATGATATTATTTATTATATAGCTAGGCCTAGGTGCTGTTTTTAGACGAGGAAAAAATGCAAACAAGCTCATTGACTTAACACAGGCTAACCGACAATACATTTAAAGTTACATTTCTATGAATGATTAAACCAGTAATATTAGCATAGGCTATACTGATATTTTTCTCCACAGGTTGCTTCATTCGTGTGCTTATAGCTTAATATTATAATAGAACAATATTCATGTTTATTCATGAACTCGTCATCATTCGATTAAGACCATCAAAGACACAGCCGAACTAGACACAAACTCAAAGCGGCTGTATCTGTAAGTCCTGACCTCCAGCTCCCATTCAGTCCACAAATCAATTTTGTGGAATCAGTAAACGATCAATAATCAATAGTGTAATTAAAGTTTAACCCAATAGGTAGGTAAGACAAAAGAAGAAACGCAGTCACTGATCATGGTAATTTTTTAGAGAAATTTTCTTTTAATTTGCCATTTATATATGTTATAATAAATCGTCTTTATATAAAGTCTTAAGAATGATCGAATAAACGACAAGACAAAATAGCACGTGCTTTAAAATGGTTATGTAGGCTATTGATGTGTAAGATTCGGGTCAACATTTATTCACGCAGTGAATGGGGTAATACGAAACCGTGGAAAGCGTTTATTCTTCACATATTTTTTTTCTGATACTGCAGTAGTTTTCCATGATGCGTAGAAGCTATGGAGTTGTCAATAACTTTACAGTTTTTGGAAGAGGAGCGCATTAGGCTATCTCTCTCGAGTTATTACTCAAGATTTCGTGCTGTATTAACACCCGATAGGCGACTGAGATACAGCCTGTTTGATGAGTCACATCTGTAGTCGGAATAAAGAAATAGGTATTGTAAACGGTGTATTTCAGAAAATGACACAGGTCTCTCAGATAAGCCTACAATTGTCGTATTATACCTTGACCAATTCGATTCATGCGCGGAGCTAATTGCATGTTTCTATTGTAGCGATAGATTACGAGTGAAACTGGTACGGTAGATGGTAATCGAAGAAGCTTTATGGATTTGCAGAACCCGGTACGGTTAACGCTAAAGTGCTTCGGGTTTCCGCCAGCATGCTGAGCTTCTTTGTTTTCGCTGAAGTGCCTGTATTAGAAGCTGACGTCATGGCAGGCAGACTGCGCGTGTGGTTTGCAGCTGAACGCAGTGCCCTAAACAGGGGAGACCGTCCAGTGCTACAGGGAAAAACGCCAACCTACCACACGAGCGATCGAGTGCACGCACACATTTTCACTGATTATCTAATAATCACTGAAGAATTATATGTAACTTGACCTGTTTCACTAGAAGAACGCCATCAAGGTAAATGCAAAAATTTGTGAACGGTTTCTGGAATTTGTAAACACCCTAACCTTAAAATATAATAATAATAATAATAATAATAACAACCCTGCATAAACCAAACATTCAAGTTGGGACTGGTCACTGAAGTAGCTATAATGGTAATTTACTAAAAATGGCTTGGCTTAGAACGCCACATGTTTATTTTGTAAGAAGGGTTCAAGTATGTGACTTTTGTGTAGACACATAGGCTACATATTGTATATGGCAAAACATTGCTGTAAAGGATACATATTTGCCTCTATAAGGCATGACATTTAGAAACAAATCGTTAAGATATCTGTGCACTGACAGTAAATTTTCACCACCCAACTTTTCTTATAACCACTTAGAAAATGAGTATGAATAAAAGCAACTGCTTTATCCTATAGATAACTGATTGTTATCTCTTACCATAAAGCACAATAAATGTACATTTAAGGCCTATAGTCTAAAAAAATGAGCAAAAATTCGGAATGAAAAAATGTATTCTTTTCGATTTTTTGCTTTACTTGTTGATAAAGGCTACATTTATAGCTGGCAGTAGCCTACGGTCATCGAAGTACAATGCGTATATTCTGCATAAGTTGCATAATGCTCTGGAAACAAATTGGCCAATAAAATGTACATCTTACTTTCTAAGAAATCAGCGTTGAAAGATAGAGAAAGCAATTAGATCGTCTTTCCTTATTCTGTTTGTCTAACTTGTGCCATTTTAAAATGCAGCCTAATTCTGACTTATTCAAAATAACCCTTCTGCTTGTTCTGCATTTGGGAATTTAGCACTAAATGCGATTTTTGTGAAAATAATGAGAAATATTGCTTTTCTAAAAGTTTATAGTCCAAGAATCATTCCGACTAAACTGCGAGGCTTGGCGAGGGATTTTCATCTTCAGAAGTGGTGATGTTTGACAAAGACCTCCGTCAGAGGGGTACCCTATTGATGATACACCCCACTACTGATTCCCAGGCTACCCGTAAGGAATGAGATCACGTGGTGGAGTGGGGCGGTCGAACTAAGCCATTTTGGGGACTGTGTCAGTTTGCACTGAACCATCAGGCACTGTGTTTTTCAGATCGCCGTGCAGCAGAACTGTGCCTCTGGTATTTCCCATCTATGACCGGGATCTGTGGATTTATCTGTAAATCAAATCGGAAAGTGTCGGCGAAGAGTGAGCTACGTTAACCTATGTGCAATTGCGCAAAAAGGCCACAATGAGCACGGCGGAGAAACGTTAGAGCCATTGACAGCGTCTGCAGCTCATTCCAAGATGGCCGCTTCGGTAGCATTCATTTTTTGCTGAACGACTCTCAAGTTTCATTGTCTACCACAACAAAGCTAAGAAACCATCGCGAAATATACTGGGTATGTGCGCTTTAATGTGCTTTTCTTTTCTCTCTTGGGAGACAAGAGAGTAATTGCCTCTTGTATAGGTTGAGTGTTTCTCATACGTAGCTACGAATTTCATTTCAGTTTTGTCACATTTCTTATAAAACGCAGCCAGTGACATACTGTAACACATTATAGCCTACATGTCGATGAGTACGTCATCTTTGTAAAACAGAAATGTGTATGTTCTTTCCATGTGTTGTTTTTAATCTTAAACTCGGCGCGCTCTGAAGAACAGGCGAGTTGGGGCAGGTGTTAACGGGTGACCACTTTCATCCATTTCTCCACGATCGAAAATCACACATTAGGTCTCTTATTTTATAGAGTTGAGTAGTCTAGAGATTGTATATTCGGGGGAAATTAACTTTACCGTGTTTTAACATCGTCGATAAATGTTATTAACTTAAATTCCTGTGCGTGCGCGGGTAGCCTACCTCCTTCTAAGCTGATCCACACGAAACCAGAACTTTGTTTTGAGGCTGTTAACTTACAGCATATTTTAAATATGTTTTCGAGCTTGCTCCTTAATTGTTTATTTGTCACTGAATGTAGCCTTACTTGGCTTCTGCGATTTTTATATTTAGCTTTTAAAAATAACACAAACACTGTCTCGATTCAATGCAACTGCTCTGAGACTGGGTTGGACCAGGACACGTCAGACTGAGAAGAACCTTTTTTTTTTTTTTTTTTTTTTTTTTGGGTCAAAGTAGGACAAGAGTCCTAATTGTAAGATTTAATTTTTAATTTTTTTTTCGTTAGTCTGATATATAGTACAGATTGTCTTTATTAATCAGTAAGTTGTCAATTGAATATGAAACTCACCCCTGCTCAGTCATAGTTAATAAAAATATTGTTGATAACTCCATCCAAGAAATTAGATAGGCCTAATGTAAATATAGTCATCGGTTGATAAAACATCTCTTTTGTTTTCCCCTCTGACCTTTCCAACACGCCGTGCCTCACTGATTTATTAATTAATCTTATAGACTATATATTTAACGTTTTGCCACACCACAAATGTTTCAGTCAATTCATAAAATGCTTGCTTGCAATCATCTTTCTAACAATAAAAGGAAGAAGACGCATCATAGTCCCGAATGTCAAGATATGACTCTTATATCTGCAGTAGCCGCGAAACTGACAGATTTACAGTAACTGCAGTAATTTCCTTGACCTAGACCTCTTCTTCCTTCACAGAAACAGTTCCGTTTCCAGAGTGTTTAATGTGCTATCAGATACGAATCATATAGTGTAATCTGAATATTATTACTAAGCCACATAGATTGGTCTTATGAGCTTTCATTATCGGACAAGCTTGAGAAATGACTTTCTTTAGGCCAGCCAGTTTCAATCCAAAGCACACCTGTTTGTTCCGCCTCTGCTGGAAACTTGGCCAGCTTGTTTCCGTTATCCACTGATCAACAAATGCACTTACCCTATGTAAAATCATTCAGTCTAACTTAATTAATACCGACAGTTGTTAGCCTACTTAATAAAGAAGGAAAAGAAGGCTACAGAACCCCCCCCCCCCCTTTATTTCAGGTGTTTTGAATATTTTTTTCTCACTCACTGAAAAGCAGTGCGTTGTGCTGCACTTTTTTAATGGTAGCCTAAGTTCGTTATTAGAACGCTATTGGGTTATTATATTATATTATTCTGGGCTATGTCTTTTAAATTGGTCTCTCGAACATATTTCTCAATAACTGAGCAAAAAACATTATGGTTGTTATACTTTTATTAGACGGCAATGCGTTGAATTCAGAGCACTTCATTGAGAACGGTGCATAAGTGAACATTAGCTCTTACAGGATATTGATATTTGAAAATGTTGCGCTGAATTAACGTTACACACACACACACTGATGTCGCAGTCGAGAGACAGCGGGAACACAGATACGAGCTCTCGAGCTTCCGTTGACTGTTCCTCATTGAAGACGTCGGCAAGGCAGGGAAGAGCACTGTTTTCTCTTTCACATTTGAAAGCGAAGCGTGCTGAAATGATGGTCGTACGACGTGTTTAACAGGTGACTGTAGTCTACTTACCGCTTCGTAAACAAGTGTGTGGTGCTCAGGTCGCAGCCTCATGCGAGAGAACTCGCTTGGACACGGGGCTTTCTGTATCAAAATGGCAGCCACATTCAAGTTAGCCGCATGCTTTTTAGAGAGAAACCGTTCTCGAAAGGAAGTGGTGGCGTTTTACCGCTAATTGGTTGAATTTATGGTCATTTGTAATGATCCGGTCCGTCTGCGAATCTGAGGTATGCAGTTCCGTTTCGACTGGCACAACGCCAATTACAACCCGTCGTCATAGCAACTGTACGTGTGGGCATTGGGCTTCACTCTCACCTGTACGCATCCGCGCAAATCAAAGAAAACCGTTTTCACTGGTGCTTGGACTTTGTCCTGAAGCGCCAACGAGTTTAACCGAAGGCGTAGTGAATTTAGAATAACACTAGTTCATTTGAGTTGTCAGTATAGTAGCCTATTAACGGATTACACCTTAAAGAGCCTAACGTTAGATGTGTTTTGTCTGGCTTTGTCGCAATTGTGTCCGCTTCAAGCAGCCTTAAAGTGGACTATCTAACCTTAATAACCCGACTTTATATTTTTCTAATGTGACTGTAAATATTAATTAATGTTTTTTTTTTCTTTGCTCATCAGGTTTGCGAAATCTCATGACAATGCACCGAACAACGAGAATCAAGATAACGGAGCTAAATCCTCATTTGATGTGCGTTTTATGTGGAGGATACTTCATTGATGCGACCACCATTGTCGAATGTTTGCATTCATGTAAGTCTGTCATAATCTCTATTATTTTAATCTTATTTACCGTTAAAGCGTTTCTTTGTTTGTTGGGCGTTCAAACTGGGCTGTCTTTTGACCCGGCTCTAACAGTATTTTGTCATTTGTCGTCTGTTGTTTTCACAGTCTGCAAAATGTGCATTGTGAGGTATCTGGAGACCAGCAAATATTGTCCAATTTGTGATGTCCAAGTTCATAAAACAAAACCTCTCCTCAATATCAGGTATGGCTTGGGAATACCGTAGCCTATTTGAATTTAAATAGCCTATTTTTTTTATATTTTTGAAATACTTTTAATAAATGTCCATGTTGCTTTTTCATCCACAAAATACATTAAAGCTTTACATTTCTGTACATCACAAATACTCAAAAATGGTTGTTCATTTCAGGTCAGATAAGACCCTTCAGGACATTGTTTACAAGCTGGTGCCTGGTCTGTTCAAAAGTAAGATAAGTGTGCATTTTAATTATGTTTATTCATTTGTTTATTATTTATGTGTTTAAAAAATTGCTTAAATCAGTAGTGATGTATTCATTGCCTTTGTTACTCAGATGAGATGAAACGAAGGAGAGATTTTTATGCGGAGCATCCAGTTGATGGTAAAATGTTAAGACAATAATTGTGATATTTTAATTAATAAGCACTCTTGTTTTTTTTGTTTTTTTTTTTATAAATGTAGTTGTAATTATTTCTCTGTCCTTCAGCTACTAATGGTTCAAATGAGGACAGAGGAGAAGTGGCAGATGAAGACAAGAGAATCATTGCTGATGATGAGATCATCAGTCTGTCCATTGAGTTTTTTGATCAGAACAAGTAGGTTCAGTTCAGTCAGTGTAAGCTCCTTGTGTAGTGTAATTTTCATTATCATCAGAGATCACTTTCATGTTGCTTGTCAATGAATAATGAAATAAAACGTTAGTAAAAGGCATGTTCATGTAGCAGGCTACTTCAGATGTGATATTTAAAGTTTTGTAGTTAGACATTGCATTTATTGTTTTCTCTTAAAATGATCAGGATTGACAGTAAAGATGGAGAAGAAAAAGAAACCACAAAAGAGGTAATTCATTTCTGAATAAATCAAATATTTTAGAACTTGTCTCATGAAGTCAGTTTTAAAGGGTTATAGTGGACAACATGCTGATTTTTTGTAATGATCTCATTTTTCTAGCTGAATGTAAAGCGCTACTTACAATGCCCTGCAGCTATGACAGTAATGCATCTCAGAAAATTTCTCCGAAGTAAAATGGATATACCATGTACCTTTCAGGTAATCTCCTCTCTAAATTTGTTTGTTTTACTTGTGGCCGTCTTTCTGATGTAAAAGCGCACATTTTGCACTTTTGAAGAATTCGTTAATATAAGATAAGATTTTTCTTTTTTTTTACTTTCAGATTGAAGTTATGTATGAAGATGAGCCTCTGAAAG
Organism: Carassius carassius; assembly: GCF_963082965.1. Lineage (NCBI taxonomy): Eukaryota > Metazoa > Chordata > Actinopteri > Cypriniformes > Cyprinidae > Carassius > Carassius carassius. The sequence continues at coordinate 18,115,805 of NC_081774.1, read as the reverse complement.
ATTATTATACTCTTATGGATATTGCTTATATCTACACATGGAGAAGGGTAGGAGTATTAAATATGATATATTCAACACATTAAACTCCACTATTATATTTTAGTCCAAATGCAAAGATATTAACATGTTGATATTTTCCAGAATGGGCCCTTGCCATTGAAGTACAGAGTTCGACCTGGTTGCAAAAAAATGAAGTTGAGCAGCCCAAGGGATGAAATGACCGGAGGCAGAAGGCCTGATATAGAAAGTGATTCCTGCAGTGACAAACCAAACAGCCCAACTGCTGCTGCCGCCCCATCCACATCCTCCACTCTGCCTAGCCCAAGCACTCCTGTTCAGTCTTCACATCCCACCTTCCCCCAAATCTCCACCGTTAACGGAGTTTCTGCCAAAGTGGGCCACAACGGCCAAAGTCCTTTCAGCAGCAAAGTCTGCAAAACTTCTCATAATGGCTCCAACTCTCTTGGGTGACTTGCTTATGGATGCCAAAGCCATCAACCCCTTGCAAACAGAGCTGTGATGTATATGCTTTCTTTATAAACCACCTCTTCAATTTTTTATATCATTTTTAAATATTTGTTTTGTCACCACGTGTGAAAACTTTGTAACACAGCATAGTGTTATATTTTGTATTAATTACTATGGCATAACTAATATTGTGAAGAGTACTGGAGGGAACTCAGCAAGAAGGAGAATGTGTTTTTATAAACTCTGTCTTGTTCATTTTAGATTAGAACATCAATGTATATAAATCATTTCCTTGTCCATCAAGTCTTCAATAAAACACATGGAGGCACGCGCAATGTTTTGATTATCCAGACTGTATTGATTTTTTTCGGGTGAAATGTGTAACACCAAACCAAATTTATAAAGTGCAGAAATTCAGCGTTCAGTATGTCTTGGATAAACCCAGAAAGTGTCAAAAAAAAAATCTGCTACGTATGCCTACACGCTGGCCAAGTTGAGAAGTAGGCTAACATATTTCTATTGAAGTTGCATGTGCTCTTTAATATATCCAACGAAGAAGAAGAAAAAACAAAGAAGAAGAATGAATAACAGAACTGTAGTGACACAACTACATGGCAATACAACAGTGACACCTATTGGCAAATTACTATATTACAACACTCCCACTTAATTTTACAATAGGACTAAGCCATTTCTTAGTAAATTATATTAACCAAAAAAAAAAAATTATGCCATGTTATACTGGTTTACACCGTAACATATTTAACACTAAACACATTCTAGCCCTTTTAAGATCAGACTAAACAGAATTAAATGAAACAAAGTCCAATCTCACTCCTAAGATACTCAAACTTCTGCCTCACCAAGTTTCACAGACTGTGTTTTTGGAAATTTCTGGTAATCTTGAAGAATTTCTTCATGACACGTCATGTGCTTTGAAGCTCCAGAGTCGATCAACCACTCTACCTGTTGTGTCATCTTATCCTGATTTGCCTCTCTGGCGACGAAGGCACTCTCAGACGAGTCTTCATCATGTTCACATGTTACATTTTTGGCTTTGTGAGTTTTAGTCTGTTTTTTCTTACTTGGACAGTCACGCTTGATATGTCCTTCTTTCCCACACTTGTAACATCTCCACGAGCCGGATCTGTCAGCTCTCACTGCCTTGGAGTTAGCCTGCATATCACTACGAACTAGTGTTGACATTGCTGATGCGCCTCCAGAAGCAGCACCACTGGACATAGCACCGCCATAGTTACCATCAGCAGACACTCGTTTTTGTTCTTCATTTATTAATGCTTGCTGAACAAACTGCAGTGTTAAACTGTCCAACTTAGTTTCCAGTGCAGTAACAATTGTAGCATAGCTTGCTGGCAAGCTACCCAGCAGTGTTACAATCTGGTCCTCCTCTTCAATCACCGCACCTATTGCCCCTAGCTGGTCAGTTAGCTCCTTCATTCGTTTCAAGTGTTCAGTTATGTTTTCTCCTTCCTTCATTTCACATCTGAAGTATTTTTTCTTCAGAAACAGCTTGTTTGCAAGAGTGTCTCTCTCAAAATGTCCTTTTAGCGTGTCCCACGCTTCCTTAGGGGTCTTACAGCTTGTTATCAGGTACAACTGAGACGTACTCACATTCAGCACCAACACAGAAAATGCTTTTTCTTTCCGTTTTTCAAATTCTGCTCTTGCCTGTGCATTTGCTCCTTCTGCCACGTTGTCAGTCTCCATCACCATGCCCCATAGTCCTTTAGCTTTCATCAAATGTTCCATTTGAAATTTCCACGTTGCCCAGTTCTCTGGCCCACTCAGCTTTTCAATAAACAGTTTATCCTCCATTGTGAGTTCCACAACACTGTCTATTTCACAAAAAAGAAATAGTGTAAAACTACCTTTTTTTTTTTTTTTGCTTTAGCGAAGATCTGGGCCCATAACCTATTGAAGTTGCATGTGCTCTTTAATATATCCAACGAAGAAGAAGAAAAAACAAAGAAGAAGAATGAATAACAGAACTGTAGTGACACAACTACATGGCAATACAACAGTGACACCTATTGGCAAATTACTATATTACAACAATTTCTTCTTTTTTTTTCCGGTTTGTTATCACGTGAGGATAGATAAATTACTCCGTATGCGTAATGCATAAAGTTCAGATGTATTTTCTTGCTTCAAATTTCTGTTCAGCGGTTATTTTTTAAAGCCAATGTATCATTTACTGTTGTACAATATGAAACATTTGTCTAAATAAACATTTTACCTTTTTTTTTTAATTAATAAAAAACCTTGTGTGGCCTTGATGAAACAAAACCACCTTTAGGTTGTTTACGATAGGCCTATTCTTCGACAAGAATCTATTTTGACCTGGGCTAAATTCGGTTATTTAAAAACAGTGGTTTGGTACCTTAACCTACTTTATGTTAACTGTACAAATATAAATAATCTAAAATACATTTTAATGGTCCAAAACTGCGACATTTTTCATTTGTGGGTTAATAGCCGTATGATGCTCTCATGAACTGAACAGTGTTCTTACGTAATTTTTACAGTTCAGAGCAGGAAGTGTCTTTCTGTGATCAGTAGATATGATAGCATAATCCATAACCAAAGTTCAAACAACAAACGTCCTATAGTGACCGTGTGGGTGCAAACCACAAACATAGGCTACAAGTTTATAGAAGACTATACCGTTAAAGACTAAAATGAATGCATACATAAATAGAAGACTAAGAATGGTTAGCAACGGCTTTTGCTATAGCCTACGTTTGTTTTGACTGCTTAAAGATTTGATAAAGGTCTAGCTATGTCCAGCCGTGATAGTTGCTTATAGTCTTCAGTTTGCTCGCTTTTCTTTTCCGTGTCAGATCGAAAATGAAAATGTACAAATATTAAGAAATCTAGTAGTTCAGATAGCCTTCGCTTTCCCATTTTAAATTAAATTCTTAGGCCCACTGTCATTATTGCGTTAATCGCAATAATTTGAGCTAAATCAATAGGCCCAACCAATGATCTCTGAATAAATACAGCGTTTAATACTGGATTAAAAGACTATTATTAGGCTATTGTCCTAAAAGCATGCTTGAATAATCTCGTAAATTAGGAGCCCTATTAGCGGCAGTAGCTGCTTCCGGTGGTGATAAGTAATGTATTAAAACCCGTTTTAAATGTTAAGAATTATATTTGTATAAAAATAAATAATCGAAAAGTTCAGTAAAATACATATAGGCAAAGCCATTAGTTAAGTAAAATACATTAGCTTTTTAAAAATGACCGAAGCGATTTTTTTTTTCATTGCTAATTCATCGCTTTAAAGATTTCTGTGGTTAATGTCTTTGGTAATGCAAATAATGGAAACACAAATGTATCGCAAACATGTATGAATAATCATTTTTAGGCGGAGCAGTTCAAAGGCTCTTCTTGATTAATGAAGGGCACTCAAAGGCTAGTTATAGAAATTATTGCGCAAAACCTTTCATATTAATACAAGAAGGTTAATTAAAAATTACCATGCCGAAAATATGAGCCTCACATAAACGGTTTTTGGACTCTGGCCTTGATTGTCATGTTACTTCAGTGCAGCACGATGCGCCCTCTTCTGGTTGTAAGCATGTAACGCACCTCTACAATATACACTGTAATTACAGGTTAGGTTAAGATATACATCGTAATATTAGGCATTATATATATATATATATATATATATATATATATATATATATATATATATATATATATATATATATATATATATATATATATATATATATATTATTTTTTTTTTAATATATATTTTATTTATTTAATTGTCACAACATGCTTTGATCATCACTATATTTACAAATTGTTGCCTTTGAGATTATTCATTATATTCTGAAACTCAAATAAAATCTGTTCCAATTATATATATATATATATTAACGATGAACACATCCAAATTTAAACCTTTTAAGTGAAGCACTTTATATTTTTTAATGGTCTGTCTTTTGAAAGTAAGATTTTTCCATAATATTTTTTCATAAATATTACAACCATTAATCAAGCGGAGCAATGCATCATTTTATTGAGCAATGCTTATGGGAGTGCTTTTAAATAATTTAGGCCTACAGCACATACACACAAGAGCTGCACACTTTCATGACGTATATAACAGTTAAGACAAGTAGACTGACAACCGATAATATATTTAAAAGGGCTTACATTAACTTCAACGCATTTTTTCTCTTCCTCAAACATTACAGTATCAAACTCGCACTGCACCATCCACCAACATGGAATCATGTTTTTACAAATTACAACACATGAGATCATAACTCTATACAATTTGAGACAAAGTGAAGTCATTTCCCCCAAAACCTCAAAGAAGTGGCTTCCTTGAGATTCACGTGCTGTACAGACATCAAAGTCGTTAGTGTGTGTTCATGAAGCCTCTCGCCTCTTTCACTGGAAACTGTCTTAAAACAAAAACTGACATTGCTTATTATCTAATTAGTAATTGATAGGATAGAAATCCAAATACAGCAACACATCGAGCCTGTGAAACAACTTCAATTATAACAACAATGTAGGAATCAAATGAGTAAATTAAGCAAATTAATCAGGTTAACCATTTCAGGAAAATCTTTACGTTTTTGTACCGTTAGGACTGCAACATTGACATAATATTGCAAACACATAATACACCTGCATATTTACACATCTACACAGGAACAGCAAAACCACCTTAGGATTCGTCCTATTCACTTTCCCTTTTTAGAAAATAACATTTTTCAAACGTCTCTTTTAAAAAAACGATTCAAATACAAAATTAAATAATTCAGAGTAAAAAAGGCACACCCTCGCACAGTGTATATATGTCAACACATACAGTGGAATATTTAGGATTACTTTGCAAACGATATTTCAAAAGAAGACATATCACAATATCTATATACTTTTATAATACTAAAGGTCTCTGGGATCACACAAAGTTTCGACAATGATGAGAGAGATAGAGATATCAACAGAAAGCGGCAGCATTCTCTTGCTCTTTACAGTGCAGCTGAAACACTATACGCAGATTCAAGCATCTATATAGAGCCAGCACAACTGCATTGTCAAGAGAACGGCCCACTGTAAACTTGCTAAATATTGTTGTAAAAAAAGGGAGATACAAAATATGCTTCATTTTCATATGATGTTCTCTAATCAAGAGCTAAACAACATAAAACAGGCAATGTTTTGTTCTCTTACTAGGGATACAAAAGTGGTAACCCATTAGGTGCTTAACACATTCTACGAATCGCTACTATTGCATGACCCTCTGCGAGGCAGTGGTAAAACTGGAATCATTTGCATAAACATTTTGGTGCATTACATCATGTGCAAAAACAGTGGCATTATACTAAACTTTATTATCGGAGCCAATTGCAAATATTGAGCTCCTGTGCAAGACTTTACAATGCACAACAGGCAGATCATCTAAATCCAATTTAATGATTGGATCTTAACTATAATTGCAGTAATTGATCCTGAAGTTGCATTCTTTTCCAATGTTACAAACAGATTTGCCTGCAGCTAAAGAGCGATAGTGCAATAAACACTTTTTCAATTATATGTTCCAATTTATTTTTATTCTGACTCTGGTCATATTTGTTCAGGGCTAAACTTATTTTATATATTGAAATATATTTGCGTTATTTATTGGACTTTTTTAAATTAAAGGAATAGTTCACTTAAAAATTAAAAAATTCAATTTGATGAAAATGCACTCTGTCTCAGGCCATGCAAATATGTGAGTCTGTTTCCTCATCAAAACAGATTTGGAGAAATTTAGCATTGCATCACTTGCTCTCCAACGGATCCTCTGGAGTGAATGGGTGCCGTCAGAAAGAGTGTCCAAACATGATAAAAAAAATGCACTGATGAATTTGTTTTAATGCATCTTTTTGTTTCACAAGACATTAATCGATCAGCTGGAGTTGTGTGTATTACTATCAGCTCTCATTCTGACGGCACCCATTCATTCACTGCAGAGGATCCACTGGTGAGACATGTCTCCAAATCAGTTCATATGAAGACACTAACTCATTTACATATTGGAAGGTCTGAGGGTGAGTTCATTTTCAGCAAGTCAAGTCAAATTTTGGGGTGAACTATTCCTTTGAGAACAACTAATTTTTCTCCGCAAAGAAGATGAGGACAATAAATATATAAGCAGCTTTGAGAGTTCCAGTATGATAATCATACCACGTAGCTGGTCACAATAAACATCACTCGGTTTCTCAATCAACAATATCTAACAAAAAGGTACAGAACGCTATATATGCATGACTATATCACATGTATGCCTTATCAACCACATGGAGCCACAAACCTACCGAAAAATCCAACAGAGGAGAAAAAGTAAACGAATTGTAAACAAAACAACTCAGACGTGATCATGTGACAAGTGGGAGAGTGACACTGGATCTGTTAACCACTGGAAAACCTCTCCCAGGATATGAGCTCATATGTGACCACCTGTTGCTCAGCCTCAGGCAGCAGTTAGGACAGAATGGTGGTGATGAAATCATAAAACCGCTTTGAGTATTGCTCGGGGTTGACCGTTGAGATCTCAGCCCCTGCCTGGAGAAAGAAAGAGCAAAAAAAAAGTGTCGATTTTTATTTATTTAATACTAGCACTGTTTATGACATATTGGACTCTCACCCCATGTTTGACCGTCTTAGCCGCGTGGGCTGCTTTCTTCTTGGCATCATATGGAGTGAGAATGTCAATCACCGCCATGAAGTAGATTTCTTTTTTGGGAGCATCTGAAAGGTAGAATGCACTACTGTTTTTAAGCAAGATACAAATGTAATAAAGTGAGACAGAACTGTGGATTGCTTTTTGCCCCAGTGCTGCGATGCCACTGAATATTTAACTTATATTTAATCTACTGACCTTGTGAATCCATTTATATGCCATGCATGGCTTTGAAATGCTTGGTTTTCTGTAATGCATTCAAGATTGTTGTTGCAAATACTGCTGATTTGTCTCCAATCTCGCTGGATAACATGGATAAAGCTATTAAAATGTGCAAAAATGACTTATGACAGTCTTGAAAGCATTAGTGACATGTTAAAAACTACAAATCAGTCAGTACTCAGTAATGTTATTCATCATTTTCCAGCAGAAGTGCGTTTATTAATTCATGAGTTGCTTTACAGCTTTTTTTTAGCTTGTGGCATATTTGTAATGGAAAAAAAGCAGGAAAATTTAATCGTTCATTCGTTCGTTCGTTCCTGTGGCTCAGTGGTAGAGCATTGTGTTACCAGCGCAAAAGGTTGTGGGTTCAATTCCCAGGGAACACACAGTGATAAAAATAAAATAAAAAATGTATAGCCTGAATGCACTGTAAGTCGCTTTGGATAAAAGCGTCTTCCAAATGCATAAATGTAAATGGTACTATCACTATTAAATACAAAGTTGCTTACTTGAATTATATATATTTAATGAATAAATATTTATAAACAGCATTTATGAATTTACGGAGCTGCATTACAACTGTATGATTTCCAGATTGCTGTATATTTCTTTTTGTAAAGACAAAAAACAATAAGATTCAATCTGTTAACTATATTTAATGCATTAACTAACAATGAGCAATACACTGTTACAGTATTTATTCATCTTTGTTAACTTTAATACAAAAACAACTGTTTACTGTTAGCCCATGTTATCCCAGATCCATTAAATAACATTAATAGATACAACTTTTGAATTGAATAACGTGGTAGTAAACATTGGAATCAACATTAAGATTATTAAATGCTTTATAAGTATTTTTCACTTGTTAGTTTATGTAAACTACTGTAGTTAACTAATGTTAACAAATGGAACCTTATTGTAAAGTGTTAACTAAAATACAACAATTTAATGAATACATATTTCTAGTAAATATATATATATATATATATATATATTTAAAAGATTGTGTGTCAGGGCAAGGAAAAAATTAACTATTGACCTGACTTGCTAAAAAATATTAAATTAAACAATAACTAATAAAACATAATACTACACGTCTAAGCACTAAATGTACAATATTCCACATTATATTGTAAATATGGCTCCATGTGAAATATGGTGTCCCTCTATACTGTTCATTGTAACTTTTTTTTTTCCTCCCTAGTGTATAATGATTTTTCAAAACTGTAATTACAAATATAATTCAGTGAGTTACTTGTTCAGTATTATTTGTGCTACAAACATGACACCTCAAAGAAAAGTGTACTGTTAGTTTTCTAAATAATCTGACTAACAATTTCGGTCCGGTGGACGATAAAACAGGCAAAAAATACATTGAAAATGGCTCTCATACTATATCTAGGGAGAAGAAAATCAGAAGAGATTTAGTGGGCAAATAAGCAACACCCTAACAGTCTAAAACCATCTAGCAACACCCTAGCAACTCTGGTTGACTTAATTCTAGCTGGAAAACCACTCACTTTCATGGCTCTTGATGGCATATACATCAATGGCGGGATCAAACTCTCCGGGGCCCAGAGGTCTATTGCTGTCTAGTGTGTTACTGGGACTGTCTGGTGGGGAGCCGGTGGCCCCTCCGTCGCTCTCCGTCCCCTCCTCTTCTCCAGCGTCGTTGTCTTCACTCTCCTCCTCGGGCTGTTCCTGCTCCCCTCGCTCGACATCATGGATCCCCACCAGCAGACTGTAGTCCATCAGCTTCAGCTGGGCCAGGAACTAGAAACACATTTTCCAAGGAATTAAGCATGAAACATTGTCTTTTTTAAAATTAGACACAGTTTAATGACGCAGAGGGGTGATTAGGACGAATGAGTGTTTAGATAAGAGTTTAATGGGCCAATTACACTAAACAAAGCAAATGAACAGGACGAAAGCCGTAAAGAACATGATGGATAATGCACACAGACCTCTGCGTCATTCTTCAGTTTCTCCAGGAACATTTTCTTGTTCTCCTCATCTATGTAGATTTTCTGGCCGTCATTGATGAAGTCATTGTCTTTGTAAGTTGGAAGCTCCTTGGTCTGTTATTCACATTGGGAAATAGTGTTAAAAGTTCATCAGGAGCAACATGTGTACATTTAAACTTTCAGTTTACTTAGCAATTAAACAGAATGTCATTGACATTTGTGACACTGGACCACAAACCCAGTCTTAAGTCGCTGGGGTATATTTATAGCAATAGCCAAAATATACACTGTTTGGCTCAAAATTATTGATTTTTCTTTTGAGCCAAAAATCTTTAGGATAAAGGGTAAAGATTATGTTCCATGAATATATTTTGTAAATTCCCTACTGCAAATATATTAAAACTTAATTTTTGATTAGTAATATGCATTGCTAAGAACTTCATTTGGACAACTTCAAAGGTGATTTTCTCAATATTTAGATTTTTTTTGCCCCTTCAGATTCCAGATTTTCAAATAGTTGTATCTTGGCCAGATATTGTCAGATCCTAATAAACCATAAATCAATGGAAAGCCTATTTATGTATAAATTGAAAATGTGATCCTTGTGACTGATTTTGTGGTCCAGGGTCTCATATATAAACTCAAGACTGTTTGGATTTGTTAATAGACTCAAAAATGAACATTTTGACAGAAATAATCAATGAATTTATATAGAAATATTTTACATATGGAACAAAATGAAAGGTGATGTGGTAATTTCTGTGGCATTTGCAGCACTAAATGAAATTGCAAACGATGGTTCAGCAGCAGCAATAAATAAATAAATAAAATGCATTATAGGTGCAGTTGGATTTGGTGCTGCTAGTATCAAAGAATTAATACAAATTCACATTTACTTCCTCATTAACTACAAAATTCAAACATTTAATGATGTATTTCTTGATTTTTGTCAACTTTCTGTTACATCTCACTAAAATTCACCATCTAAAAAAATAGTCTTTTTGGGGTGAAAAAAGTACTCTTATGATCTGCTCACACAACAGATAAAACATCTGAGAATTCACTGAGTGAGCTTAAAAATAGCGAATCCCAGAAGCAGTGGAGTGTAATATAAAGCAGACGGCCTCCTGTGGACACTCAGAGCAACAGGGTGTGATTTAGACTTCACGATTTGAGCCAACAAACAATTACAGCATTCAAATAATTACAATGATTAAACCAAGGGTTATTTCCTAAATGCCTACTTCCAGAAACATCAGCCATTCCAAACTAAAGCCTATAGCTAGTGTCAAGATAGGGGATAGTTTACCCAAATAAATAAATAAAATAACATAAAAATGTGGTCGCCATTTGCTCTCACATAGTTTCAAATCTGTATGGCTTTCCTTTTTCCGTGGAACACAAAAGATGATACTTAGAAAGATTTAATAGTTTCTGTTCATGTTTTGACCTTTTATGACTTAACATTTAATGAAAATTTGAATTGATTCTTGAGCCACAGAATGAGACTTCAATCCTAACTAACAGAACATGCAGATGGACATATGAAGGTATACTATGGCTCAGCAGAACACTTAAATGCTGACACACTAGTATTCCAGTTCTTTTCACAAATTCCATAAGAGATTGTCGAAGAAGAAGTCACCGCTTATATCTGGAACAACTTAAAGCACCAGCCCTGGGCTTGGGTTTACAGTCCCTTGTGGGATCCAGAGGGAACGGTGATTTCCTGAGGCAAAATGCGGGGTAAAGCATGTTGAAGAAGAACACAGAGCAATATGGGACAGTTCTTTGCTGTCGTGTCCTTACGTGTCTTATGGCGCAGTAAAAGCGTGTGGCAATCCGGATGGTTTGTAGCTTTTGGCTCATGCGTGATTTGGATGGAGCCTCCTCAGGTGGACGTGGCTGCAGGGAAAAGGAGCGTCAGATGCAAGCAGCTTCACCCACAAATCAGTGTGTGGAGGTGAGAGAAGAGAGCTGTCTAGATAACTTTGAGGACTTGTTTTCTTAGTCATTTTTTACTTCATTTCATAAAACAAAGACTTAAAGCCTTCAGAAGGAAATGGAAGAATGAAAAAGATGGAAATTTCCCACATAAATGCATCAAATGAAAATGTACACTGTGATATAAAGTTGACTGATCACTTGTTTACTGTACAACAGCCATGTTAAGACAAAAAATATCTTGGGAGAATGTTAATGGGATTGTTCACTCAATGAAAATGTTCCAAACCTTAAGGAGATTCTTTCTTCTGTTGAACACAAAAGGAGATATTCTGAATAATGTTGGTATCCAAACAGCTTTTGATCTCCACTGACTTCCAAGGTATGGAAAAAATGGAAGTCAGTGGGTACCAGAAAAACTGCGTGGATACCCACATTCTTCACAATATCTTCTTTTGTGTTTAGCAGAAGAAAGAAATTCATACAGGTTTGGATCAACTTTTCATTTTGGGAGAACTATCCCTTTTAAGGAAATCACAGTTGAGAAGCAAAGGAAATATTTCATCAAATACAGTGAATGACAACAAATCTAGTCTGTATATGACACATAATTACAAATACACATCAGTTAATACAGTATTTGCTGTTTTTGAGAGTATCATATACAGCATTAGAATGTAGATATAAAATCTCAATAGAGGAGGAAGTAATCAAAGAAACAATTTATCATGCCAGAAAGACTAACATGCAGAAAAATAATTATATATATATATATATATATATATATATATATATATATATACATGCAAATCATTCCCATGCCCTCCATTTGTACACCGCTATGAAACAACACAAGATCAGGTTTGCCTTATGTGAGAGAATCCTGTACACAAGTATAAACTGCAACTCATTAGCCTTTTATTAATGGACAGAATGTTTTTATATAGTTTCCACAGTAAATCAATGAAAAACGTGTAATCCAACAAGTCCAATGCTTCCTGAAGACAAGTACTCAATCTCTGATCTATTATTTACAATGGTTTCTGTTACCATCTCTTTACATCCAGAGATCAATACACTTAAATTACAGTGTAAAACAATAGAGTATCACAATATACAGAGACACTAGGGTTCTTAGGTTTAAATGAATCCAATTACATTCTTCTCAGGACCATTACTTAAATAAATTCAATAATACCCCTGGACTACGTAGTGCAGTTTCCCACACTCTGAAGCTAATTAAATTAAGCAAACACTGAACAGAAAAGGAGCACAGAGAGTATTTTTTTCCAAGGAATGGAGTAGAAAATGGAATCTTTCACACAGGAGAATATTATTGGGGAGTTTATTAATACACAACACACATGGAAAAGAAAATGATGTTATAATTGTGATTATAATGTTTGTTTTCTTACACATAATTTCCAAACTCGGACATGCAATAATACATTCAGTTCAGACATGCAGTTCATTTTCTAATGTAATGTAACACACTGAAGCACAGAAGTTCACCCCCTTTTCCAAAATTCTATTCCTTTTACATATAATAAAAAAAAATGAGGGAGAGTTTACCTTTTCTTTGTCGCTAGCCTCTCTTGCCACTGTGGATCCCTAAAAAAGTACATAAAGTCGTCATTAAAAAACAAACAAACATTTATTCTCATTAAACCATGACTTTTTTTTAATTCTATAGAACAATCTTTTCAGAAGTTATTTAACTTGCTTCAATGACACATTTCAAAACAATTCAAGATTTGTTCATGAATCAGACATCACTACTTTCCTCATGAACTATAATGAACGTACCAGGGAAAACTAGGGTGGATGTCATGATTTTCTGTGAATAATGATATAAAACTATTGTATGCCTTGAAATAGCATATCTTTTATGGACTGATTTCATGATACGCCCATCCATTCATTTTCATTATACTAAAGACAAGACAGGCTCTTCAAACTACAATTACTCACCTTCAGGTCATATTTTTTGTAAACAGGCAGCCGGTGACTGAAGACGTTGCGAGTGACGATCATGTAGGTCTCATCTCCATCCACTGTGAGGCGATACATACCCAGAAACTGAGGGAGCAGCGTGTTTCCATGGCACTCGACTATATACTACATTGAGCCAATGCAAAAAAAAAAGATTCACTTCAAAGCTTGTGAGACTCATCGTAGGATCATTTTAACAAAGAAATAGATGCTCCCTTTACCTGGTGGTACTTTTTCAAAATGTTGTGCATCTCGGCCACGTCCTCGCTGGTGATGATCTTGATGACATACCTCTTGTTGTACGAAGTGTGGAAACGAGCTCCACTACGGCCCTGAGCGTCACTGGGAATTGGGGCCCTACGTGTCAGAGAGTTCTGCCATGGGAGGAAAGAACAGTGAAGGATTTCACACTGCCAGGCTTGCACTAAACAGCTTCAATAAATCGGTGAGAAGCTACTGGCACTTCTCCTAGACTGCAGTTTGCAGTCAGCCTGGAATGCCAGACTGCACTGTCTGGGTGCTTCTTTTATTGAACCTCATCACAAACTGATTTTGCTCATTTGGGTGGCAAAGCATCCTCTTCTATGGCAATGGGAAAAATGAGAAAGAACGTGTGGCAGTTACTGCCCTGTGCAGAAAGACAGGAGTCAGTGGGTTTGCCTTAAAATGGCATTATTCAAGCAGCAAAAGCACAGCTGCGTTACTGCCTGTGCTTTGGACGCCATCTTTAGTATAGCTGCCAAAAATGCAAGGTCTCTGTGGTTCACTGCAATAGACACACTCTGTGTTACAGTTGTACTGAGCGGGATTCACTTTCAAGATGTTAAAAGCTGTCACGAATTTCTGACGAAAAATGATTTAGTAAATCAGTGGTTCTCCTTTGGTTTTGCTTTAGGATTCCAGATCTGAATACCAAGAACTGATCAAACTGTCAAGGTTATCAACAAATCGATCTGAAATAATAATCTATTAGTGCAGTACAATAAACTGCAAAGGCCGAACAATATGCAAAATTATTTAAGTTATTTTTGACCTTATACATGGTTTTTGAGATATGCTAGCATTTTTCTCATGACTATTAGAAGCCTATTTTACTATTAATTTCTTGGTTAGCTGCATTAGCATTGTTTTTTTCCTCACTGCTGTCCCTATCTCAGAACAGGCCACATAAGCCAGTATTTTTGGGTTATGATGACCCACCAGTTGTGAACCACTCTTCTGTTGTGAACCACCATATCGGTTGTGTTTATTGATTTGAAGATGTTTTACTGAAGTCACCTGGAAACATTCAAACACAAATGCATCAAAAATGGCACTTTCACTTCAATGAAATGAAAATGCTGATTTCTACAATCCCTGTGCTGGGTCAACAGTAGTGTAAGTGTAGTACTAAAGTATTCTGGGAGATGGGCCAAATTCAATACAGTATTTTCAGCATATGGCATTTAAATTGATCTGAGCCTGAAAAATCTAATGACGGCTGTAGAAACTAAAACCCGATATTATTGCAGTTTACTTATAAAACTTCTATATATGAACCGAGAAACAAAAATGCTTCATTTTAAAGAGGTCACATCATGAGTAATTGACATTGATTCACAGGTTAATGGATCAAAGTTGAATAACCATTTCAATTTTAGAAATTAAATCAACATTGATGTTTCAACATCTTACTTTTCATATAGATTTTCAATGTTTTGTCTTTAACTAAATATCATTGTTAATTTATACATATTTTGTTAACCTTTTTACAACCATTTAGAATTAAATGTGGTTTCAACAATTTTCAACATTGAATCAATAACAAAAGACAGATTCCAGCTGTGAAAGTTACTTGCAGACCTTAAACTTCACATGCACAGGGTCTCAACAGCTTGTGCGGCACATATCAGGGTGAATTTGTCAAGGTGCACTGTAGACATTGCAAAGAGTCTTACTGAAGGATGAGGCAGAAAGTATTATATTGGACATGACAAACTTGCAGTCGATGTGTGAACAGACTGAAAAAATGGGCCTAGAGGCCCCAGACTGCTGCTCATTTGAAGAACAAAGAAAATAACAATTTAAATGTTACTGTTCTAGACGCCAAAAAATAACATTGTGAAAAAATAAATAAACATAAAATAAGCTAAATAAATAAATAGCCTTAATATATGATACAAAACCTTATACCATAGTCTGTCAGAATACTTAATTATAATTGGCTGGCAGGTTTGCATTAACACTGTTTAATGCACAGGTAGTTTCAAGAAGGGCTGTGCGATATATCGTTTTATATATCGATATCGTGATGTGCACATACGCAATAGTCACATTGCAGGATGTGCAATGTTTAGTATACTAATCATTATATAGCGACCCTTGCAAATCATTTGAACTCTGTGTCAGTACATCATAATTAGAATGAGGCATCAGTTTACTGTCGGGGATTTGTCGTATTGTGCCAGTGTATTGGGTAGGGCTGGGTGATATATCTAACGATATGATCAAGCGCAACTAGTCAGTAAATCTGGTTCCGTGATTACCGCTAAATCGCCATCACCCGCTTTTAAATGGAGCGGCATTTAATAGACAGAGCCGTAGATCGCTGACAAGCTACGCAGGAGGGCGGTGGAGCGGAGGCGGAACAGGGGGAGGGATGGAGGGACAAGTCCATGAGGAAGTGCAGTGGTCGGCGACCGGGGGAGAGCAGGCGGAACTGGAGCCCTTCCTGGGCCTAACTCGGGAAAACAGGAGCCCCTCCTGGGCCTGACATAGGAAACAGGGGCCTGCCATGGGCTTTACTCGGGAACAGGGTTTAACTCAGGAACAGGGACCCGCCGTGGTCTTAACTCGGGAACAGGGACCCGCTGTGGGCTTAACTCGGGAACAGGGACCCGCCGTGGGCTTAACTTGGGAACAGGGACCCACCGTGGGCTTAACTCGGGAACAGGAACCTGCCGTGGGCCTAACTCGGGAACAGGGGCCCGCCATGGGCCTAACTCGGGAACAGGGGCCCGCCATGGTCCTAACTCGGGGACAGGGGCCCGCCATGGGCCTAACTCGGGAACAGGAGCCCGCCATGGGCCTAACTCGGGAACAGGAGCCCGCCATGGGCCTAACTCGGGAACAGGAGCCCGCCATGGGCCTAACTCGGGAACAAGGGTCCACCAAGGCAGAGCAGGTGGCGTGGGAGCCCACTAGAGCGGAGCAGGTGGAGCTGGAGCCCACCAAGGAGGAGTAGAGGACCACCACAGCCGAGAAGATGGGACAGAAGCCCACCAGGGCGGAGCAGAGGACCACCACAGCTGAGAAGATGTGACAGAAGCCCACCAGGGCGGTGCAGAGGACCACTACAGCCGAGCAGATGGGACAGAAGCCCACCAGGGCGGAGCAGAGGACCATCACAGCCGAGCAGACGGGACAGAAGCCCACCAGGGCAGAGCAGAGGACCACCACAGTGGAGTCGATGGCACATGAGAGCAAGTCTGCTCAGGTGGGACTGAAACAGAGAACATAAACAGGTTAATAGCGGCCTCCGTGGCCGTGATGAGATGGCAGCTGGCCTCCGTGGCCATGACAGGGCAGGCGGTGAGTTCATGGAGGACCTCCGTGGCCATGACAGGACAGACAGAGAGTTGGTGGATGGTCTCCGTAGCCCTGACCGGAATGATTGAGAGCTCATAGACGGCCTCCATGGCCGTGACAGGATAGGACGAGAGCTCTGAGATGTGACGAGGCTCTGGTAGATCTGTGGTGATTTGACTGGGTTCATGAAGATCAACTGTGACTTGACTTAGTTCATGAAGATCAACTGTGACTTGACTGTGCTCATGAAGATCGTTGGTGACTTGACTGTGCTCATGAAGATCAACTGTGACTTGACTTAGTTCACGGAGGTTAATGGTGACTTGAATTTGCTCATGAAGATCATTGGTGACTTGACTTTGCTCATGACTTGACTGTGCTCATGAAGATCGTTGGTGACTTGACTTGGTTCCTGAGGATCAACTGTGACTTGACTTTGCTCATGAAGATCATTGGTGACTTGACTTGGCTCAAGGAGGTTAATGGTGACTTGACTTGGCTCATGAAGATCAACTGTGACTTGACTTAGTTCATGAAGATCAACTGTGACTTGACTTGGCTCATGAAGATCATTGGTGACTTGACTTAACTCACGGAGGTTAATGGTGACTTGACTTGGCTCATGATTCCTCCACAAAGAGCTCAATTGGTCGGCCATCTTGAAAAATGGATCATAGCAAACCTACAAGGTTGAATGAACTTTTAGCTGGCTCCATACCTGGTCTGGGGTTCAATAAAGCTGTTGAATCCTGGTTTGGCGAAGTCTTCTGTAATGATGAGCCAGAGACGTTCGGATCCAAATGCAGCGCTTTATTAAAGAATGGTCAAACAGGCAGAAATCAGGAATGGCGTCAGGTGTGTCAGGGATAACCAGAGTCGAAACCAGAAACAAGCAGAGATTGGGCAGGCAGCAGAGAATCAGAGTCGGAGTTAGTGATGTGACATTTGAACCGAGGCGTCGGAGCTTGTGTCGAGAAAAAAGGGGCGTGCCAGATGAAGCCGCGATTCGAGGCTTGTGTTGTAGACATGGAAATCACATGACTGATGACAAACGAGGCCTCGGTTTGTGTGGACACATCATTGGTTCGGTCTGAGTGTCGGTTCCGGATAAAGGGGGTTCGAAACTCACGCCATCTTGTGGGTGTTGTCAGGAGTAGATGAATCAGTTGTAGTAGAGTTAGAGAGTCAGAGTTAGAGTTAGATAGTTGTGTCGTCATCGTTATTGTGTCATATATGTGTTAGGGCTGTATATTATTAGATTATATCAGGTTATATTAGTTATAGTATATTATTATTATTAATTAAAGTAGTTATATTATAGTATTGTTATATTAATTAGATAAGATTTTTTGGATTGCTTTGGTTTTTTTGATTTGGACTGGACTGCTTTTTGATTTGGATTGCCCTTTGGATTTGTTTGCTTTTTGTGACCTCTTCCTTTTTCCTTGTAATGGAGCCAGCAAGAAAGAGGAAATACTCCCCTGTCTGGGATTTTTTTGAAATGGTGGGTCACAATAAGATATGTGTATTATTATTGTTTTACTGTCCTAATAATAATACTCACTATAAGGATGTATTATATTTCATGTCTATTCGTTTATGTTTCTAGGTGAAACCTAAAGGAGCTGACATACAACAATAACAACTCCTCCATGCTCAGGCATTATCGAGCACTGCATGAGCATGCACAGACTACTAACAATCTTTATCAATCAAATCAAATCAAATCAATATGTATCCCAAGTGAATCTCACAAGATCTGAGGATCCACTAGTATATTGGGCTCAACATAAACATCTGTATCCTCATTTATACCAGCTGGCACTGACATTTTTATGTCCCCCCGCATCCTCTGTTCCATGCGAAAGGATCTTTTCCAAGGCTGGAGAGGTTCTGTCCAAAAGGAGGAATCGTCTAAGCCCCAACACAGAAACAATTCTGTTCCTCAATAAAAAGAATGTGTGATCCTTCCTTCACCCACCCCAAACTGCAGTGTTGCAGTTTGTTCCTCTAAATCCATAGTCCCATAAGCACAACACTGCACTAAAACTAGTAACAGTTTAATGCACAAAACACACCAGAAACAATTCTTATTTATGTTTATGAATTATGTTTTTAAATATTCAGATGACACAGCCATTTTAAGTCTACTTTACGAGCATGATAATGTTAGCACCATTTATCCAGCAGAAATAAGTATGTTTGTTGACTGGTGTGATAAAAATGAGTTGGTAATTAACACAAAAAAGACACAGGAAATTGTTTTTGATCCAAAGTGTATTGGTGACCATCAACCAGTGGTTATACACAACCATCATATTACCCAGTCGCAGACCTACAAGTATCTGGGTGTGTATATAGAGATCACTTACATGGAATACACATATTGAATGGGTTTGTACTTGCCTAGAACAAAGATTGTATTTCTTGCGCAGATTACGTCTGTATGGTGTGAACAAAAATGTCATGAGGCTGTTTTATAAAGCTGTTTTAGAAAGTATTGTTAGGTATGGGATCACAGTATGGTTTTGTAATCTTTCAGTGAAGCTTAAATCTAAGTTGATGCACCTGATATTGACAGCATCTAAAATTGTTGGGCATGAGAGATTGTAATCTCCAGGATTTATTTGAGGAATGTATTCTTAACCAGGTGGAAAGGATCATTGGCGATCAGAGTCATTTTTTAAACTCACAATATGAACTGCTTCCCTCTGGCAGAAGATACCGAGGAGTAAGCTAAATCGATACAAGAACTCCTTTGTACCAGTATCTGTGTGCCTGTTTAACAGATGTTTATCTTAAGGTTTTCTTTCTATTTTATCTTTTATATTGTTTGTTTTATCTTTTTTTTTACTTGTCTATTCTATGTAGATTGTATGTAGATCATGCAATTTTGTAGTCCAAAACAATTTTCCTCTCGAGGACAATAAAGTATACTACTACTACTACTACTTAACCTTTCCCACCCCACACTTTTCTGTTGCAATTTGCGTTATTCTCCCTCCACCATAAGAACTACACTCAACACAGTCTCACTTTTGTTGTTCCTACTGTCACTATCCAAACAATTTATGAATAATGAATGAACTGTGTGTAACAGTTGTCTCTGCACAAGTAAATTCAGACAGAGAGAGAAACATATTTTATTTGATACCCAGGCAATGGACAAATGTCTGCTCAGGTCATTGATTCAGTATTTTTTTATTGGTCTGCTATTTCTTTGCACAGTAGCTAGGTGTCAC
Organism: Carassius carassius; assembly: GCF_963082965.1. Classification (NCBI taxonomy): domain Eukaryota; kingdom Metazoa; phylum Chordata; class Actinopteri; order Cypriniformes; family Cyprinidae; genus Carassius; species Carassius carassius. Next base: position 18,095,685 of record NC_081774.1, on the reverse strand, counting down.
TAGTGAGCAATAATGAATGAAACTTCGAGTAATGAACCTTTTGGTGAAGCAATGGGCTGCGAGGTCTCAGTGGTTCAGGAAGCCTCATTTTGCCATCACTAGTCGGAGTAATCAGTCCAAAGATCAAACACGGGAATGACAAACACAGGGAGAAACGCTCGGAAATGTTAGACAGGCTAAACAAGACTTTGCAGTGAGTGAGAGTGAGTGTGCTGCTTTTATGTGTGTGTAAATGAGGTGCAGGTGTGGCAAGGAAATTGGCTGATGATTGAGGTGCAGGTGTGGCAGGGTGATTGTGATGCAGTGACTCATGGGGAATGTAGTTCGGGTTTGGTGCAACAGTATGAGAGGTGCTAGTGTCCAAGTGACATCTGGTGGTTGATGGGTGGAATGGTCCTGAGTGGAGTGCCCTCTACTGAAGTTCATGGGCACTCCATCTAATGATCTTGACACTAACAGTCATGTACTGTAATGTCTGTTTCACAAGTGAGACCCAGGAAATCCCTTATATGGACAAATGCCCCAGATATCACTACAGCTAACATGGAGATAGGAATGCTTTGACTGATGAAACACAATTTATATTCTGACAATGTCTTTCATACTTTCCTGGACCTTGAGAGTGTAATTTACTTGGCAGTCAATGGGACAGTCACAAGCCTCCCAGTTTTCATTTAAAATATCTTAAATTGTGTTACGAAGATGAACAAAGCTATTATGGGTTTGGAAAGACATGGGGGTATGTGATTAATGAAAAATTTTTCATTTTGGGGTGGAGTATCCCTTTAAGGTAAATAATACAAATAATAAATAAATAATAAAAAGTCTTAGAAATCATTCACATTTATTCTAACTGTTATTGCAAAATAGTTCCTTGTTAGCTGAATACTATAAATGAAAATCAACAGGATACTAAAGAATACTTGTGTGTGCAGCAGAGAAAACAGCCCATGAGCCTTCTTGATTTGAATGGTTAAAAATCACAATGAAAGTGTAGTTTGTAATGACAAAGGTGGATTCCAGGCACATTTTCGGTAGGACAAAAAAAGAGCATTTTATTTAACATTTTAACCCATACCTAGGCTTGGGAATCCTAAATCTATTCCAGTTCTGGTATAGGATGCTTCAGGTCAGGAATCGTTGAGTTGTTATAAAATCTAAATTTAGATTCCTCATTGATTTCCTATCTAGTAAATGAAGACTCATGCTCTGTATTCTGTACTGTAAACATAGCCATCATTTCAGAAATAAGGGGGACAGAAATGTAAAAAAAAAGAAAAGAATAAATTTGACTTGTCTTAATTGAAGGCTTTATTTTTTCTTATGTATTTTAATTGGAAAGGAAATCAAATACACTGCTGGATGATAACCACATTCTATGTATTCTATAATATGTATGCTATAATATTTTTCTGTATTTTTCTAATGACAATTTTAGAATGGGGTTGTACAAACACATAATAAGGAATAATAGTTTATATACCGTAATAAATGTTATGTCAATTAGCACTGGATTATTAATATAATATATTTATAACCTAAAAATTACCTGAAATTAGCTTTTTTTTTTTTGCTACAGCAATAGTAGGATGCCTTTCTCCATATTAGGGATTTCCTGCACGTCATGAGTTATTACTTTTACTAGGCCGTTTTAGACTTTCTGAACGAGCAGTGTTGCCAGATTGTGCGGGTAAAAACTGGCTGGGGCGGGTAAACAAAAATCGGGCTGGTTTAGGGTCATTTTTGCATTTTTTTTTAACAGATAAATTGCACAGTTTTTTTTCACAGTTTAAGTTTGGGGTGGTTTTTGGGCAGGTATTTGTGATCTTTTGGGCGGGAAATAATCCATCCAATCTAGCAACACTGTACACAAGAGCATGAATGAAACATGAGCATGTTTCATGAGTACTTCGAGTAACATGAGTACTTCCAAGTATGAATGAAACATGGACTGCATGAGAGTGTTTAAGCGCTCCGTAATGTTCACATCATCTCGTTTTGGATATGAATAAATAGTCTGGTCATACTTAGACTATTTTGTTTATAAGACCATGTGCTTACACATCCAAAACATGCACACAGAATAAGTAATTTGATCTATCAGCCAGATGCACGTAAAATGCATTCGCTCTTATTTCAATGTTGTAGGTTATTTTAGCTTCGTACATTTAGTTTAGCACTGTTAATGAGGGCAATTTTTACTATTCATCTGAACTGTGTGCATGTATTTTAAACACTTACATTGTTCTTGCTCTATCCATGCAATAACTGTGTCCTTCTATCAACCGAGTTTCTACTTATACTGCTCTGGTAATATCGACGGTATGACCCATTTCAGGAGCTGACAAAATTGCAATTTAAAAATCAGAGCATAGCTCACTTTCACTAAAATGTTGAAACACTTATTCGAATGTTGATTCTTAAGGACAACGCAGGTGATTGACAATCAAAGCATTGCGCTGTCTGAAAGGCCCGCCCCCCGCAGCTGAACTGGAAGTTTTGATTGGTTTTACACCCGAGTCAGACCTGTCTGTAATTGGCTGTCTGTAACCTGTCTGTAGTTTGAAAAGTGCCTGTCAAACGCCAGCTCACCCTTTTTCTCCATCAGCGCCTTCTTTGTCCAATTGTCTTTTTTTCTTTGAACTTTTGGGGAAAAATACATGTAGCGAAGTTGAATACTTTAGCTTTATTCTATTCAAGTAAAAGTACCACAATTTAATTAAAATGGAAAAATTCAAAAGTTTACTGTAAAAGTACCGTAACGAAAGCATTTGTAATTAACGTTAGTTACTTTCCACCTCTATCTCCGTCTTTGCGCACTTTCTCTCCGTATTCGCAAGCGCTGTGCATGAGCGGGCTCTGAGCATTTGCGACAAGCCACCTAATTCACACATGCTTGACATAACTTCAATCCCTCTCTCTAGATAACCAATTCAAATAATGAATTAATTCAAATAAATGTGATCTTACAGCACTATTTCATCTCTGTGTCTGATTCAAAGCAGGCAGAATGCTAGATCTAACAAGCTGTAATTGATGAAAATAAACGTAATTTTTACCCTTCTGATCAAATATTTTCCAGCAAACATCATATCCAGCTTTAACTTGTCAATGCTGGCAAATGGCCAAACGAGGCGAAGCATTATTTTCTAATAATTCACTTATTCCGCTTATACTACGGTTACACCTCAGATATTGTTCATATGTTGTATTTCAAGAACGCTAATGTGTATTTAACTTCTTACGCATTTCAACCCACACCTCTGTTGCTAATTCCAAAACGTGATTTTAGACCAGAGTAACAGTGGCTTGAGCTGTTGATAACAGACAAATGCAGTTAATAATGAAGTAATTATAGAGAGAGAGAGACAGATTAAGAGTATGTAAATTGCTTGAATCTATTCGTCTCTCAACAGTGTTCAGCAGCATCGTCTTTACTAATAGCAAAACTGTAAATTAATCTGTTTCAAGAACAGCAGTGTTTTTGCCTTGCTTGTGAGAAATGTCATGTAGCTGTTAAGTTGCTAAACTATTTTACTGATAAAGCACTGATACAGAAAGGCACTGACAATATTTTTCTGTGTCCGGGAGTGAGCGTCTGTACTGTATGTAAGTGCATAGATATGTGTGTGTACGTTTGAGTGCAAGAAAGAGATTATGTGCTTTCCCTACATGGTAAAATGTAACTTTATGTTTACTATATTTACTTGCTTGGTCAGTGTCATTGTGGTTTTTGGTTCATTTGCTGTCGTAGGCTGTAAGGCCTTCTGAAATAACTGGAATAATTTGGTGAAATGATATAGAAATGTAATCTGGTCAAGACCTGCCTAGAACTACTTTAGGCATGTGTTTCCCTGAAAATAACTGCACACCTTAGAATGTTCATCAGCCAATCAGATTCTAGCTTTCAACAGCCCCGTAGTATAAACTATTGTAACACATGGCAAAGAGGCAAAGGACCATCTGACATGCAGTGGAGGGTGGTTGCCTCCATGGAAGCACTTGACCACTTATTTAAGCATTTATGTACCTGATATTCCTGATCATCAATGGAGAACCGCTCCCTCAGATTGCGGAAGACTAGAGGACAGTACTCCTTAAACTTGAAATGGCTTGGCATGTTCTCTCTTTGGAAGTAGAAAAAGGTGCAAAAGCTGATAACTAACAAAAGCAAAGCAATGAACATATACATAGCAAAATTATAACACAAAGTTGAGGAAAAAGTCTGAAATCTGAAGTCGGTCTTTCTTACTTGTTGAAGAGGTGGTTGTCCACCTTGATCTTTGAGTTGGCTTTAAAGTCATCAGGCATCAGCATAACAGGAATATGGATGTGACTGAGTTCATTTATCTGGAAGAAAGTAACAGGGAGAAAATTATTCAATAATGCCAGATTACAAAATAATTCAAACAGCTGAAGTATATCTAAAAAAGCTTTATATCTGTTGTACAGGAGACTTCTGGACCTGCTCCAAATGAATAAATCAGAGCCTTTTCTTATTTACCGAGAACTATCTGCAGTACAGGGGCCATTCCTCAAAATGTGCTGCACTGATGGACCGCTGCCAAGAAACAACTTCCTTTCACTAACAGCAGCAGCAGTGAAAAGCAGAGCCGTCTGTGCCAACAGAGTAAGCATTACTTATTGGCTGGACTGTCCACTTCCTTTTTTATTGTTTTAAATATTTCAGTACATGACAAGTGGTCTTTCATGGTCAATAGCACATGTATGACCTCAAGTCAATTGACTGACTGAGAAAGGTGCCTACTTATCTAAGGATAACTAGATTTTGGTGTACACATCCGTTTGTCCTACATGATGGAATCCAATCTGCCTATTTGACACTCCTTTTCCATCACATGAACACACCACACACACACACACACACACACACACACACAATGACGTGTTGTGTGTATGCAGAGAGTTATTTTTGTGCATCTTCCTGTGCCTCCATCTGTCCCTGCTGCAAGGGGGTGTCCTCTTGATGATTAAGAAGCATTTCAATAAAGAAGGTTATGCTTTGTGATTTAAAACAAAGCCAACAGTCATCTACAAAGAGATAATAAAGAAAAACTGGGGGTGAGGGCAGTGAGTTCACTGAGAGCAGCAATGAAACAGCAGCAGCTGAAAATGGGAAAGGACAAATCACGGTCAACCAGCCTGAGCCTGTCTGACGCAAACTCACACACAATGTATGTCCCATGCGATTCAGAGTTAAACTGTATTGAATTTCTTAGTATGAATTTAATTATAAATTTGAATAATAATGATATTTTCTCCTTTTATATCACATAATTTTTGATCAATTTATATAATTTTGTATTTATATTTAAATACATATATTGTAAATAAAAATACCATTATATGTATATACGTGTATATATATATATATATATATATATATATATATATGTGTGCGTGTGTGTGTGTAAATATTTAATATGTGTGTGTGCATGTTTTAATAATACTATACATGCATATGTTAGAAAAAACTATAAATATGCAGTATTAACAAATAATACATTGAATGATATATTAAACTTTTATAATATATAATTATACTTTTTTATATTAATTGATAAAATATACATGTATGTTAGATATAATATAACATATATTAAAATGATATTAATTTAATGACAAAATATTTTAAGTATATAATATTTAAATATATATTTGAATATATAATTAATAAAATTGTTTCATAAATAAATCCTATTATATATAGTGGTCGACCGATATATCGGCAGATGGTTGGCATTTTTCAAATATTGGCATTAGCTGATATATTTTACTGACTGGCCGATGTGTTTGAGGCGGGACTTTTATTTTGACAGTGCTCAGCGCGTCAGCGCCTGAGCACACATTGCTCACATTCTCCCTCAAGTTTGAAATTTTGCACAATAAAAAAATCTATTAAAAAAAACTCTCCCTCTCATTTACTGTCGTTGTTAACAATTCTGTCTAATACTGATAGAAGTCTGTCTAATAATCAGATCGAACGGTTAAACAAAGGAATTAATGTATACAGAAAGTATTAATAACTATTGCTTTTATTTTATTAGAAACAGAAAGACAAACATTATAATACTTTCTCGTTTGCCATAAGCATTATGCAAATACGCATTTATAAAACTGAAATAAATCTTTGAATGACTACTGAACATTTATTTCACAAATCTTGCAAACTTTTATTATGTATATAAAAGGACACACGCATACAGTATATATTTTGAAAATATTTAAATGTATTTACATGTATGTATTTATATTCATAAAATCTGCTTTTAACATATATACACCTTTAATATAAAAACAAAAATGTTCTTAAATATATACATGCATGTGTGTGTATTTATATATACATAATAAATATACACAGTACACACACATATATCATGTACACAACTTTTATTTTGGATGCAAGTAATTGTTGCCCAGCACTAATATAAATAAAAGTAACATTAAGCATTTAAAACTAAATATTCTGCTTGAAAGCAGTGAATGCATTATCATTTTACAATTAATGCTAATTACAAAATAAAATTGGTAATAAGAACTGTGACTTGATAAATATAAGTAGTGCAGCCAAAGTGTGTTGATGTAATTACATGCACATATAGATAGTAAATAGTAGTGTATCTTGTATCTTGACCCCCACCCCTTTACAGTCAGTTATATAATCAACATACAATTTCATTTGGATAAAGCCATTGAGATTAATCAAGCAAGCAACCAGAGGCTTTTCTAGCAGAGTAGGCCACGTGTTTTCTGAAAGCCACACTAGAACATGAGAGCCATTAACAATACAAGTGATTTCATACTTATTTTTATTGCATTTCAAATCAGAGCTAAAATAATTCCATTACTAAAACCTGTTTTCTCAACAGACTAATATCTCAGCACATACGGCTTATCAGCTGCTTTACATAACACAACTCTACCACAAATTCAATGGAAGAAGCCTTTATGTCCTTCACCTCAGACTTAAGTTATACCTCCAAGACTCTTACATAATCAACATGAAAAAGCTCATCTGACTCAGTGCTGAATGAGAGGATAAAACATCTAAAAGGGGAGAAGAGGAAAGGAGGGGTGTGGATTAGATGAGAGAGAAGAGATGAATCGTAAAGAAGTATGAAACACATAGACAGGCATTGACATTGTTGTATATATATGTGCTCACAGGAGGGGTTGTATTGGCCTAAATGATAAAAATAGGCTAAACGCACAGGCGATGTTCATGAACACTACATTTATGAGGACGAAAGATCTCAGCGTCAGTAAACTGAAACACGAAGGATGGATGAGGAGAATGTGCTAATGATGTTTGAGAGCATAAACCTGCAGGCAACACTGATTCATCTTGGGGTTAAGTGATGCTATCCTACACAAACACACAATGACTTTCAAGATGGAGTTCATGCCAAAAATTGACAATCTATGTCTTTATATATTCACACACACACACACAGCCAGGCTCTAGGCCTGATGAGAAAATAAATAAAAAGGCCATTCACACAACCTCTCCATTTCAAAACTGGGATGCTGGCTTGTGTTTTTCTATAGTTTTTCTTCTCAGAGAAGCTCAATTTGTAAAGTATTCCTTCCTAATCAAACACTCTGATGTTGACAGACGACACAACTCTTGCACCAGATTTCACTCGCTTAGACTTAAACATTCAGTCAGAAACTCATATACTACAGTACATACTATGAGTTAGTGAAGCATGAAGTCACTCAAATAATGCACTGTAAAAATGATTACGATTTTAACAGTAAAAGACTGCAAAAATGCTGCAGTAAAAACCTGTGTACTGTAAGTGTAAATGTATTGCCTGAAACTGTTTGACCTTAAACACTGGATGTTGCAAGTTAATTTAAATATAATTAACCCAGCACAATGGCCTACAAAGTCTTAATATCATATATCAGGGTCTACAAGATTCCTAGATAAAAGTATTATTTTAACGGATGGGTTAATTGGCCTACAAACCAATTCTGACATGGATGCCACCAAAATAATAAATATGATTATGAACATCATCATTATCCAGTTATCATTTTCTGGATAATGTGACATTGCCACGTGATTCTATGGTATTCCAATGATGCCATAAAATTAATAAACTAACAAAAAGACGTAAATGAAATTTAGATTTTTTTCCAGTAGCATCTGCGAGTCCTACAGACTACACAGAAACAATTATGATTTGATATCTCGAGTTCAATGTATAAATTAATAATTATTCTACTGTAGAGTTTGCACCTCCACACAACACAAAGGTTACAAATAATAGTTTTAATGCATCTTCTCAATACATATGCATTACAAGAGCAACACAAGGCTCCCAGACACTGGTGTTCAGATTCCCAGGAGACCAATTAAAGGTTTGTCAGATACCTGGAAATCTTCCAATCTCACAGGAGAAGCTCTCTTTAAACGTGTCATGTTGTTTCAGGTTTGAAAAAAAAAACACACACACACATATTTAGTCCTACAGTTGGAGTTAATAATATGAAAAAAAACACTTTTCTTGCAATGAATGATGAGAAATAAGAGAATAGATTATTATGTGTTCATTATTATGGGTTCACTAGGTAAATGAGAAATAAAAGAGCATTCTTGAGGCATTAAGTGCTGGCGATGGATGAGAGATCAGGAATCTCAATGCGGTCTGCACAGCAGCCTGTATAGTTATTCATTCAGCGTCTCCAACAATCACAACTGTGTGCCAGAGCCTCTCATCTGAGATAACACTCGCTGTGCTTGCTGACACAATCATTTCACTGATTCTTGAGGACCGGGACAAAACATGCCACAAAACTGAAAAACAAACATTTCGTTTTCAAGAAATTCCTTTGAATGATTCAGGATTAATCACATTTATTCACCTACATTTGATTGTAATATCTTGCTTTCATGTTTTCCCTTTGTTACTCAATATGGATCAACACCAGCAGATACATAAATAATGTGTCAAATGAAATATAAATATTTACAAATCAAGCATTCACGTCAAAGAATTAATCAACTGACACCACAGGATGCGTTGAAACTGAATTTCAGCACCATCTGTTGAATTTTCACCACCATCAGATGTAGTGATAATATAATAGGTTAATGCTATAATAACAATATGCATATCACACATTTTAAAGTAGCCATTTTGTCTTGCTGGTTTTACAACTAGGACCTAACCTACTTAAAATGAGGATAATGACCTAAAAAAATCTTCATTTATTTACAATTCAAGTGACAGAGTTGATTATATTATGGCACAATCATTTATAACAGTATTAGAGTCTGTGTGAGCTCATAACAGGTGAAATATGAAGGACCTTCAGAATGAAAGCTGAATTTGATTTGAATAACTATTAAGAAATAATAATGTTAAAAATATTTTTAAAGCTATATAAAGAATCCAAGATTTCTATTCTAATTTTACTAGTAGCCTACATTAAATATCTGCTTTTGTTCTTAGATTTAACATAGATGTCAATACATATAAATGAAAACAAGTGGAAATGTTGCCTGTTTAAAACTGAAGTGGCATGTTTTGTATCGATTATTGATCGTGTCGCGCGAGGACAAAAAGCTCGCGTCGATGTTTCGAGTCTAGAAAGAAGGAAATGCTACAGTTTAACGAGGGATCAAGAAGCCGCGAGAAAACTGTCGCACGTGCCTTCAATCCGCTCACGCTGAGCATCGCAGCTGTTATAAACCTGTAAGAAAACTGGACCCTTACCGAGTGGTTCACTCCCCACATCAAGACGCTGAGCAGCGGGTCACTGGCCCGAAACAGCTTCACCTTCTGAGACACGAAATGTTTCTTCTTGGTTTTGGTTTTCCTGGCGATGGATGCAGCGAGGTTGCTGGCTGCAGAGGCCATGTTTAGCGAGCAGGCTCGGATGAATAAAATCCCTCTCTGTGGCGAGGTCTTGACACGAGCTGTTCGGAATCAGCAGCGCCCCGTCGGATCTCGACATGCAATTTGTCCCTTTCGTTATTTAATGCATCCCGTTCACGCATCCCTCTGCAAACGCGCAGCTGACGAGCGATGAAAAACTCTCAGAAAGCCCGCTATCTACCAACTCCCACCAGCTAACTGCTAGCTGTCATTGACGTTAGCTTGAAGGTTACAGTTGGCTTGATGTGTGCGCTGTACCAACTCATTCACACACACAGCTTTGCAAACTAAATCTTAAGCCCGCCCGGCAAACCATCCCAGACGCTCAAACGAATGATATCCGTGTTCATAGTGAAATGTCATAAAAAGTAAACAGATGCACAAATTCAGAACGCAGAGATTTTACACCACCCCGTTATAAAAAGGTGTGTCGCCTCATTTAAATCACGGCGAAACCCATTAAAAAGCGTTATTATGGTTCGACCACTTTCGAATCTCTCAATGCGAACGAAACTAACAAAAACAAAAAACAGGCAAAATACTAAAAGGTAACAACTACTCTCTAGCTGAAGTCAAACCCGACGAAGAGAGGGCATCTGAGCCCATCCACTGCGGCTGTGCTGTATGCAGCAGCTGGAGCAGGGTTCACTGTCTCTGACAGCTCTGCTTTAGCTCAGCTCAGCACGCTGACACACAAATCTTGTGTTTCACGTACTGCTTTTGGCCTGGCGCCACCCTCGGGTTGACACGGCAACAGCACGATGAAATCCAAAAAGTCCTAATGGTTCACTCATCTCGATTTTGTTTTTGGTCAGTAATATTTTAGGCTCAGTCTTCAACGATAAAAAATAAATAAATCTGTCTGAAAACAAGACATCAGCAGTGTAACCCTGTGCAAAAAAACGACTCCACGCAGAAGAAATGTCGCCGAGGACGTAAAAACAATTAATTCCATAAAGCGTAGCTGGATAATCAAAATTATTGTAGGATTATAATACAAATGTATCTAAAACCTCTAATATGCATTTTATATTTTTAGGATACATAGGATACCTACTATTTCATGCAGATATAGTTACAGGCCTTCGAAAATGTTAGGAAGACCACATTTAATCAGCCTATATTTAATTAGATTTAAAACCACGGTCATGTCCGTGTTAAAGTTGCATTTTTATTTATACATAGACCTCGATTTATAATAAGAAATGTGCTGTACACTCCTATGTGGTAAAGACATATCCTAATAAAAGTTTTATGGAGCGGGACGCCTCATGGGGGCAGACATGTTAAGATCACAGAATTATCTCGCTAATCTTGTTATCGGACACTTTTGCTCACAGAATAAATTAACCTGATGGCGCCTAGAGGATTTTTGCAATGGCATTAGTAAATGAAAATTTTAACTTTTGTATGATAGATTCACATTGCAAGTGTAATTGTAAAATAAAGATGATGCAACACACACAGTAGGTCTAAACTGAAATCGTGTGGCATTTTTTCTTTTATACTTGCTAGATATTAATACCATCCCCTGTCTTAATCACCAGCCTTTTACATTCAGAAGGTAAACATTATTTCTAAAATTCTTTTAAAGGCGCATCTTTCGGTGTTTTACTGCCCTCTTTAGGCATTATGATGACATTATTCTTAACGACGTCAGACCGCTACTCATCCTAGTATAAATTATGAAATATTAACGAGATACGATGTTATTCATCCCTCTTTAGTCTAGGTTTTATGTTTAAGGAGAGAAACTAAATAACAAACAGAATCTCTTAGAAACCAAAACAGCATTACAAACATAATGCACACCATTCTGTCACACCTAAAACACCATAAAGACGAAATAAAACACGTCACACCTTACAAAACCTGATTCTTTATTTAGACCAATTTGTTTAGCTCTTTTTGGCTCTTTGAGCATAGCTACAGAAAAGCCAAATCCCCACGGCCAGTGTTTGATTGCTCCTCCAACAGTCTCAGTGGGTGATGTTTGGTGAAATCTCACGCATCTTTGCTCCAGTTCTCTCACTGTGAGACCAGCAGCACGCTGATAAACACTCGCGAGCCACGCACTTTAAAGCTTTGCGACATCTAGCCACCGCACGCTGTAGCAAGTCTGACATATCTGAGATATTTTACTTGTTAGTGGATTATCGGAGTGATAGGAGAAGTTATGCTATTTCCCCGGACCATCGAAACATCTTAAAAATGAATCCTCATTGCGCGCGCTGTGGGAAAATTGTCTACGCAACAGAGAAAGTGAACTGCCTGGACAAGGTATGTTCTCTTCCTTAGAACTAAAAATGTATATATGCTTCTGGATAAAGTGCTTTCATAAATATCTTTCATGGATTGAGTTTTATGTGCAGTTTCCATCTCTCTACGTTTTTCAGTATTGGCACAAAGGATGCTTCCATTGTGAGGTGTGTAAAATGACTCTCAACATGAACAACTACAAGGGATATGAGAAGAAGCCCTACTGCAACGCGTATGTTATTGCCTTAAAAATACTAGTTTATTAATTAATTACATGTTCATATACACTGGTAATTTGCTGTTAAATGGGAGGTGTTGAAAACAGGCTACATAAAAGAAATGATTACTAATAACCTGGATAGTATTTATTCAAGTCCAAAAACCCATAATGACTGGCTTTCCTTTCTCCAAAAAGACACTATCCAAAACAGACCTTTACAATTGTGACAGACACCCCTGAGAACCTACGACTGAGACAGCAAAGCGAACTCCAAAGTCAGGTAAGATCACTTGTTCACTTTCACATTATTACACGTTAAAAAACATCGAAATCTGAAGGAGGCATATCTAGGGTAGAATAATGTTATTTGTTGTTATTGGTAGAGACAATTCAAAGGGATGAGGCGATCACTCGGCTGCCAGGGAGGGACTGGGTGTGATACTTTGAGGTCAGCATTGAGAAAAGCAAGGCAGCTGTCTACTCCGTGGTGCCCTGACCGATCCCCTCAGCTTCTCCACCTGGCAGCCAAAAGATGCTGCCAAGTCCATACTGGGGCCTAATCATGGCATTACGACAGAAAAAGTATTTTTTTTCTTAAAAAGATAGGTCAGCATGCTGTTAAAATATATTTTATGTACTTGCAAAATTGCATTTAATATTGCTCATATTTTGTGTTCGGGATAAAAAAAGAAAAAAAAAAGATAAGCTCAAACCTGGACTAGAAACAACCATACAGGACTCCCTATCAACCAATCAGGAAGGCACTTAAAAGCACTCAGAACACCGTACCAATTTCCTGGTTTTCTTGTTTTACAGGTCAAGTACAGGAAGGATTTTGAACAGAGTAAGGGTCGGGGCCTCAAATTCGTCTTGGATACTCCAGAGCTACAGAGACTGAGGAAGGCCCAGGATCAGATCAGTAATGTATGCTGGGAAATGCAGAAAAACTCATGTAGCCAAATGGAAAAAAGCAAATATGTAAATTTGATAAATGAATGTACTTGATATTCAAACATTTATTTCTCAGACATACATACTGTCCAAAAGTTTGGGGTCAGTAAGATTTTTTTTTTTTTTAAGAAGTCTCCATCCTGAATTTATTTGACCAAAAATACAGTGGGAAAAATGAGTAATATTGTAAAATATTAATAGTTTAAAATGTGTTCTGTTTTAAATAAATATGTAATTTATTCCTGTAATGGCAAAGCTGGATTTTCAGCATCATTACTCCAGTCGTCAGTGTCACATGATCCTTCAGAAATCATTATAATAGGTTGATTTGCTGCTCAATAATTTTTTCTTATTATTTTCAATATTGAACCCAGATTTTATGGAAACTATGATAAATTTTTTGCATTATTTGATGAATAAAAGTTCAAAAGAACAGCATTTTTAAGACTGAGTTCAATGCATCCTTGCTGAATAAAAGTATTATTCTCATTGACCCCAAACTTCTTAATGGTAGTGTATACATTATTATTATAGTTTTATTGAAAAACCAGGGGACTGGTGTTCACTGAAACTTCTGAATTCCCTCATAAACAACAAAAGTGTAGACGATAAAAGTAAGAGATTCATTTATCATACAGATTATAAGAGGAGTTATGAGTGCTTAAACACTAGCTAGACTGACTGTGTTCATTTTGAGAGTATTCTTTCACTGCATGATTCAGTCTTATAAAATGCAGAATGCTCCCATAATTCAAGATGGGGGCAGAAAATGTGAATATTTATATAATTTCATATAGTTAATCAATATCACATGAAGAGTGCCATTTTTTTCCACAAACAGTTCACTAAACAAGAAGTTAATATCAATAGACTTGCGTTTTAGACATAATTTTGCCAATTTTTGCTCTATTTCGTCAAAAAAGAAAGAAAAAAAGTAATGTTTTGTGTCTCTGAACAACATGACGGTGTATTGTTCCTGAATGAATCAACCGTTTAAATTAATCGGTTCATTCGAAATGACTCACTTAACAAGCGGCTTATTAAGCCTACTGGCGGTTTTAGTTTCACATTTAAAATATATGTTTTTAAATATTTGCAAATATCAGCATTCATTGTTTTAGGATTAAAATATCAAAACATTTATGCATTTGTAACTGCAGGTTAAATGCATTCATGTCTTGCATTAAACGTATAAATACATCTGAACACCACTTCAGATGCAGCTTCTGTGTGTCCTCTGTATTGCAAAGATGAATTTTGTCGATAATGATTTTAATTATAATGATTTATAAAAAAAAAAAAAAAAAGACTTTATAAAAGGTAAAAATAAAGCGTAAAAGTCACTTTAAACTGGTTGGAAAATATAAATTTCTATCACTGCTGTGAACTGACCACACAGAATATGAAGAATATAAAAAACTTTAAGAGTCAACTATCCACTGCAGTCCTGTAGCGTAACACACTCAGTAAAATCTCGTCTGATTAACTTTATTGATAAAATCCCAGAAAATAATGAGATATCATTTTTTTCTGTCTATATTACACACCCCTAAGATACATATTTAATTATTCTTTGCTTAGTGATTGTTTGGTGCACATAATTCTCTGATCATCGTAAAACAAGAATTATGTTTTCTCAACTATAACAAGACAAAAAAAAAAAGATTCATATTTATACAAGGTTTTATTTCTTTTATTGAAGGGGGGTGGATGGCGAGGTTCTGATTAGAGGGACCCCCCCGAGAGCTTTGACACAATTTGAACACTGTATACATCACACTTACATGTGGATGAAAAAGCTGACTTCTCCGTTCTTTCAGGCAAAGTATCATAAGGATTTTGAGGTGTCTGGTTTGCATGGGGTCACTCAGGGAACGCGCGGGACGTACCTGGTACAGGCTCAGATGACACCTAACCATGAGACGGTGGGGAAAAGCACACACAAGGGGGGTCATCAGTACATCATGGAGATGGATCGAAGACCTGGCGTCATTGTGGGTAAGTTCTCTAATGTGAGATTCTCACACCTGGTAGTGAACCCTACAAAAAGCGGAAAGTCAGTAAATCACCTAAATCAAAATATCAAACTTACAACTGTAAGCAAAATAGTACTATTGAAGGTCAAGATCATCCTGATAATTGTTGTTTTAGCACCTGTTCTTCCTGGTGCATACTATCCCAATGGCCACAGCCATGGGCACAGCTACATGCATCAGACAAGCATGCATTCACTGAGGTCAATGCAGCTGAGGTCACAACACATGAGCATGGTGAGTCCTTATACTCTACAATATTATGTAGCATATGCACTCTTTTTGATTAAAATTTGAGTACCATAAAATACTTAACTCGTATTGCACAAAAACTTTGTCACCAGACTGTGTACAGGGCCCTGTATGACTACACGGCACAGGATTACGATGAGGTGTCATTCCGGGACGGTGACATCATTCAGAACGTGCAGCCCATCGATGAAGGCTGGATGTATGGAACAGTACAGAGAACGGGGAGGGCGGGCCTGCTGCCTGCTAACTATTTAGAGGGCATTCGCTAGCTGTCTAAACTGAGCCTCAAATCAAACACTATATCTGAACGGTCACAGGAACAGTTCTTTTTTTTTAATAGTGCGAATTGTCCCTCGAAGTGTTTATAATGTTTACCTTCCTTATTTTGTTACTCTGAACATCCAGTGTAAGTGAATGTACACTACTGTTCAAAAGTTTGGCACGTGTTAGATTTTTGTATTTATTTATTCACTCTTTTTTTTATTTAAATGAGTACTTTTATTCAGCAAGGATGAATTAATTTGATAAAAAGTGACAGCAGATACATTGCTGTTAAACATTTCTATTTAAAATAAATTTGATCTTTTCAAATTTCTGTTCAACAAAAAAATCCTAAAAAAGGTTTTTTTTTTTTTTTTTACCTGTTTAACTGTTTTCAACATTATTTTTTAAAAAACAATTTGACACTGATCTTTGCATTACAGGAATAAGTTACATTTAAAAATATTAAGATAAAAAACCAAAAAAGTTAAAATAAATTAATAATCTTACAACCAAAACTTTGGAAATGTAGTGTCTGTCATGTAATAAACAGTTTTGTACCAATATGACCTTTACATAGAATTATTTTTTAAATGTACAAGATGTATAGAGGATTGTAAAGAGGATTTTGTCGCTTAAATATGAAAGAGTGCTTTATTTTTAACAGCATGTTGCCTTGTAAAACATGAATATTTGTGTAAACTGTTCTGCACAATGTAAATTAAATGTTCCACTATAGCAAAAATGTATTTGAATTGTCAGTCTGCATCAAAACATATTTTACCCACCATTAAAGCAGTATATCAAAGAAAGTATAAGTTTATAAAAAAGAATACTTTTAATAAACATTTCAAAAATATGATGCTGATATCAGGGATTTATAACTTTTAAGGGACTGACATTTCATCAGCAAGACTTCCAAGCTTAAATACTAATACCATCAGTCAAGTAACATTTCTGCTATAATCACAGTTCACCTTCATCTCAACCAAATTCATCTTCCTTTCTTCATTTTGGTAACTTTCTCCTTGCGCTTTTTCTCATGCTTCGGCACTTTATTTTTTCTTTTCTCCCTCTGAGCTTCTTTAACCATTTTCTTTCTTTCCTGAAAGACACAGAAATACCAACTTATTCTCACAACCCATGAACACAATTCATCTGTTGCAACATCATTCCCATTAGCTACTTTTCTGTCCAGCTGTGCTTCCTCAGTGTGTCTGCCGCCCTCTCCTGTGTCTTCCCCTTCTGACTTCTCATCATCCTCCTCCTCCTCTCCCTCAGAGCTTGAACTATCACCCTTTGTGGAGTCTTCCAGTATGGAGGGTACCTGTTAAATAAAAAAATTCAGCAACAGCATTTTTAATCTGATTTCTCATTGTCATTACGCTTTGAGTTTGGCAATGGCTGTTGTTTATATTCTCGGTCTTAATCCACCCACATGTCATGTAGGCAAAGACAATTCCTAAGAGACCTAGTGGGTGCATTAATAGAGAAAACAAAGTCTTGGCCACATGAGGTGTCTTAAACCTAACGCTTAATCATTAATGCGCCACATGGTCTTCTTAAAAACAAAAACAGCATTCTCCTCACTGTTTGCACTCCAGAAAGATCCTTTCTGAGGCCTGTCACTGTCTGGTAGAGGATCTGTAAAGGAGAACAGATCATTTCATCCACTGCTACTAGTTCTCAGAGCATTAGTTCATTATTTTTCATTTAGGGTGGTGAGACGTACATTGTCTGTGTTTGTATCTTCAGAAGAAGCATCCTCCTTTTTCTTCAACATTGTGTCCACATCCCTCTCATTTTGGGTGACTTCAGTAGGTGTGCGTGGAATGTAGGCTTTCTTAAACACCTGTTTTGAGACAGATCCATGAATGAATCATTAAACTGGTTCCCACAACAGTGATCTTTCAGGTTTCATGTATTGCTGTACTATGTTTTTTTTTTAACTAAATAATTTTATCACGATAGCTAAGAATTTATATTTCCATCTGTATGAATCCTTGAAGTGTTAAAAATTATATTTTGTGTACAAATGTCTTCACAATGATCATCAATGGACAGACTGGTGTCGTATATGTGTGTGTGTGCGTGTATGAGATAGGCCTATCACAAAATTAGGAAGTGTTTACCAGGTTTTTTTTGTATTATTTATTTATTTATATACTGTTATAGTATTTATTATTAATACTTTGTATTAGCTTTATTTTTATATTTTTTGCTTTCATTCATTAGTTTTATTAATTGTTGTTTGTCATTTGTATTTATAATTTTTTTTTATTCATTTAATTTTAAGTTTTATTAGTTCAACTTAAGCTTTGGTTATAGTTTATTTCAAGGTGGAGATATAAGCACTACTTCAAATTCATTGTAGTCAAAGGCAAGAACGTGCATGTAATGTGTGACACACGCATCTACAAAGATAGTGGCCAAAAACACTTTTCTTACAAAGAGTGCAGGATAAAACTCTTGCTGTCTGTTGACGTGCCATAAATCTCGAAAGTTATGTACGAACACCTGTCTGTTCTACTTATTTCAACTGACTTGTGAAAACTGCTAAAAAAAAAAATTATTTGACATATAGCAACTTTTTTTTTTACAGTAACGCAAATAGTTACTTTCCCTGGTAACGAGTTGCTTTTATTATAGAGTAATTCAGTTACTAACTCAGTTACTTTTTGGAACAAGTAGTGAGTAACTATAACTAATTACTTTTTTAAAGTAACGTTCCCAACACTGTTAAAGTGTAACTAAACCCCTGCTCAGAGCCTGACTCCACCCACTGACAATATTTGAAAAATGCTGAAAAGTGGGCAGATCACAGCGGAGATAGAGGGGACGAACCGAGGGCGGGGCTGAGCGAGTGCGGCGTGAACCTGAGACCCGCAGTGACGGATTGATTGACAGCTGCTGTCAGAGACGCTAAAATGGAGAGTGACTGTAGTGACGCAAGTAGC
Source organism: Carassius carassius (assembly GCF_963082965.1). NCBI lineage: Eukaryota > Metazoa > Chordata > Actinopteri > Cypriniformes > Cyprinidae > Carassius > Carassius carassius. The sequence continues at coordinate 18,076,838 of NC_081774.1, read as the reverse complement.
TTTGCAACAGAGCGATCATTTGAAGTAGAGGACTTTTCTCCCCCACTTTCACCTGAAGTGGAGGGTGTCGAGGTGTTCATATCAATTCGAGCCGCTGGCTCAAACTGCGGTCTTAATTCCCGCACCGCGTCGCTTTTCAGCGCGAGCTGTGTGGAGAAGCCCATTTCCACCTCCATTGCGTTGGAGAAGCAATCCCGGGTAAAATGCAGTTTGCACACTCTAGCTCTAGGCGGGAACTCGTGGTCTTCCAGGCCAAGTGCATGCAACCACTGGCGCCTAATTTTAAAGTCTGCTGGAAAACTATATGCAGTCCAGCAGTGCTGTCGCAACTAGCAACACACCTCCGTACCATCCTGACCACTGTACTAAATACAGATAAATCTATGCTCACTTGAAGATCTAAATAACTATATAATTGCTATGCTATAATAGTATATCCTGGTCGTTACCAATACTCGCAATTCCAGCTCCTGACTCACTACAGTGATTTTGATGGTTTTATACTGCCAAGGGCGTGGTAGCTCGTACCAAGGGGCGTGGTGAGCTGGAAACTGCTTACGTCACCTGGCACCGCTTACGTCACTTGCCACCGCAACATCCAATAGGAAAAATCAACTGCAGTAGCCACCGTTCAACCTGAAGAGGGCAGCACTCAGACGTTTTTACGCCATATATTGTAGAATTATTTAAAGAATTATTAAACACTTTATACTCAAATGTCAAAAAAGTTACTCGAATCAATGAACAGCACTAATAAAGCCCCATTCTTATAGATCATTAACTAAAAAAAGTTGGTTTAGGGTTTAGTTACTCTTTAATAATTCAACAATGTTCCATGACTGTGTGAACTCTGGTAGCTTGGACAGGGATGCAAATGTTGAGAAATGTTAAAAATGAGTTCACCTCCTCATCAACTTTGTCCTGATTGGATCTGTCCTCTGCAGTTCTTTCAGTTGCTATCTCCATCGCCTGCAGGTAAATCACAAACATATTTAATCAATCTACAACAAACGCTAAAAACACTTGCACAGTAGCCTATAGGGCTGGGTTTTGACACAAATTTCTCAATATGATTCAGATTCACATGCTTGTGATTCGATTTGATTCAGTATTGATTGTTTTGAATATAAAAATAAGGAAATAAAAACAACTTATACTATAAAATATAGGCTACATACACGATCAGTCGGTTCATTTCTATAATATTGAAGGTTAAAATTAAATTACACGCAAAAAGTTTTGTAACAATGAAGTTACAAAATTAAACTTCTACTCCAAATATATATATATATATATATATATATATATATATATATATATATATATATATATATATATATATTTAAAATATAAACATTTAAATGTAAACACACACATATATAAGCTACGTAACATCACATTTGTGTAATGTAAGTTAATGTAGAAGCTGTCACACTGACGTCTTTTCGCGGCTGAAACCCTGATTGAGCAATTACATAAGACAGGATACAAATTTTGGTAAGTTTTACCAAAGTCCTGGTTTTACTCTTTGTTTTTGTTTTTTGTTTTTTACATACCTTCGAATGTTCCTTCATGCTTATTTTGTACTGAAACTAGTATTAAAGTGAAGCAGACGATCAGCGACCGTTACTCCACATTAAACAATGCCAAAACGGCATTTATTGTTTACATATTATTGTAATAAAATGGACAGAAATTGAAATCTGAGATCTGAGGCCGTTGAATGCTTAAATCTGACTAGCTGACGAACGTTCAGAGATGTGCAGTTATTTTCAGTGAAACGCACTGCGCGAACGTAGTTCCAGGCAGCTCTCTTGACCGCATTACAGTTCCATATTACTTCGCAGTTAACTGTAATAACGGTCACGCAGTTTTCAAAAAAGGTATTGTCATCGCTGCCCTGACGATTTTCTCAATTATCCTTCATAATGTAGCAACGTATAGACAACACATGACATTTCTCACTAGCGAGGTAATAACAGTGCTGTTTGGAGACGCACAGAGGTAGCCTAATTCACACAAGGTCTCTCTCTCTTTCTTTTTCCTTCTCTGTGTCTCTCTCGCTCTCTTTCTAATAACTTCATTATTGACTGCATTAGAATGCTATCAACGGCTCAAGCCCCCATCACCAGCTTTAAAATCACATTAAGCTTGTCTAAATGCACAAAAAGCCACAAGAAAAGGGAACAGCCTGTCGTTAGGATTAATGATAATGCTTCAATGCAACTCACTGACCTTGTACAAATACTGATTAATGTTGTCACTTGTGATTGAGGGCTCTGTGATAAACTCAAACAGCTCACGCACATAACTGTCATAACTGCCACATTTTGTTTCTGGAACAAGTGTGAGAGAACAAAATGAATTAAAAAAAATTGTTTACATTAACATTAATAATATCATATATTATCAAAGGCTGTACAATTACCATTGACATTGCTGCAATCCTTGCGAAGAAACTCTAAAGCATGAGGATGATCGTGCTCAATGGACTGAAAGACGTCAATGATATAAGCATCTCCATTATGTTACCTGCACACCAGAACACAGTAGTGCTTAATGTTTTTCTACACTTTCCACTGATCACAGAACAATTAAACATCAGTAAACATTAACTGATGCTTAAAAACCTCATGCGCACAATATAAAGTAAGCTTACAGCATATTGAACTCGCTAAGGTCAGCGTGGAACAGACAAGCTTCATTGTACATTATTCTCATGTTCTGGATGATCTGCAGGTAGAGTTCCCGCACTTTGGATTCTGAAAGGACAGTGTTTTTCAGCAGGGGGGCGGGCCTGAGGAACACACCAACAAGATCACTTAAAAAGCCTGGAGTGTCATTTAGGAATTTGTTGAAAACTCTGAAACATTGCCATGTTTGGATCAGTTGCTATAAATGGTGAAGGTAAATGCCCACGTACATGTCATCTCGACCAATATAGCTCATGACGAGAACATGACTCCGCAACATGATGGGCTCTGGACTTGGAATCTGTGCGGTCTGTAGTCTTGAGATACATGGATGTGCGTTATAGATAAAAATCATCATAAAATAAGTTCATGAAAGAACAAGAAAGAAGTCTTAATACTAACCTGATCAAGTTTCTCATTTCCTTCTCAGCCCAAGTGCGCACCATTTTTCTAGGGTTGCCCTTGCAATAGCCATGTCTAACATAGAAAATTAGGGTTTAGTGGCTAGGGTTTAATTGTACAAAGACAGGTCTTACCTGAATTCACCACTGACACATTTATCTCGGTCTTTGAAAAGTAGAATTGATGTTTTGTATATTTTGATAGCTCTGCTTTCTCCTTTTGCAGTAGTTGCATGGTAGACATTTGCCTATGGTACAAAATGCAGCAAAGAAATATAAAAAAATAAAATAGCAAAAGAAAAAAGCAACATTAACATTAGTTCTTAGTAAAAGATCCCAAGTTTACTGAAAATATAGCAAGGGATAATTTTACTGATTTCTTCCAAACAAACCAGGGTTATAATAGTTAACAAAAAAAAATTTCACTACCGGAAATAAAGTAACAAACCTCAAATACTAATAACTAAAAGAATAAATGGACTAAAACTATTGAACATACCAATAACAACACTAAAATGACAAAACAAACTGGCCTCTTTGCCTGTGCTGATACAGCCATTGATCTCTGAAAAGACTCCTCTGCTGAGCATTTTAAACAGAATCATACGTGTACGGGGGTCCAAAACCTGTACAGTCACATTAAAATATCCCACTGAATAATGCATCAATTACAACACTGGAGCTTATGTGAAATGATCATACATAAAGCTTAAACAAAGACACCTGTTCAACTGTAGCTTGGTCTGATTTGTCCTTTACTCGAAACCTGCAAAACAGTATGATCTTTTTAAGATGAAAGACTTGATGAATGAATGAATGAAAATCATGTGTGTTGCATTGTTATTGGTAACTAAAAACTATTAACAATACTTTTTGTTAAATTAAAGCTAAGATAAAATACAGACATTAAATCCATTTTTTTATTTTTTATTTTAGTTAGCTTGCCAGGGCACACATTTAACATTTTATTGTAATTACTAAAACTAAAAATAAATTAAGGCTAAATGCAAATGTACACAAAAAAAAACACAAATAAAATGATAAAAGGACATATAAATAAAATTACTTTAAGGTAAAACTAAAACAAAAACAGAAAAATTATAATAAAACCTAATTCAAACTGCTAAAACAAAACCTGCCACAGGAGCTGCTGAAACAGTTCTACTCCACCATCATCGAATCCATCCTCTGCACTTAGTAACAGTAACTGTCTGGTTCAGCTCAGCTTCTAAATCTGACCTCAGAAGACTACAGAGGGTAGTCCGGACTGCTGAGCGAATCATCGGTTCAACCCTCCCATCTATTCAAGAACTGTACTTATCCAGAGTGAGCAAAAGGGCTGGCAATATCGCTCTGGACCCCTCACATCCAGCACACTCCCTCTTTGAACTGTTGCCATCTGGTCGACGCTACAGAGCTCTGAACACCAGAACGACCAGACACAGGAAAAGTTTCTTCCCTCAGGCAATCCATCTAATGAACAATTGATAAAAACTGTGGAACACACTACACTATTTATATTTATATATACATACACTTATTTATCTAACACACATACTTAGCGTACACTTAATTTCTTTGCACATAATATACCTGCCATACATTGTCAATTTGTATATTTTCGTTCCTTACCTACCTATTTGTATTTTTTGTATTTTTTTTTTATTCCATTTTGTGTTTTTTGATCTGTCACTGTCATTATGTTGCACTGCGGAGCTTCTGTCACGAAAACAAATTCCTCGTATGTGTGAACATACCTGGCAATAAAGCTCATTCTGATTCGGATTCATTCTGATTCTGATTCTAACAATACTAGTATAGAAATAATACTAATATAAGATATTTACATACGTGTCTGCTTCCTTCTGCTTTCGCATCACAGTGACTTTATTAATCACAGAATCAGCATAGCTCAGTCTATCTGTGAAAAAAAGATAATAGAATCAGAAAAAGCTAAACTTTTTTTTCTGTGTACAAATAAGACTAAATCTATTGTTTATACAGCTTTTCCCACATTTTCTCAATTTCATTTTTGATTAAATAATAAAAAGCTTACCCAGGTTAATTTTGTTTTCAAATTTCCTCAGGACCTTGTCTGATGGAGTGGACATGTTTAAGGTATTTTTAGTAGAACTTTGACGATTAGTCTGGTGAAAAAAATAAAATAAAACATATAACACAAAATACATTTCATTTAACCAACACAATTTCCTAAAAACACCAGGGCCCGTATTCACAAAACATCTTCAGGCTAAAAGTAGCTCATTATTCACAAATTTAGGAGAAAATCTTTAAAATAATGGATTAAAAGTATTTCACAAAGTGTTTTAGCAACAAAACTAGCTCCTAAATCTGTGAAAGGTTAGGAGTAATGTAGAGGACTCCTAGTCACTAAAGACCAAGCCACAGATTATCATCAAATAGCAATCTGCCTCAGTACGTAAACATTTTAGAAATATTTGATGATAATGAGCTTTTATAAAGTTGTCACATATGGTTTTGGAGACTATCCTAACTCCAACTTTTCCTTTGATTATATACTTGTTTTCCTTAACCAGCTGGGAAAGAAGTAATAGCTGTGTTTGTGTTCAGTTTTCTTCTATGTTTGCATATCTTACTATCTGCCATGATCATTCTACTCTGTTAATTAAAAGGCAGTTTATATGTATATTCACTAGACATGAGAGGCTGACAATCAGCTGGAGATAAACTTTTTTAATTACTGACACTAAGGCTGCATTTTAAAATCTCGTAACTCTTTAGTATTTACAGCAGAATATTATTCAAAATGATGTAAAGAATTATGTTCTTTGCTCACAAGACGATTATCTTTTAAGCATCTCTAAAGTTTGGACTAATATGGGTCAATGGGCTTTTAGTTACGCCGCTCCATTTGACTGGAATCAATAAGAAGATAAATTATGCTTAAAAGAGTTGGTATCAAAAATTAAATTAACTTTTTTTTAACCTTAATTTGAATAAGGCAACATAATATTGCGCTCTACCATATTTCTATGAATACATCTCTAACGGAGAGTATGAGCCAATCATTGTGTGCATAGTTAGTGAGCATGCTGACATCATCCAGAGCAGCGAGGTCAACCCCGCCCTACTTCTCTCTATTCCTTAGTTAACATTTGTCTCAGCAGATTTGTTAATAGCTTTTAAGAGAAAACTCTTTGCTAAAATTTTTACTGCTATTTAGAAGAACTTTTTGTGGTAAGATAAAATGTTTTGTGAATAGAGGCCCAGGTTTGTTGTCAACATTGGCCTTGTGGTCACAATCCTTGTTTGACGAATACCTGTGGATTATTCCCAGCCCTCATTGCAGTGTAGCGCTTAGTGAAGTCTCCTCCTCCTGATTCATTGCAATCCCATTCATCATCATCATCATCTTCATCATCATCATAGTCCTCCTCATTTTCACCTTGCTTATCATTTTTGAAAGTTTGTAAAGTAACTTTGTGCAGCTGGCTCTCCAGGGAGAGCTTGTCAGGGACGTGACTGATTTCCGGCTCACTGTGGAAAAACAGCACATAAAAACAGTGTAAACTTCACCCATTTAGCATTTATTAATTGTTTATGTATTTATTTTTTTATTCCATGTATATATATATATATATATATATATATATATATATATATATATATATATATATATATATATATATATATATATATATATATGTATATATATATATATATATATATATATATATACGCAAAAAAATAAAGTATTGCAAAAATACAAAGGAAAAGCGCAAAGGAAAATGGCATTGCAAGCTCAAACTAGACTGACACGCAAAATAAAAGCAGTGTTGCAAATAAATTAATAGATATGACCATGGAAAATATGTATTGCAAAATAATCGTTTCATTTATGTTTTGCAATTCTTTATTTTTGTTTGCAAAACTTAATTTCTTTCCTCCCAATACTTTATTTTCTTTTGCAATTCTTTATTTTCATTTGCGAAAAGCACATTTATTTTCCTCAATACTTTACTTTTTGTTTGCAAAACTTTATTTTCTTTTGCAATACTTTATTTTTTGTGTATATATACGGCATTATTTTGACTCCATACAAAGGTTGCTGCTTGGGAGGAACGTGAAGGAGACGAGCTGAATGAAAGCACATTCACTTCCTGACAGCAGATGGCGCTAAACTGCAGAACTGCAGCCGTTACCATGGAAAACCCAGAAACAAAGCAGCTGCACTACATTCTAAAAATGTAATTAAATAGTTTGAACCATATTAGATACATCTATGGCTCAAACAGATATTCAGATTTTTGTATTCTCAGTGGTGTTCATCACAGCACCAAATACTTAAATATTTAGACTTAATAGGTTATTTTTTATATTTCTTTCTTTTTTTACATTTTATCTGGACTACAACATGCCCAGGATATTGTTTGAAAATTATTTGATTGATTAATTGCTTTGTCACACTTTAGGCTACATCAAGTCTCTATAAATGAACATTAGTTGATTCATTATTTAACAAACTGCCAATGAAAAATTATAAACAGGTATAAAAATAAATAAACAGGTTTATGTTTATGACAACACTTTTTTTTTGCAACTAAGCAAAACTAAACTTTTTTGGTGGCGGCAGTGGCTCAGTGGTTCATGTAGGTTGTCTACAAACCGGAAGGTTGGTGGTTCAACCCTCAGCTCCACCTGACCATGTGTCAAGGTGTCCTTGAGGAAGACACCTAACCCCAGCTGCTCCCGATGAGCTGGATGGTGCCTTGCATGGCTGACACCACCGCCGTTGGTGTGTGAATGTGAGGCAACTTGTAAAGTGCTTTGGATGGCCATGGGTCTGTTGAAAGCGCTATATAAATGCAGTCCATTAACCATTACTAAATTTTAATACCGTATACTGTGATAAAAACATTTGCAATTAATCACAACATGAACATTTTAGACTGTGATATGCCTAATATATATTAGTGCTGTCAAACGATTAATCGCATCCAAAATAAGTTTTTGTTTTCATAATGTGTACTGTGTATATTTATTATGTATATATAAACACACACATGCATGTATGTTTAAGAAAAATATGTTACGTTTATATATTAAATATATTTATATTTATATGTGATATAATTTATATAAGAATACATTAATTATACATATGTAAATACATGTAAATATTTGCAAAATATATGCTGTATGTGTGTATATTATAATATACATAATAAATATAGACAACACACACACACACACACACACACACACACACACACACACACTATATATATATATATATACAGTACAGACCAAAAGTTTGGACACACCTTCTCATTCAAAGAGTTTTCTTTATTTTCATGACTATGAAAATTGTAGATTCACATATTGCAATTTATTTTTTCATTTAATTAAATTCTCAACAAAACTGATTTTATTACTATATTTTAATGTTTCTGTTGTCAGACAACGGAATTATTATTATAATGACTGAAACGCGGTCCATTAAGATTACATAACCAGCTCTCAAACATTAATCTGCAGTAATGAAATCAAATACACATACGATAAAGTCAGTGGTTGTGCTGTGACTGATGTCGGCTATACTTGCTTGTAAAATAGAGTTAGAAGCAACAGAATTTTTTTTTTTTTTTTACTGAAAGTGCTGTTCCTCTATCCCTGCGCTCGCTGAACAGAACAGATCGATGCAGAGAGAGAGGCTCGCGCTGGGAAACAGACCTCGCGCTCGTGCGGCAGCACCAGAGAGTCTCAGAGACTAAATAATAATTGCCCAAAAAGTTGCTAGATTTGTCGCTAGTCGCTTTTTTGAAAAAAAAAAAAAAAAGTCGCTAAATCTAGCGACAAAGATGCCAAGTTAGCAACTCCACTGCCCAGCGAACCGGCTTCAACCGTCTCGTAAGTGTTGATAGGCTATTACTCGTGAGGTGTAACCAATCAGATAGCGCCGTGGGCGGGACATTGAGCAAATATGTATGTATGTATGTATGTATGTATGTGTGTATGTATGTATATATGTATGTATATATATATATATATATATATATATGTGTGTGTGTGTGTGTGTGTGTGTGTGTGTGTGTGTGTGTGTGTGTAAACAAAAACTTTTATATTGGATGCGATTAATCGCCTGACAGCACTAATATATACAAGGACGGACTGGGACTAAAAAGGCCCAAAGCAACCGGCGCACATATCCTCGACAACAACAATATCGCCTGGCATGAGTGTCACAAGACTTTAATTGTGGCTCATGATACTATACCATCCAAATGATAGCAATAGCACTGATGTTGACTAGATTTTGAGCTGGAGTGGGTGTCTTTCTCTGCTCTTGGTCTAAGCTCAACCTGAATAAACAAATGATGGAAAAAACCAAATGATGGTTTTATTCCAAGACAGCATGGAATAGATTATATAATATGCTGTTATAATAGCATATTATAGAATCTATTCCATGCCGTCTTAAAATAAATGTATTAATTAATTTATGCAGTAATTAATCTTACTGCACAAATAATACCACATCTAAATGAAAATACACCATTACAAATGTAACTTCTGTAAAAGTAAAAGCACAACATATTTCTTAATATTAGCTACTGCATGTGACATTTACAGCTAAAATGTTGAAGTATAGCTGTTTTAATTACTGTACTCATTAAAAATGTAGCAACCTGAATATCACTTCCTAACATCATCCCTAGCAAGTAACTTTCTTTCTCCTCTCATGTTCCATACTTGGATCTGGATCTGCCTGTGGAACCAGCTCATCTTTCTGTCCCTCATCATCATCACTGGTGGCATGTTGCTGCATTGCTGTCTGGCTCACTTCTTCACTGCTGCTAATATTTAACTGCGAGGTGCTGCTGCTGATTATACTGCTAAACATTTCAGCTAGTTTGCTACATTTAGCGGATTCAGTATCTAAATTCTGCAATTTTTTTCTCTCGACTTCTCAGTCCCACCCTTTTCATTCCGTTTATTTTTTACCCACGGCCGCGTTATGCATATGTTTGTTTCTATGCTTTTTCTATCTAACGTCTTTGCTGTCAAGCCAGACCCTTCTCTTTGCTGCTGTTGGTTTCTTCCTACTCTTCCACTTCCGAATCTTTAATGTGACTCGGGAAGAACGAGTCGTCTCGGGGAGTGATTCGTTCAGTCGCGCATGCGCATTATTCTATAGGTTCTGTTCTAGCAGTAGTGATTTACCATACATGTCTATGGATTCACCTGTCAGTCAATGGAGTCTTGAGCCGGAAAGAGAATTGATTAGTTCATAGTTCGGGTCTATCGGGTTTTTGACTCGTTCCTTAATCACGTGACAGCCCCATACGCTAACCCAATGCAGTCTGAGCCGGAAAGAGAATTGATTAGTTCATAGTTCGGGTCTTTCGGGTTTTTGACTCGTTCCTTAATCACGTGACAGCCACATACGCTAAAACCAATGCAATATGAGCCGGAAAGAGAATTGATTAGTTCATCTCATGAGTCTTCGGGTCGGGTCGAGTCATTCCTTAATCACGTGACAGCCCCGTACGCTAAAACCATAGACAGTAAAAGAATGCAGTATTGAGTCGGAGAGAGAATTGATTAGTTAATCTTTCGGTTCTTCGGGTTGTTCGTTCTTTTGTCCCGTGATGTGACAACATTGGCTAGAGTAATTATTAAATCAGATTGTCTGTATAAACCATACTTTTGTAACATATGACACTTTATAAACATTAAAAAACACTGTGTACATACTTTTGAATTGTTGTTTATTGTTTATTTTTGTGCCATTAAAGCTTTGTAACAAAGAGGACAACTATTCCAAAATAAATCAAAATAATAAAAAAGTATAATAAAGATAAAACTAAAAGATAATAAAGCCACAGGGTCTAATAACCTTAACAAATGAACTTTAAAAGTACAATATAAAAAAAGAAAAAAAAGAAAAACTAAATATTGCACAACAAGCTTTGCTTTTTTTATATAATAATTTAAAATGAATACATTTTAAAATAAATAACACTTTTGTGCCAAAATAAAAACTTTATATCAAAGAGTATAACTATTCCCCAAATAATTTTAAACCATTTAAATAAAAATAAATGAAAATGAAGAGATACTAAAGCTACGGAGCCTTATAACAATAACAAATTACCTTTAAAATCACAACAACAACAAAAATATTGCACAACAAGCTAGTCTTTTTCTAAATAAATAAAAATATAAGCTTTAAAATAAATAACACACTGTGGCTATATTTTTAGGACTTGCTTTAAGGCATGTTTGCATTAAAAAAAACAAGCTCCCTGACCTTGGATGGGCTGAGTCTGTTTCTTCTATCTGAGATAATCTGCCCAGTTTTAGAAAAAATTCTTTCAGATGGCACAGATGTGGCCACAATGCAAAGTCTTGTCTTTGTGACTTCAGAAAGGCTTTTGTATACTGGTGAACATCTCCTCCACCAGGCCAGAGGGTCTGATGTGCGGGGTAAGAGTGGCTCTGCAAGGTAGGCCTGCACCTTTATAGCATCTGAGGTCTTAGAAGAGGTAGCAGAAGGCCTCAAGCTTGCTACCCTCTCGTCAAAGTCTTCCCAAAACATGGCCCCTGCACTGGCAGTAGCACCAGCATCTGAAGTATCCTCCTCACTCTGAGCTGGGTTAAAACTGTTAAAGCTGAAGTTATCATAACCTTAATGTTTTAAACTAACATTAATAATTAAAATTCAAAATTTTATTTGCTTTTAATGTATATGTCATTATGTCCTTTTTTGAGCAATCTTCTTATACATATATTACACCAATATGTCAAGTCTGCCTAGGAAAAGCAATTATTATACTAGCAAACTCAAAATTGGAGTAAAAATGAACAAACTAGTATAAATACTTTTTATTGTAAGCTTGAATTATTATATTATTATATAGCCTAGTGTTTATTTACCGATAGACAGTCAAAAAGACAAATTAATCAATATTTTATTTATAACAGGGTTTTATTTATTTATAAAATAATAACAAAACACAGATCCTCAACAAACAGTAACAAAAACACAGTGACAGAAATAGCGTATGGGTCTGTCACGTGATTAAGGAAAGAGTCAAACTCGACCCGAGACCCGAAAGACTCATGAGATGAACTAATCAATTCTCTTTCCGGCTCAAGACTGCGTTAGTTTTGCGTATGTGGCTGTCACGTGGAGTGTGAAACAGATTAGTGGGTGTGGGGGAAAAAAACATATATATATATACTACATATATATATATATATATATATATATATATATATATATATATATATACTTCTCATTTTGGTGTGTATATGACTCATGATCATAATCAATGTAAATGTGCCTTTATATTGTTATTTTTCATGATCGTTGAATCTTGTAACGTTAATATGACTAATATCGTTTCATACCTCCCCGAACAGGAGAAAGTTTTGGTAAGTATTCTGATTAATTATCTCCCTTGACTTTATGCCTCCAAGTCCCCCCGATAGCCTCATAGACAGTAAAAGATTGCCTGCGAGCTTCTCCTCCTGCCCATATGGTAATTTCTCTACTGTGCGACTGAGAGTCGCTGGTTATGACGCAATCGTTAGCCTATTTTTTTTTTTTTTACAAAAACTGCTTCTACGGGACCATAACGTAAGATAGAAGGTAATGGAGCCTTTTATACATTTTCGTGTTTCTTTAGAAATAATTAATGAACAAATGGAGTCTTTAAACGCCTCAGATGTAAAGTAATTCGCTGTCAAAGTGACGCCAAAATGAATGGGAGTCAATGGAATGCTAACAGCAGGTTGGGGTCCACTAGCCAATAGCGGCGCCCAGGTGTGCTTCAAAAAAAATATTAAACCCTGCCCCCCTACATGGGAAAGGGTGCTGAGAAGGCTCAAAGAGAGAACTCGAAACGCTAAATTAAGCATCCATTTTCAGCAGGCTAATCATTCATGAATTATTATACTTCATAAAGATACACTGCTGATATCAAACGCATACAGGCAGAGGTTGCTAGAATGTTCTTGATGGTTGATATGGCGCTGTATTATAATAGTATTAAATATGAACAATACTAAATAATATTAATGTTAATGTTAAGTATAAATTAAGAACAAAATATAGACAGAAAAAATAAAACTTAATTTCTCACTCTTTCTTAGTGTATATTTATTGATTGGATGATTTATTCGCTTTACAGGGTTGAAAAAAAGTAATTACAAGTATTTGCAGAATTTTTGCACAAAAGGTTTGGTACAATTAGGCCTAAACATACAGTGACCAAATTCAGTCAAATGCTCTTAAATGTAGTGTAGTGAACAGAGATTGCATTTCACACACCAGACAGATACTCAGATTGTGAAAACACCCTGAGAAATAGAATAACTGAGAAATTCAAATCAGATCAACATGCAAAAATCATTATATTTATAATCATATTGTCAAACCCATCAAATTATACTCCCAATGTTCTCGAATGAATGGATAGTTGAATTGGTTCAAGGTTTCACTAGCTGACAAACAAACACACACACACACACACAAAATATATAATTATCTAAAGCATCTGAATGTACAGAGTTTCTGAAAATGTTGAGAACCTCACAATCTCAAACAACATTCGTCTTTTTGATTCTCCTCGCTACAGAAATTGGATTCAACATGGCTTTTCAAAATGACAACCACACGTTCTAGACTGATCAATAAATACCTGCAGACAATGTTCAGTGTTTTCTATCCATATGACTGTGCACACCCACACACACAAACACACGTACACATTTACAAGTACAAACATCATTCAAAAACAAAAGAAAGAAAAATGTGTTTCGACAAATATAAACCCAGTTCATTTGCAATGTTTCAATTGGTTTTAAATCCAGAGACACAGCTTTCAAAATGAATGAAAACTAGCAAACGTTTTGCCACTGTGAGGGCTTCAAATTCACTGGATCTCAAATGCAGTTTTGTGTGGACTTCAGGGGTTATTCAAGTCACACTATTGCAACAACTAATGTAAAATGGTTCAATTTGTGTTTTGTTTTGTTTTAGGAAAGATAAATATCCCTTCTACATAAATCGGTATAAGGGATACATTTCAGATTTCTTTTCAGAACCGATATGTACAAGATAAAAAGAAAAAGAAGGGTTTGATTTTTAGTGTGAACACCAGTGTTGAAGTCAAAATGAATCCTAGGGAGATTTCCAGTACAAACACAAAACCAAGAAGGCAAACACAAATCACACTTTAAAGATATAAAATGTTCACTGAATCACACTGACTTCTCTCTGATACACAGGCCTTATAATATAATACTTCACACTTTATGCCACCAGAAGGCGCTGTTTCAAGCTTCCCAGCCACTTGTACATGCCTTCTGCAACATTTGTCAACGAGGCTCAAAGATGGAGGATAATATACAAAGAATGGGCAAATATTGCCGATAAACTGATTGGCCGACGATCACCCAAAATAACAATTACAGAGCTGAAAAGCAATTTTTTCCAAAATGTATTCAGCCAATCTTGATAATGAAAATAAGTCAGACAATTAAGCTCTTTAAATCCATAAGACAAAAAGGAAACCAACCAATTCTATACAGATACTAAAAACATGCAGAAACTGACTCAAGAATAATACAATTTAATGCTGATATATAAATCTTCTGTTCATCATACAAATACTTCTAATTTATTGATATAAAGGCTTTATATGATTCATTAAAAATCATATAAATAGGATTAAAATTGCTACCGTCCAGTTATGTGTTGATCCAGATCTTTAGAAAAAAGCATTAAGGCATCAATAGAAGTCTGTCATGCACACTGTATAAGACAAATATCGGCAGAAGCCAGGCTTTGCAACTCTTACCGAGTTTGTGGAAGCTCGATAAACTATGGCACAAAATCAACACAGTGAATTTTCTCTTCACTGATCGGGTGTCTCTGTCATTTCGTGAGCTGCTGTACAGCTATGGACACTGATTTTTGCTAGATCTGGATCACAGCCTGATTGGGCCTCTACTGAGGCGACTGTTTGATGATCCTCCTGTTCAGCCCCATCCGGCTGAGGTTCTTCAGCAGAATTCATCGCCATGGATGTATCTTCAGGATGCTGAATTTCCTCCATATGTCCTTCACTCTCTTCTTCTTGGGGTGCTCCTGCTTTCCCACATTCATTCTCACTCTGGATTGGAGCTGTTGCTTCACTTTGACTTGCAGATGAACACCTCACCTCTTTTCCCTCCAGCAATTCGCTGTTATCTCTTGTTCCATCCATTTCTTCATTCAGTTCTGCCTCATCTGTAGGTTTCTGGTGGACACGTTGATGCCTCACCAGACTGTGCTTCAGGGTGAAGGTGCGGTGACAGGTTTGGCACTTATAAGGTCGCTCACCTACAACACAAAGGGTCAGGTTAGATGCATCAAATTTTTCATTTTAATTGGTTTAAAGGGATAGTTCACCCAAAAATGAAAGTTCTGTCATTAATTACTCACCCTCATGTAGTTTGGAACAACATGAGGGTGAGTAATTAATGACAAAATGTTCATTTTTGGGTGAACTATCCCTTTATTAGTTTAAGGTTGGTAAATAATAACAGTAAAATGCTCCAGATCTTACCAGTATGTGAGCGCATGTGTCTGGTCAAGTCTTGCAGGCTCCAGAAGCGTTTGCTGCACACAGCACAGATCTTCTTCCTCTTGTCGGTTTTGCCTCCAGCAGGGTCGCCCTCCTCTTCCAAAGCCCTGAGCTCTGAGGAAGCAGCTTCTTCTTCTTCATCATCACTCATCACCTCCCTCTCCTCCTCATCAGCACCACTTTCCACACAGCTGCTGTTCTCGTCCTTTTCATCATCTTCTAACTTGGCCTCCAGCTCCAGCTCCTTTCTGGGTGCTGTGACTGGGTTTTGAGGAGCAGGTTGGCGTCTTCCTTTTTTGCCTCCATTCTCTGGCTGGACCTCCTGAATGTGAGTTTTCTGGTGCCGGCTGAGAGTGGCTGCATGGCGAAAAGTTTTCTTGCAGGACGCACAGGTGTGTGGAAACTCATCTGGTGGAGAAACCGGTTCAGCAGTTGATTTAGGCTGGTGCTGCTCTGTTCCAGAAAGCTTGCAGTCTACGAACTTGTTGGCGAGGTTCATATCAAGACTATTATTGCTTTGAGAGTCATCATCATTATTTTCTACTCCCTCAGGGTTTCCCTCTGCCTGCTGTGTTTGGTTTAGGTCTGAGATGCTGTCTGTTTGTTCAGCGGCTGATTGTTCTGTTTGTACTGGTGCATGTTCTGGAGATGAAGCTTTCTCCTCTTGTTTGGGGTTGACAGAGCTCAGATCCACAATATCTCTGACTACAGGAGGTTCAGTGTCCGATACACTCTCTACCAAGACAACAAAAGCTTGTTAAGCACTATATACATTGCACTGCTCTGCATACACAAGTTTGAAACAATGTAATAATATTCAATTATAATATTGCAATATGAAAGTCTTGTTGCCACACAGAAAACACACTAAAACATACTTCATTTTAAAATTTCAAAATGCAAAACTATTAGTGATAAATATTCATATATAATATAATGTTACTGACCAATAGTACCAGTACTTCCTTGGGATCCTTCGTCAGCCTTAGGTCTGGGTCGAGATCCACTGTTTTGAAGAGTCCGATTAGACATTCCATGTTTGCGGAGCAGGTGGCGCTCACAGTTTGACTTGGTGGAGAAGAATGACTCACACTGAGGACAAGGGTATGGCTTCTGACCTGTGAAATTAATGCACAAAACCGTAACACTCTGAAGAGAGAAACAAAACTTTATTGACTCAAATAAAAATGTATATAAAAAGTTTGGAGTCGGTAAGATTATTTTTTTGTTTTTGAAAGAAGTTTCTAATGCTCATTATGGCTGCATTCATTCAGTAATACTGTGAAATATTATAACCATTTAAAATATATGTTTTCTATTTGAATATATTTTAAAATGTAATTTTAAAAATAATAATTTATTTCTGTAAAGATTTTGTTCAGCCATTACTCCAGTCTTCAATGTCACATCAACAGATTTCAAATCATCACATCACATTCTGATTTGTTGCTTGAAAAATATTTCGTTTTGTATTCAATGTTGAAAACTGTTTTGCTGCTTAATATTTTTGTGGAAGCCATAATGTACATTTTAGGGTTCTCTGAAAAAAAAAGTTAAAATGAACAGAATTTAATAAAAAAACAAAAATCTTTTGTGACATTTAAAGGTGGGGAATGTATTTTTTCAAAAACATTTTAGAAAACAGAGTCGGGCCGAGTACCAAAACCAACTCATAGCCAATCAGCAGTAAAGGGCGTGTCTACTCATAATGGGGACGAGAGAGTGCTCAGTGCACAGGACGGACATTAGCCGTGCCAAGCCGAGTGACAACAGAAAGATAGAGATGGCGGATTAAAAACAAAAGAGGAAAACGTCTGCGAAACAAAAGAAGATTTGGGATACTGCAAGAAGTAGGACCCTTGTAAATATCAGATCAGCTTTCCGGCGCTGAAGAAAACTCAAAGAGGCCTGCGATTGGACGCTAAGGTTGTTTTTTCCTTCTCAATAGTTATGTAACATTGGTTTTGCTTTGTTTCACAGAGCTAATATATGCTGTTAAAACAAATATATGCACGTTAAAACACACAGTACTAACAAAACACATTGCTTTCACTTATTGATGACATCATACCTTCAGCCGGCTGGCACAGCAGATTCCGCCATAATCGTTGCCTGGGTTGCGTACGTATGTGTGGGGCAGCGCTATCAAAATAGGGGCGAGACCCTTTTGGGGTAGAGGCGTGTTTGTTTTGGTGATTTGAAATATCAACATTGGCTACAAGAAATCACTTACCCCACCTTTAAAATGTTTTTACTATCACTGTTGATCAATTTAATGCATCCTTGCAAACTAAGAATTACTTTTTTTTCCAAAAAAAAAAAAACTCCAAACAGTAGTGTAAATAATTATAGACAGTGAATGAACTTCAAAGCTAATCAACACATCTAACTTTAGCATGTTTGTTCACTCTTTCTGCACTACTGTGTGATTTATTCAATATCATTTTAATGGATGAAGAATGATTCCAGCTAAATCGCTGACAAATTAAATATTGTACTTCATTTAACAGATTCTGTAAACTCCACTTTCCTAAGAATGGTATGTAGCTAATTGTATTGTAGGATAGAGTAAATAAAAAGTAAATAAAGTGCTTAACCCTTGTGGATTGTACAAATTCACTACCCTTTCGAGTTGTTCGGGATGAAAACATCCACTTAATTAAACTGCTGTAAAAATGTATCAGATTCATATTTTTTTTTCAATTTTTTTTGCATAAATCTGTTAATCAACCTCAGTCCTGATCAAAACTACCAAATGTTTTTAAAAAATGCAAGATTTTAACTCTTTAATTGCAAAGTTCATAAATGATGTCACTGATTTGGGGGAAAAAACACACACAAAATGACTTATTTTCAATATAAAAGTAATTGTGGCTGGATTTTTTATTTACTTTTTATAACAGTCTTGGGCATGTCAAAGATTAGTAGCAACACTGGCTTTGATGCATTTTTAGTTTTTGTGCAACATTAGATTTACATTTTTTCTCCCTAATTTGTTGTTGGTGGCTGTTTTTGCCCCATTGACTTCCATTATAACGACATTTTTTGATTGCAAAGCCATGACACCATGTAATCATGCATTCTTGATTGTTTGTGGTTTTCCCTTTTGGGAAGAGGTAAAATTTGTTCATTTTACAGTTGATCACTAGGTGGAACAATTAACCCTTTAGATAGGCCTGTGCAAAAAAAGGCTTAGTTTCTGGCTTGTATATGGAGTTTTATAGTGTTTGTGTGTGTGTGATAGAGAGAGAGAGAGAAAGAGAGGGTGTACATGGAGTAAACAAAAGTGTATTTATGCACCTGCTGCCTTTTAATGGTGGTGAAAGTATTCGGTTGTTAAGTGATGACGTAAGAAGCGCTGTTTCCGGGTCCAGGCCTCAACTCGCTTCACTTGAGAATATGACCTCAGCAGCCATTTATGAGCACTGTTTATTCATATTGATAATTTAAGTTGAATGCTTTCAAACTTACGATATACACTACAGTCTCCGTGCTCACAGTGTCCCAAACACAAAAATTTTTTTATATATTTTTTTTATATTTATATTTTCATTGTCTGGCTATCTGGTACATCGGTATGGAGTTAAAGGTTAATATTATAACTTTTTCGCTAGTATTCTATCACATTGTGAGTTTATATTAGCACATTTTATTGTTTTCTCGTGGTAACTGATAGAGCGTTTGGACACGGAAGCGCTTCTACGTGACGTCAGACTTAACAAGCGAATAGATCAAACAAAAGTAAAGTACGTGGATTTAAACACTTGCATGCCATTGTGCTGGATATTTAATGGTGAGAAGAGCAGCAAGCAACACAAGAAAGGGCTTGACTTCTACCAAAGTTTTAGAAATGATTATGTAGCGTGACCCCTCCAGCGAGCTGCAGCTTATTTGAAGTTGGAATTGCATTTTGGTTCATAATACATTATGTTCATACATTTGATGCGAAGTAGATTTTTTTACAGGATTTTAAGGTTTTAAACTGACTTTACCATCAAGAAAAGAGGAGCATTTCACATATAGGCAATCTGTACTTTTCCCCATCAAAAGGAAGCAGGTGCATAAACACACTTCTTTTTTTATTGTTTACTCCATGTAGTTCTGAGAGCATGAGGTGCATATTTTGATTTTTTTCAGATACTGTACATCAAGGTAAGTGCACAAAGGTCTCTCTCACACCCTCTCTTTCTCTCTCTCTCTCTATCACACACACACAAACACTATAAAACTCCATATACAAGCCAGAAACCAAGCCTTTTTGCACAGGCCTATTTAAAGGGTTAATGGTCCCACCTAGTGATCAACTGTAAAAATACATTTTTTTACCTCTTCCCAAAAGTGAAAACCACAAACAATCAAGAATGCATGATTATATGGTGTCATGACTTTGCAATCAAAAAATGTCGTTATAATGGAAGTCAATGGGGCAAAAACAGCCACCAACAACAAATTAGGGAGAAAAAATTTAAATCTAATGCTGCACAAAAACTAACAATGCATCAAAGCCAATCTTGTTACTAATCTTTGACATGCCCAAGACTGTGATAAAAGGTAAAAAAAAATCCAGTCCACAATCACTTTTTATATTGAAAATATGTAATTTTGTGTGTTTTTTTTCCCAAATCAGTGGCATCATTTATGAACTTGGTAATTAAAAAGTTAAAATCTTGGAATTTTTTTAAAAATTTGGTAGTTTTGATCAGGACTGAGGTTGATTAATAGATTTATGCAAAAAAAAATTTGAAAAAAATATTTATCTGATACATTTTTACAGCAGTTTAATTTAGTGGATGTTTTCATCCACGAACATCCCGAAAGGGTAGTGAATTTGCCCACAGTATACCGTTGAGTTTTTGAAAAATTTCAAAGCATTTTCCCAAAATATGGGTCAAAATAAGATTTGTCACCAAAAATCATTCCATTAGCTCAAACACAGAGAAAGTTGTGGCCAATATAAGACTCAACTTTACCCCCTAGTGGACGAAAACATCCCCAACAATGCACAAGGGTTAATGTCATAATTTATGAATTGTAAACGGTCTTACCTGTGTGTGTTAGCATATGCCTTTGCAATGAGCTGGCCCAAGGGAATAGACGTGGACAGTATGGGCAGGTCATTTTCTGCACTGAATTGGAATAAGCGTTCTTCTTTCCTTTGTTTGGTGAAGGTTTCTTTGGCTTATCCTCTCGTCCCTCTTTTACCTCCTCATTGACAGATTGCTTCTCTTTCTCTTCCTTCATTGGCTCCATCTGACTGGGTTGTAAGTAGGGGCTGAATTTATTTGAGTCTGTGGTAGCTAGCATTTTCTCCACACTGGGAAACTCTCCACTTGACTCCAAGTCAGCGCCACAACCTGTCGGCATTCTTGGATCACAGATCTCTTCCTGAAAAGGTCTCTTCTTGCCTCTCTTCTTTGTGTTATCAAAAGATCCATTTTGAATGTAATCCAGTTTAGTAGTGCCCTTCTTCTCACTTAGTTTATTAAAATCCATTGCACTAACACTGTTTTTGCCATCTATTCTTGTTTCGATCATCTGGACAATGGAGGCCAGCGGTGCCATTTTAGTACTGGAAACAGAAGATGGTTTTGGTAGCAATGGCTTCAAGCGAGGAAAAGGCTTAGTAAGGTCACTGGATAGAGCAGAGGCCCGGCTAGAAATGGAGACTGGGAGAGTGGCGAGAAGTCCAGGGGTCGTTTCCAGGGTCTGTTCTTTCTTGATGTCTTGTTGATTCAGGGACACACTCTGAGGTTTTTCTTTCATCATTCTCTTCTTCTCAGGATCCTTAGGTATCGAGAGATCAATGGGCTCCATAGAGCAGTCGTTAAACAGAGGAGATGTTGTTACTTCAAGTTTAACATTTGAAGCAATCGTTTTTTGAGATTTACTAGAGAAATCTAAAGGCTGGTCTTGGTCCTCGTCAGGTCCAGTGTAGGGACCTACATTCTTAGGAACGGTGCTGTTAACCAGCCCATTTGAGGTTGGAGGGATAGCTTGAGTGGTGGTGTCTCCTCCAACCAGTACAAGACTTTTGATGTTTTCTTCAATTTCCCGCTCTGGAACATCTGGGTGGTGCTTCAGCAAATGGTGAATGCAGTTCCTTTTAGCGAGAAACGCTGCCCCACATTGCTTACACTCAAATGGCTTCCGCTGACATCCATTGTGCGTCCGCAGGTGAATCTGAAGTGCTCTGTAGCTCTTAAGGTCCTCCCCGCAAAATCGACAAGATGTGTTACCGGCACCGGCCGTATCAAGAAGGTCTAGTGTGGTGCCTCCGATTACACCACTTGCACTAGAGGAGGTGGTGACATATTCAATGTTTTTCTCGATGTCTTTGCGTGTGTTCTTCATGTGTTTCTTGCGCAAATGACGCTCACAATTAGCCTTCACAGTGAAAGGGTAGTGACAGAGGCGGCAGACGTATGGCCGCTCACCGCTATGTGTTCTGAAATGTCGAATCAGCGTTGCTTTGTCAGGAGCAGCGTAGCTACAAATGGTGCACTGGTATGGTGACGCTCCCAGATGGTGACGCATATGAGCCTGGAGGCCGCCTAAGAAGGAAAAAACTTCTTTGCAGAACCGGCAAGGGTACTCGGTCTTGGCCATCTTCTTGCCTCTTGATTCCTTCCCCTTGCCATCAAATTCTTCTTGCTTTCCAGTTTCATACGAAATAATCGTGTTTCCTATTACATCTGGCCCCAGCTGAGTAGTCTCCCAGTTGGTAGGAGATGACGAGGTTGAGGATGTAGAGGAAGCTGGTGATTGTCTGGCAGTTCTCACTTGTTGACCTGTTTGGGGGGGAAGGCTAGGACTGATGTTGCCCGATGAGGCCTGTTGGGCATTCATGACAGGAGGAGGGGGTGTGGAGGTACCCATACTTGATCTTGGAGTGATTAAGGGCTTTTGCTTCAGAGAAGCAATCTGTTTGGGGTCCACCTGTAGGGGACTGCCCAGACCTTTGGCAAGCATAGACAAAGACATCTGAGGTGGCACAGAGGCTGCAAGCTTAAGGATTTGTTCAATGTCTGCTAGCTCCACCGCAGCTGGACCACTTATTGGGACAAACATACCACTACTGACGACACCATGGAGTGGCTGTAGCGACAGGAGGCCAAGGGCGGCATTCTTGTTCATGGCTTGAAGAGAGACGGGTTCCAAAATTGAGATGCCGAGATTGTTGCTGTTTTCTTGAGGTAGATTAGTTGAAGGTGGCTCAATATGAATAAAGTGAATGCTGTCTAAAATTTCCTGCTGAATTTGCTCTTCTGATTTCTCTGGCTTGGCCAAAGAGGAGTGTTGGAGACCCAGGCACTCCAAAAAAACGTTTTTTCCATCTGAACTGGTACGATCAACATGTGGTACTAGTTCATTGACCTCCTTGGAATCCGTGGAATGGGAGTTAACTTTGGGTGCATCCATAACACCATCTGCGTTATGTTCCTGAGGTTCAGTGCTGGTGCCTGCGCTTCTTTTATGTGAGGATTTGTGGAGATCCAGAGACTGCTGAAGAGGGAAGGCCTTGTTGCAGACCTCACAAACAAATTTGTGGAACTTGCTAGAGCATCTGCGCAAATTAGTCTCACACCAGACCTGAATAAATAAAACAAATTATCTTCTGTCATCATCCTAAAAAGAAATAAAGTAATTATATCTCATCTAATGCATTTACAAGTCTTTACCTGTGCAATTTGGGGAAATTTTTGACAGCTGAAGTCAATAAAAGCCAAGTCACCAAACCCCAGAGGGATGGAGGGGTTATTCTGAATAAAGGGTTCTCCAGAGGGGTCAGTAGGGAGCTGCTTATGAATGGCGGCGTTATGACGCAGAAGACCCCGGTGTGTGCGAAAGGAAATGCAACAAATGTTACACCTAGGATTAGAGAAAACTGTCAGAAACAGTATATATATTAGATATATATACAGGAATACAACGTCCAGAGCCTACCTGAGTGTAGTGTCAGGATGTGTCTCCATGTGTGTTTCCAGATCATATTTACAGTTGAATGTCTTGAAGCAGATGGGGCAGTGAAGGATCTCTTCTTCACTCTTAACAGAATCATTCTCTCCCGACTTTTGCACTAACATCACCTAAAACAAGACAATGCTTTTTCATACAACTTCAGAGGTACGAGCATAATAAATTCCAAAAGTAATTTATACTATTTGACTGTTTTTGTACTGACACAGACATAAAGAAGGGTGAAAATTTACTTTTTTAACTGGCGGCTCCTCAGCCTGCTCCACTTCATCCTCTACACTCGGCTTCTTCTTACTAGAGAGTCGTCGGCGCTTGATTAGTGGGGAAGAACTAGGGGTAGGAATACTGTTTGCATCCTTTTCATGAATTTTCATGTGCCTGCAGAAATACATAACTAAACTCAGACCAAGTTCTGTCTATTGACAACCATCATAAAAATAAGAGAAATTAAAATGCTTTATTTAATTCAACATGCATAGGCGCTCCTTACTGATATATATTTGCATTTAATGTATTTGAGGATTTAAGATTTAAGAATTTGAGGTGTCCAAAATAAAAAACCTAAATTCTCATTATTGTTATACAAAGTCTCATTTTCATTATTCATTATCAAACTGTTTTAATTTAATTGTAAAAATTACAATAATAAGGGTTCATTTAAATCTTTAACCTCTTCCATGTAAAATATTCTTTGTGATGTGATGGCACTGGGGCCACTGGAATACTTCAATAATTAAAGCATGCAAAATACAGAGGAGTGACCAGGCGATGGGAAATGCAATTATATGGCCAGCAGAGGTCAGAGGTAATGTGTGGAGGCAAAGTGCTGGGAGTCACATTACAACATGCTGGAACGTGCGCACCCCTCACCCTCCTACACTTACACAGAAACAAACCCACCTTTCAGGTTCAACCAGATACAAGGCCCCTGATGCTTATGTGCAGATGTGTTTCATAGAAAACAGTTGACCAAATAGGTCTATAGAGCATATGTATGGTGTGCACATTTTCAAATGAAATGTGTATTGCATTGTGGTGTGTAGAGTTAATGGTCTGCACTGTGTATGTAACTGGAAAGGGAGGATAAATGTCAGCAGACCCAGTGGTAAGAATCTTGTTTTACATTCTGTAGCCAAAGATATTAATAGCAGAAAGGCAGAGTGATGGTCACCCACATGTGGACCCAACCCTGACAGCCTGAATCCTGTTCCATCTCATGTCTCTGGCCACAGCAAAAAACCATGTTGATACCTTACAGACTGAAACAGTATCAGCATAATTATATTATCATGCATAATTCCAGTTCTTGCCATTTCTTGTCACATGGCACTTAATCACATTGTGGTTACTAGTTACTAGTTGATGCAAAAGTAAATTTTTCCTTCTGCAGTGCCTTATCAATATTGCCAGAGGGCAGTGTGGGAAAAACATCTCAGCTGCATGATTTAACATGCCAAGCAAAGCTGTTTTTGTTATCTAATATATGAAACAATACAGTTAAATATGACCCAAAAAAATCCATAATGTGCCATCCAAAAAGCATGTCCAGCACTCCTCTCCCTGCCCCCTGCCTTTTCTCCCTCTCACTCATACAAACTTCTTCCACCCCCATCTGGAATGCCTGTATATCTCAACGGCACAAGGAAGCCCTCTATGCACATCCCATCAACACAAACAAAAAGAGTCACACATCAAACCCTTTACCACAAAGACACATGAAAAGAAAGCATGGACTCAGAACCATCTTTCCAAATGGCACAAACAGATTTTAAATTTAAAGGGGCAAATCGTTTTTTCTCATGGGTGATAACAGGTGTTGGATAACAATTTTTAATTTGTTTAGATATACACAATATATATCAAACAAAACTTCCTGTTGAAGTATTGCAAAAAACATGAAAAAAATTGCAGTGCTTCATTTTGCAGTTAAGTTGAACTGTTTGATTAAGATAATGTTGTGATTGGATGGCTGTGTTAAATGTTTTGAGAACAAGTACACTGCATTGGAAGAAAAGTGTCAAATCGATTGAGAAAGACTGTAACAATGCATTTGCATGTTAAAGGTTCTCTGACGTCAGACAGTGATCACATGGCATGCATGCAAACAGAATATTTCATCTTTTTTAGAGTGTTATATTGTGATAGTTTGTATTTTACAGTTATGTACATTTTAATACATGAATTATTAGCTTCTCATCAACTCTTTTTAGTTCCCTCACGAACCCCATTTCTCTTCTGTTTAAAGAAATGTAATGTATTCAGTACAAATTAAGCTCTATAAACAGCATCTATGACAATGTTGATTACCACAGATTACCTTTTGACTTTTCAAAGGTGAAAGCAAAAATGGTAGTGAAAAGGCTAGTCTACACTTACATAAAATGTAAACATCTACCATTTTAAAAACACTATCTGACCCTTTACCTGTGCATGTTTCCATTGGTAGTGAAAGTCTGACTACATATCACACACTTGTATGGCCTCTCTCCACTGTGAACCAGCATGTGGCGGTCCAGAGAACTGGCTGAGCTCAAAGCCTTCCCACAGATACTGCAGGAGTGGTCAGTTCCCCCACTATCTGTGTTATGCTGGAGAAAAAAGAAAAACAGACATGAACATACTGATATACAGTCTATATAACATGTTCAGTTTCAGTAAAATTCTGATTTTAAGAACAAACTGTTGTGGTTCAGTAAACAGGTGTACATGTAGGGATGGTCTGGTGTGTTTGTGTAAGAGAGAGTTTGCACCTGTCTGATATGCATGGTGAGCTGGTGCAGTGTCATGCAGTTTTTGTCACACAGGGGGCAAATGAAGCTTAAGCGTTCATCTTTGACTTCCTGTAGCAGACAAAAAGACAAAACACATTTTAGTTATAATGTAGCTACTAAATTACATAGTGGATTAGTATATAGTTTTATACAGTTTTTTTAGGAATGCACCAATGTATCGGCCGCCGATATATATCAGCTGATTTTTGATTATTTTAAAGCCATCTGCATATCGGAAATAGCATGAAAATGACAGATACCGATGGTTTATTAATTAACTTCATGGAGACAACGAGGTGTCTGTTGCATAATCCAACCGTTTATAATCCATAATCCATAATCCACCGTTTTTCTCTGTGCAAAATAATGAAATACTTGCCAAAACAAAATAAAATCTGTACAAAATCTAGTTTGTCAGACAGCATAGTACGGTCATATGCAAGCATAATGCTGACGCAGGCTGCTTTATGCAGTTGACCGATATCGGTATTGGTATCGGTGCATCCCTAAGTTTTATATACATATCTGACTAGATTTCAAAAACATTGCAGACTTTCAACAGTATAATCATACCTATTAAATATTTCTTTAAAAAATATATTTTTGTAATACGTTCAAATCATACTGAGCCTATATATAGACTGTATGTTTTTAACTATTACACCTTATGAGAGTCATAGACCCTGAAAACACATTAAGTAATTATGCATTAATCAAACAAAAATACAGCTCCTCAACACATGTGGCTCCCCATGACTCCAAACCCCCAGTGAGACGTTTATTTGTCCCCCGGTGAGAGATAAACACAACAGGTAAAACAGATGCAGGATGTGGCCTGCCTGATGAAGATAGTATGTGTTAGAGCAGCAGGAGCGGTTGTGCGCTCGCGTCACATGAAGCAACAAGTGGCCCCTCCATCTGTTTCTCCAGACAACAGCAGCACTGGCTGAAGAAGAGCATCACTAATTCAGTGGGCAAGACCTTCTGCAGGCTAGACAGCGGTGCAGAGTCACTCTCAGCGTATGGAAATACAGTTAGGGCTGTGGGATGGGATACCAGAGGGGGCTGGTGGACAGAAACACCTGTTTTCTCCACAGAGAAGGGTTTCAGTCAAATCCCACACTTTAATTGAAGGCATAAGACAACCATCGGCTCTCACAAAGGGGGGATTGAGAAAGTGCAATGACCATTTGTTGCCACTCATTTAGCTGAGTTTAAGTAACTGCCAGTACGAGGGAGACGAGACGCACCACTTGTAGAAAAACAGGAGAATTCGTATGACTAAATATGATATGTATAGAAATGAAAGTGTCACCTTATGAATAAACGAGCCAACCACGTGTTTGTTAACTCTAGAATGTGGGCCAGTCTTTTGTAGCACCACTTGAGCTAAAGAGGAAACATTTTACATTTTATTTCTATTATAAAATGTTATTGAAGCTTAACCTTGACAAATAGTCTAGAGAATTGGGTTGCATCAAAAAATTGCTACTTCTCAAATATATAGTATAAATAGCATTTGAAAAAGTAGTATAGTATGTCTGAATTAACAGTATTCAAAAAATAGTAGGCAAAAAGTACTATTTCTGGTGAATTAGTATTTTTATCCGACTCCAATGTTTATGTTCAGTTATTTCACTTAAATGACAATGGAAACAAAACTATTAATTTTAGAAGAAATTTCAAATGGCACTTTGCATTTATATATAATGGGGTGCTCCGATCAGGATTTTTGAGGCCGATCGCCGATCACAGAAAGCAATATCTGCCGATCCGATCACCGATACCGATCTTTTTAAAGCCTTCTTTTTACCATGTAGAACTATTTATAGTGATGATCCAATCAAGATTTTTAGACATTTATTTAATGCCTGAATTTCATTTCTGAAAATTATTTCCTCTCTCAGGTGATTCTTGTGAGAGGAATATTTTTTCATTTGAGGGGTGGAGGGGGACATTTTTTCATTTTTATCTCATCTAAATGTTTGATCATGCACTGTATTTTTGTTTTTACAATCGTGTAATTTTGCACAATAGCTTACATAGCGCAAGCCTGATTGAGCTGTCTGCAGTGCGTATGTAGTCCATGTACAGAAGCAGCACGGACTGTGCTTTCACACAGGTGTCCATGGCTGTTTACCACAAACACCACATTTATCCATTATTTTGATTTTAAATCCAAACATTGTTACTTAAAATGCCTTTTCAACATTTTGATTCTTTTTTTACACAGTATGACAATACAATATTTAATCAATTATTCAATGCTTTTTACTTTTGCATTTACTTTTATATTTATATATTAGGTGGCTAAACCAAAACATTTAAACTACTTTTCTTATGTTATCACAAACATTCTAAATTAAAAAAGCAGCGTGCAGCTCACTTATAGTGCAGGCGCGATGTGATTTGAAACCATTTGGATTTTGAGAGAGAAAGAGAACACGTGGTGATTCATTCACTCTGTTTGTGAAATTATGTCTCACAGAAACCTTTTCAAATTACTTTATCAGTTATTTAATGAAGAAATATGAATTGTACCTCACCTAAAGCATTATAATAATTTCACCCACACTGGATAGAAACTGAGACGGTGCCAATGCATGTCATGCCAAACCTCTGAGTCAGGCACATCATCACCTTGAGATCGTTTTTTTGAGATCTGGCTTTTTTGAGCCTGCCGATCAATCATCCCAAAGCGATTATCGGGCGACTGTGATTGGTAGCCGATAAATCGGAGCACCCCTAATATATAATAGTGCTGTCAAACAATTAATCACGCCTAATCGCATCCAAAATAAATTAAAAAAAGCACACACATACAGTATATATTTTGAAAATATTTACTTGTATATTTATATGTAAATATATTTGATAAACATTACATATTTTTCTTAAATATATTCATGCATGTGTTTGTATTTATACATACATAATAAATATACACAGCACACACATATATTACGTAAACAAAAACTTTTATTTTGGATGCGATTAATCGCAATTAATTATTGGACACCACTAATATATAACCATAATATAATATGTAACAACTGCTCCTATACCTGATTTCTTCTACCAGTACGACTGACAGATGGTGATTTGGTTGAATTTCTGGGAGATATTTTGGTGGGCTCAGAATCAACGCCATCGATCTGGCCCACATTCATCACAGTGCTCATCATGGAGTTGATAGAGGACAGCTCCTCCTCGGTTCTAACTCCACCTTCATCATCATCATCTCCATGTTCTGGTTTGTCCTTTCCATCACAGTCTGCTTCTATAAATCAGATAAGAGTGAGTAAATAATGGCAGAATCTTTATTTTTAGAGCCACTGTGGCATCTTACCTTCAGCTGGTTCTGGTCTATGTGTGGAGGACTGATTGTTCACAGCCTCTTCTGACAAATGAGACTGTTCATTCACATCAGCAGCATCAACAGCACTGACAGTCTGCTCAGGGGAGGCACTTTCCATTTCTAAGAACAGAGAATATTTGTTATTCACACAGAACTCAATATGATATCACTTTTAAAAGATACACCCATTAATAAATTACTTTTCCCATATGCAAAAGAGGCCATGTGGAAATCATCTTAAGATTGCATAAATGGTTACAGTTAATCTCTGCAGGAGCTGTAGTGCGTTTTACAGCAGGCAACTTCCTCTTTTAGCACATGTGCTTCTTAGTTGTTTTCTTACATTCAAATAGACAAATCAAATAAAAACAATAACACTTCTATATTATTAACATAAAAAGGACTGTGCTAAGACTGACAAATGCCCTGGTATTAGAGCAAATTTTTATTTAGGTTTGTAAATGCATGATGGAAATAAGTGTCTTTCAATGGCTGACCAAAAGACAAAGAGAAAGTCTTTGAAAAGGCTCTGTTGAGGTTTGGATGTGACATTTTTATATGAATGTGTACTACTGTTCAAAAGTTTGTGGTCAGTAAGATTGTTTTGTTTTTGAAAGAAGTCTCACGAAGGCTGGATTAATTTGATTAAAAATATACTTAGTAAAAACAGTAATATTACAATTTGAAATAAACATTTTCTATTGTAATATATTTTTAAAGTATAATTTATTCCTATGATGGCGACACATGATCACATGATTCTTCAGAAATCATTCTATTATGCTGATTTGCTGCTCAAGAAACATTTCTTAGTACCAATATTACCATTATTTTTGTGGAAACTATAATACCTTAAGGATCCTTTTATTAATGAAAAGTAAAAAAAAGAAAAAAAAAATCATTTCAAACAGAAATCTTTTGTAACATTATAAATGCCTTTACTTTTATTTTTGAAAAATTAATGCATCCTTGCTGAATAAATGTGTTAATCTTACTGACACCAAACTTTTAAATAGCAGTTTACTTAATGGATTCAAAAAGCGACATTCTTCCCACAAACATCTCAATTTGAACTGAGCTTTATGTATTGTGCTGTCTAAAAGTAAAGATAGGAAAAGCACTGGCTGTGGACTGTTTGAAGCAACTGTGGGAGTGTGATACTTCAGCGAGAGAGGCCCATCCCAGTGAAGGGGGGGGGGGGGTGGAAGATGAACGACACATATGTGAGAGCGAAAAAGGGGACGCAGAGATGGAGGAAAACACTGAGAAAAAAGTGAAATGTTAGAAAAGTTTAAAGAGAGAACTGGAAAAGAGATTTGAGAGACTGGGTGCATGTTCACACGGGAGAAACTTAGAAATCTCTTTCTGCTGTGAAGAGAAGAACAGCAGGGGGTTGGGTTGAGAGGCAAAGCAGGAAGTGGCTGTGAGAGCAGTGGAGGGTACACGGTTGTCTGCTGTAGTCTCTCTTGCTCTAACCATGCGGCCCTGTGTGCACCGTAGCAGGGTGTGATCGCCTCTGCTCGAGGGGGAGGGTAGGAAATCCCCCTCCCAGCTCCCACCATCCCAAACTCTGCTCATGTACTTCCACTGGTTGGAAAAGTGAAGGCGGAGGAGTCTGATTATCCTCTATTTCTATAAGGATTCAACTTTGAGGAAAAGAGATGCACATATTCTGCAGTGTAATGCACCTTTTACACCGACAGAGATTTTACACCTCAGGTCACCAGGTTGCTAGTAAGCATTGCTTTGCATCATATCAAAATTTAAAAAAAGGATTATTAGTGTAGGAATTAAACTTATGTCTAATTACTGCAAATTCTGACCACAAATCAAAAAGATCTGCGAAATCACTAGTGTTGCTTCTCATTTGCATTAACCTAGATTTTTTTTCAACTCTGTACATATTCCAAATTGCATCACCAATGGTCGCTGTTGCTAATGTCGACAGAAACCATCCACTTTCCCTGAAAACAAGTGAAATCTGGTCAGTGTGTTGCTGCAGATTGCTATCATTGACACCGAAAAAGTTTCACTTAAAGCCACTTAAAATTCACTTAAAATGATGTGCATCTTTGTGCTAATTTATTTATTTAAAAATCGAATGAGATCATTTCAATGCTTAAGTGCCGAATAAATGTATTAATTTCTTTCAAAAGAAAAAAACCTGCTTTCATTACCTGTGTTTCCATTACCCTTCAAATTGCGCAAACTTTAAATACGTCTAATGGAAACACGTCAATTTCGCAAAAACTCCTACATATTGCAAAAAAAGTTTTTACGCATGCTTGAGGTGGTTTTTCAGACAATTTGAAAAAATAATATAATCACAAAGCTGCAATGGAAACAGTATTTTCGTTTTTTACAGGTCATCTGGCATACGTAAGAATCACATAATCATTATTTAATTTACTATAACCTCCAAGAAACACATCATATGTGGCCACTCTCAAGTATAAGGGGCTTTCCTTGCCATTGATGCTTGGATGGATAACCCCTTATTTTCACTGCACATCTCTGCGGCGCATTATGGCTCCAACACAGCCAATAGAGCTGATCGCGGCTACTCTAGTCAATGCTTGTGATTATACCAGCCGCGCCACGGTACGTAAGCATCGCAGAAGGGGCTCTCCGCTCTCCTTTGCTAAAGATACATGCATATGTCTCCATCAATTAAAAATAATGGCTTGTGCAGTGACTGCGATATACGTGAACCTACCAACATCTGTCTTCTTGACTTATCACAAGAGGAAAATTTTCATTTTAGTCGCATAACATTGGTTAATGGAAATTCCACCTTTTTGCAATAGTTTTTTATTGATATTTATAAAATATTGCAAAAGTTTTGAGCAAATTTGTAATGAAACGCACCTATTGAGTATTTTTAAGAAGAATAAGAATAAGTAGGTTAAATGATCATTTAGAGTGTGAAGCCTCAATATAGTTATCATCCTTACAGATGCTGGATATAAGTGTTGTGAGCTGAGATGGCAATACAGCATAGATCCAGAGATTATCGGAGATTAATGAGCTGTTATTAGCCAAGCATCTTGACTAATTGAGAGGATCATGCTTAAAGACAGTAATTCATTAGCCACTGGAGCTAATAATGACAGATGGACATCACAGTTAAACATATCATCATATGGCTCATGGGACTTATATAATGACAAGATATTTGGTATATGAGAGGCAGAAAATTAAATGAACTGGCAGGAGGTAAACCCAGAATACAAAAAAGATTAATACAAAAAGCAATAGGCAATACCGTTCAAAAGTTCGTGGTCGGTAAGATTTTTCAAAGGGGTCATATGATGCTGCTAAAAAGAACATTATTTGGTGTAATGAAATGAATTTATGCGGTTTAAGGTTAAAAAAACACATTATTTTCCACATACTGTACATTATTGTTTCTCCTTTATGCCCCACCTTCTGATAGCATAAATTTTTACAAGGCTCATCGGTCTAAAAAGCAAGGTCTGCTCTGATTGGCCAGTTATCCAGTGCGTTGTGATTGGCCAAATACCTCAAGCGTGTAACGGAAATATTACGCCCTTAACATATTGTGATGGCCTGTCTGGCCGAAGCGACGAGACATAAACATAAAACCCAGCGAATATCGTCCTCTTTTGGAAGGCCAAACAAAGTAGCTTCGCTTTCACAATGAAACACACAGCTTCTATTCGACATGGCGGCAGCAGCAACAACAATACTACAACGAGAACAAAAGGTACGCCTTCTTTCTTTGCATGAACATCTGGGCGGCGTTATGCAAATCTTCCCACATGGTGATGTAGAGATGTGGGGGCATGTTAGAACGAGCTGTTTTAAGGGGGCGTTGACGAGTCTTAACTTTTATATAGAATATCTCTTTGGATTTGAGACTTTAGTTTTTGCAACTTTACAGATCTTCTTTATGCACCAAGAGCTTGTAACACTCCAAAGAGAAAGGACAATTTTAAATCGCCTCATATGACCCCTTTAAAATGTTTTTGTAATAATTTTCTAATGCTCACCAAGCCTGCATTTATTTGATAAAAATAGATTAAACAGTAAGATTGTAAAATATCCTTAAAAACTTATATATTTCCATTTGAATATATTTTCTAATGTAATTTATACCTGGGATGGCAAAGTTGAATCTTTAATGTCATTACTCTAGTCTTCTGTGTCAATGAATGATCTATTACAAATTCTTCTAATATGCTGATTTACCACCAGCTTGTTTAAAATTATTTTAAAGCTCTGTAAAGTATGTACGAGCAATAATAATTGTAATGTAAGCAGTATTAATTCAAGACACTTTATACATGTGAAGAACAAAAAGATTAAATGGAATAAAGTAGTGCTTATGCTCTGACAGACACCGTCCAGGAAAGCACATGACCTCCTACATCTACAACCTATAAATGTGTCTTAGTTAATGGGAGTGTAGGGATTATATAGACCTTCCCTCCTACTGGGAACAGATAACACTGGATAATGATGAGTCCATCTGCCCTGGAACATCACTCTCTTTTACACACGCACACTTCAAGATGAAGCAACAAGACAACAGTAATCAGAAAAAGAGACATATAGGCTCATCCATGAAAACTCGGAAGAAAATATAGACTCTGGTCCCATACCTTCTTGCAGCAGCATCCTTTAAAAGAAATAACCAATTTCTTTCACTTCCAACATAATTTTAATACACTGAGATTGTTGCAATGGATTCTGGGATTGCCCCCACTAAGCGTTGGAGCACAGCAATAAACATTCTAAAACATTCTCAAATCCTAAGGATTGCCCCCATATACTGCATGAATACTCACATTAGATTTATGCTTTCATTCAGAGAGTTCTTGACTGTTTTGTTCCTCTTTTCGTTCATAAGTACACAGAGGAATGGAAAGTCTGACCCCCCTCCCTTCTCTGTTCCACCAGAGAGAAAGCGGGGAACTTGTGCATTTCCTGTTTGGTGTGGTGGCTGGGAAGTTCTAGGGAATGCTGAGCCATTCTTCTCCTTTGCTTCCTCTACACTGCAGAGCTCCCCTGTTCTTCCCTGTTATCATCCTCCATCTTACAGACCATCCTCCATCTCACTCACTCAACCACTCCTCTCTTTTTGGAAAATCAGCATCTTAATCTGCAGCGCGCTGACATCTAAATAAAGATGCTCTGTCTATATAACCACATGCAAACTATGAGGAATATTTTAAGGGCCTTAAAGGGATCATTTACCCCCAAATTAAAATTATGTCATCATTTATCATGTCATCCCAAACCTGTTTGATTTTCTTTATTCTGTGAACTATAAAAGAATGTTCTGAAAAATTTTGTCTGTACAAAGAACGTCAATTGGGTTCAGTGTTGTTTGGTTGCCAGAGTTCCTCAAAATATCTCCCTTTGTGTCCCACAAAAGTCATTCATTCAGGTTTTTAATGACAATAAGGTGAGTAAATGATGACAGAGTATATTTGGGTCAGCTAATCTCTTATTTTAGGTTGAGCAACACCTCTTGATATATACAGATATGCTGGTAAAATAAGAATTTTATTTTAAATATTTTATGCCTACATTGTAAAAAAAAATCTAGAGATTACTGTTTGTTAGTTTTAAATATGGATATTTTTCTTACAAAAACGCACTCAATTGCTTCAGGGGGCCTTTATTAACCTCCTGGAGCTGTATGGGACACTTTTCATGATGGATGGATGCACTTTATCGGTATTCTTTTGAACTATTGAAAAATAACAGCCACTCACGGCCATTATAAAGCTTGTTAAGCTTATAAATCTGATTGGATACGTGTGAAAGAAGAAAGTCATATACACCTAGGAAGATGCCCTTGTGGGGACCACAGGCCGGTCCCCACAATGTCAAACATTTCAAGTTTTACTATCCTTGTGGACACACACACACACACAGAGAAGTCAGTAGTGTCAGGTGTCTTTTGCATATTTACCCATTTTAAGCTCTGGGCTAAACACGTCACAGGGTCACGGAGGTACAGGGTCACGGGCGCAGGATGAGGGAAAGCAACCTCTGCTCATACTGAAAACAACAAAACACAATTATTACACAAAGTGCAGTGTTACACCGCAAGAAAGTGTTACACACTGAGTAAGCACGAAAATGAACGCGAGGTGTTTTTCCTTCAGGATTAAAGTGAGAAATCTTTCAGGCTATAGTGTTTTCCCATGAGGCGAGGTCTGGGAAGAGACAGCGACCTGAAAAGGCCATATGAGAAAGAGTGACATCATTTCAGATGTGCTCTCTGTAGTGTAAAGGTAACAGGAGAGATCGAGCCTCAGGCCTCTTGTTGAGCTGGTAAACTGAAACGCGCTGCCATCACATAACACAAAGTCACACACACTGCCAAGTTTCCTTTCTGGTGAGTGCAGTAGCCAATGTTACAGGCATCTGCAGGGAACATTACTACTGTAACAGCATATCACAAGAGCTGGTATTAAAAGACCCAAGAACAAAAGGAGAAACAAGAGCGTGAGGATGAGGAGATAGAGACAGGATGGAGTGGCGGATGACGTTATGGAGATGGATGGAAGGCAGATGGAAGGAGCTTAGGATTGACAGGATGCACAAAACAGGCTTATACCAAATTATCCAGTCAGGAAAAACATATGTGGGTCTGACAGTCTTTCATGTGATGTGAGTTAGACTGCACATTTCATACAGAAAAGAAGCTACTGTGGAGCTCATGCTGCTGTAAAAGTTTGAGTTGCCCATTTCGTTCCCTTTCGCACTTTTGTGTCTTCTCTTAATAAAGGTTTTGATTTGTGTTCATGTTGTGGTTTTTTGATTTAGTCAAAAATAATGGATCAATAATTAAAATATTTGAATTAAATCTTGTTGGCAGAAATATGATGAGAAAAAAAAATGCTGTAACGTTTTTTAGAAGAGGAATGATACAAAGTCTGGACTGTTAGTTTTTTGACATTGAAAAATTCTTGTTATTTTGCACATTATTTTGAATTAAATTTTATATACACTGAATGAAATGTTGTTGTCCTCTATTATAATTCAACTATTGCTCAAATGTTTGTTGTCAATAATATATTTTTAACCTTTCAATATAGTTTATTAACCTTTTGTGGAACAGAAAGGTTCTTCAGATGTTAAAGGTTCTTTATGGATCCATTTAGACAAAAAGTTTCTTCTATAGCATAGTGAAGCACCTTTATTTTTAAGAGTGAACGATGCATTAAACTGAAAAAAAAAATTCACAGTAAAGACATTTATAACGTTAAATAACGTAACGACTTCTATTACAAATTAATTCTGTTCATTTGAAACTTTTATTCATCAAAGAATTCTGTAGCAAAGTATATACTTTCCAAACAAATATTAAGCAGTACAACTGTTTACTGTATAACCAGCCTTGGCAATCAAGAGACTTCTTAAAATCTATATTCTAAATACTTGACTAAATTTAAAGGATATTTTCATCAAAAATACACATAAATACATAAAAAAAAATAATGACTTAAAAATTGCAAACGTAGAAACAAAACAAATAAATAAATATCACTAAACATGACATAAAATAGAAAGACCTCTGCACTCTTTTAAGGAAGCCTAAACGACAGGGAAACTGAAAAAAGAAAGAGAAAGAGTGTGTGTCTGAGGCAAGTGTGTGTCAAAGCTCTTGCATCCCTGCGTGACAGGCACAGGCAAGTGTTGGATTGTGGGCAGGTGTTTGCTATGGGGCTATCGCGTTCTGCTGGCTCTACACTCCACACTGTTTCTGTATCAGTTTCAGCGTGTGTGTGTGTGTGCATATGTGTGTTTGTGTTGAGTGGGGGAGGTGTCAGGATAGAAGGGTCTCGCTGGGGATGGGGGCTACAAACACTCCAAGAACCAGGAGGACGATTCCTGACAAGAGGAGACACCCAGAGAAAGTTTCTGGTTAAACTGGTTCTACTGCTCAACTCTTTCTTCCCTTCTCTCTCTCTCTTTGGGTGGTTCTCCTCCTCCTTCCTCCTCACAAACTCCATCTTGTTTCATCACAAACTTATTGTGCAGCACACTTTCTTTTTCAGAGGTCCTGCATTGATTATAAAGTGTCCTTCATTGCTCTGAAATCGTATCCAGGCCAAAAAAATAAAATAAAACCCGAAATAATAAATATTAAATTACTGGGTCATTTAAAAATATAAGCTCTATAAAATGTTACAAGAACTATAAAAGTGTACTGCAATTCTTCATATCAAGTACAAAAATTAAAATGAGTAAAACAGAAAAACCAGTTACAACCAGAATCTGTGTTGTAGAACATGCTAGCTGGTTTCTAACTGGTCCGAGATGGTTCAAACTGGGGAACCAGCTGTTGGGCACCTGACTGAGCTTGGGCCAGCTAGACACCAGCGATCGTGTTCCAAAACACAGCTATCACTGGTTTCGGCTGGATTTTCCAGCAGGTGAGGGAATAGTGAGAGACCGAGACAAATCAAGAAATGTGTTTGATTGGAATGAACACGAGGGGTTAACGGGGAGGAGGAGGGCATATGAGGCCTTTGGCAATGCAGCACTCAGCTGTCACTCCAAACAGGTGGCCCTGACATGACCTTTGGCTTCTATTGCATACAGCAACCATTTTGTTTTAGCCAATAAAGCCAGGAGCTCCAGCAAAGCCCATGACATCACATAGAGAGGCTGAAGTCCAGTAAGAGAAGACAAGAAGATGCAAAAATATGCTTTATTTGTGTTTGACAGAGGGATGCTCAGAGTGTGTAATGCATGCACAAGTTACTGGCTATTACATATTCCTAAAAAAGCATTTGATAGGGATGCACTGGCCAGTTATTTATATATATACTATATATAGTGTGTACACTACACACGTATTATTTCAGTTATTTTTTTTTTTTAGAAATGTAATTTTAGTTAACGATAATAACCCTAATTACAAATTAAGGCATCACTAAATTATAATTTACAGTATAAAAGATAGATATTAATTTTGAGAGTTGTTAAAGATTAAATTTAACTGTGTTAATAAATTCTTACTGTTTTTAAGGATAAATTTTATGTGAGCCTCAGATGGTGGCAAAGGAAGTGTAAAATGTAAAAACAGGGAGAAAAATAATTAACAATAAATAAATATATATATTTTTACAAATATTGATACACTAAAAACATGATTCTAATTTATTGTGCATCAAGAAAATATTTGGCTTTAGCAAAAATTATGCTAATAATACATAAAATTTGTTCAGCAAAAATATCAGGTGGCGGTTTGCTGCCACATACTACAATCGTATAATTTATTTATATAGTATATATATAGTATATATAGTATATATTTATTATTTATGAAAGAACAAAACACTCAGAACAGCACACTTAAAATCTATTTTTGGCTAAAGGAATACTTTAATTTCAGTGATCCAGTAAAAAATGTATTTTGGTGCATCACTACTTGTGATTAAGTAAAAAACAAAAACAAAAAAAACACCTCTTGGCCCAAGAAGCCACAAGCAGACCCTCTTTTAGTCTGTGCTACTGGAGCATAGCCATCCATGCAGAGTGAGGAGACCCTAACTTCCTCTGTCACATACAGCTGCTGTCCCGTGATGCAACGCATGCTGCAGTAAAGCAGCAGAGCTCATTGAACTGCCACCCATTTCCAGCACTGCGCATTCCAGGCTATTTAAAACTCAATCCCAGTGCAGATTTACCCAAGAATAGTCTTCTGGTCATTATTTCACAACCCCCCACCCTCATCTCTCTCCATCTCACTGTCTTTCTCCAAAACCCATCTTTAAGGGCTACTCTGCTGCAGCGGAATGAACAGTTTGGTGAAGGATTTGAGGTTTGAGGCCTTACAGACAGCCACTGTCTGGGGCCAGACAATACAGTGTATTCCCAGTGAGCCGAAGTAGGTCAGAAAGTGTATTTGGCAGTGCTACGCATGTTTACGCTCGCTGTCTCCGCTGCAGAACTCGCAGTCTCCTGCCTGCAGGCATGCATGCCAGCTTTCTCTGCTTCAAATGTCTGTTATATCCACCCCCAACAGGCCCTCTGTCCTTCTCCACCCACCTTTAACTGACTCCTTATCATCAGACACAGACTTTGTCTATTCAGTGCGCCCACTTTTGCGCCTCTGAACACGTGAATGCATGCATGCATGCATGAACTTGCATGCGCACAGACTACTTCTGCATAAAATAAGTCACCGATGGGGCTTAATTATAAACTACACATGGGCATTTCATCTCTTTGAGAAGGAAGAATACGGCTAGCTTTTTACACTCAAATGTGACCATCTCCTCAGGTTGAACCTGATCAAAGTACAGGGCCACATCACTGACCACTGGTCACCATAGAAACCGCCATTCACTGACTCCCGCCCCCAAAGCCCCACCCCTCCTCGAGGGCCCTGTCGTTTAATACGGTCAATCCGGTCGGAGCAGTCAGGTGACACTGCAAGGCTTATTTGAGCGAGTAACTACTGGAAACAGCCGCAGGTTGTCTGTCAACCACATGGCGTTTGTCAAAAGCTAAAGTGGAGAAAATCAAACTGCCTTTGCGAAAATAATCCACTGTGCTCACGCATACACAACAGCCTTCGCTAAAATAAGTGAGACTTTGTGTTGGAGCGGATTTGGTGCCAGTGAGGGTGTAATATACAGGAGATGTTTGTAGGGCAAAGATGATTTCCATCCAGCATTAGCCGTTAGGATTAACTAATGTTGTTGACATAAAAATGCATAGTTTTAGATCGTTATCGTAGTAAACAAATATAAATTTCATGCAGAGAATCTGATACAAAGAGTTTGGAAGCACCTAAATGTTAGTAAAACCTTCATAAAGTCATTTTCTGTGGGCAGAGTCCATATGTGTGCGTATGCTAATCCCTCTCTTACCGTGAACCCCTCATAATCTTCTGTACTTTGCCTTGGTGAGCACACTGATCTGGAATCAAAATCGTCTATCAGTGCAATTCAAACGTTAAAAATGTTTTTTTTAAATGGCTGCATGGTTCTTCAGCTATTTTAGCATTTTACATGTTCACACAACCTGATTTACCCTACATAATAATAATAATAATAAAAACAAAAAAATTATTGCCAAATACTGCTTGTTTTCCAGTAAAAA
Organism: Carassius carassius; assembly: GCF_963082965.1. NCBI lineage: Eukaryota > Metazoa > Chordata > Actinopteri > Cypriniformes > Cyprinidae > Carassius > Carassius carassius. The sequence goes on along the minus strand of NC_081774.1, from coordinate 18,035,921 downwards.
TATCGAAATCTTTTTAAATCAAGATAGATTTACTTGAGAAGCATAAAATACATAATATAAAAAGTCCTTCCTGTTTTCTGGGAAATCTGGGATGTTCATTTCGGTTATTTTTCATAATTGACAATTGACGATCATTAACCTATTTTAAATTAGAATTAAATTAAATTAGAAAAGATAAATATCTGTGACCCATTAAAAACACTTAAATTTGTTTCCCGGGGATTCATTTTACATGCGCATAAAGCAGCAAACAACAGAACATGAGGATTCACATGCATCACCTCACGCACCTGCAGCGCTTCTGAGAGAGGAGAAAAACATAATAAAGCTAGGCTATATATATATAATTATATATATAATATATAATATATATAATATATATATAATTCTGGTTCATGATTGTGCTACGCGAAATGAATCCAGACAGCAGAAAGCGGCATCCTATTTTTCATTATGCTTATTTTATGCACAAAATTTGTTTTTATTGTGAATGTACACAAATAAAGGAAAAACGTTTACAATTCTGCTTATCTTTATGACTAAAAGGAGTAGTTGCTTCCACTGTTAGAAGGAAAAAACATAAGTGATTGCGCCGGCACTGCATGTGCGCACACTGTTAAGCTTTGCTACATTGACAATGCATCCTGTTCATTAACATAATAAAATACAGTCAGTCAGTCAGTCTATCAGTTAGTCTACTAGCTATTATGTTTGTAAACATTTTGCGTCGGAATTTAGGGCTATTTCTGAATGAAATAATAAAATAAAATGCAACTTATTATAGGCCTATATGTTTGTTTCTTTTCTTTAAAAAACATTTTTATTTTTGCAGCAAACCTTTTTGAATATTTTTATAAATTACTGAACATAAATAAATTAATTACTTTTTAAACCGTTTAATTTATTGTATTAATTTGTCAAAAATCTTAACGGTCAGTTAACGGTTAAAATGAACATCCCTATGGGATCCCTATTATGTATCAAATTAAGTTAGGAAAAGTAAGCTAATGGAGTAGGGGTGTTAACGGTAAATAAACATGACAGTTTGGTACGTACCTCGGTTTTTGAATCATGGTTTGATATGGTGGGAGAAAACTAAATATAAAATTTCTTCTTTTTTTATTACTGAACAAAGGCTCTTTCTTAGGGACAAAAATCTACCTCTGCTAATGCTCTAAAATATAGGGTTACAATTAACAACAGAGCTCAAACTCAAATTTAATTACTATTTATTTTTAAATATAATAATCAACACTTAAAAAAACTACTAAGAAAACAAATATTGTAACTAATGAGCTATGGACACTGATGAATTGCCTGAGGTAAATGAAAGGCAACGTGACATTTTGTTTACAAGCCGACTGAGTGCTTATGTGAGGCATGAGATGTTCATTCATGTTTATTTCGCATTAAAACTAATATTAAAGAGGAAGGGATTATCACGTTCACTCGCACTCCGTGCTGCCGTTTGAACTGAGGCGTTTATACAGCCATCTCTTATGCCAAATCAAAAAGCATCAAAACTACATTTATCATTTGAATGTTCAGAAAAAATTGCCATAATTTTTGCTATATGTGACTTTGTTTCTTATCAAAAGTAAGTTTCCAATGAAGTTTCACTCGTGCAGTGGTTAAAACAATGCTGTATTCGATCGGTACACATGCGTACTGAACTGAAAGACCTGTATCGAATATTTTCAGTTTGAATACGTGTACCATTACACCGCTTTAACGGAGTAAGAAAACTAAACTACTTTCCATTTGAATTAGGTTTATTTGTCTTATTCTAGTCCTACTGACATATTTTCAAGTAAACTATTTATATTAACTCAAGTAAATACATCTTGATGTAAGAATGTATAGACATTGTACTGAAAAACAAAATAGAAATCCTTTTTGCTCTGTACTACACAACTTTTGAAGATATATTTGTTAAATTCATCATCATGAGTAGGATACAAAATTATATTTGTGTGTTAGGACACTTATGGTTTGTTTCTGCAGTCCTAATTGTATGTTACACACTGGCTGTGTAAATGCAGATAACACAGACCTGCGCAGCTGGAAACGGTTGGCCAAAGGTAAAGTGTCTATTTACTTTATTTGGTTTTTAGTCTGTCCTATCTAATGATTATCTCAATCATGGCTGTTTGACTGCGGTGTGGCATACTCACATTGTTAGTAGCCCAAACGGTTTTAAGAGCTGCATTTACACAGCAAACACGTAAACAGAGTAAATAGGTAAGACACAATGCTGTGATTGGTTGGGGATAGAGGAAGGTACGGGGAGGCTCTCTGATTGGATAGAACAAACTTTTTTAGTTTACTTGGTAAATATTTTTATATATTATGTACAAAAAGGGGACATGAGTAAACTGTCCAATACAAACAATTAAACAATCAGAGAACATCTATCGGAAATGACTTAGCGTAGAGCACTGGAGGGCACTGTGGAGCAAGCTGTCCAGTTTAGAGATAAAGGACATTACTATATCCTAATTCTAAAAATGATGGTTTTAATATACGGCTCACTGTAACACTGACAATATGCTTTAGATACTTTAGGGGAGGGACATTCTCATTCTAGAGAGCATCTGTTTGGATAAACATCTGTGTAAGTGCATAACGAATCTTGACTATTTTTGTTCCATTTTCCCAGAAAGACTGTGTGCTAAAAGTATTGCGTATTTTGAAAATAGCACACTATTAGATAAATATCTACTTATTGGTGTTCATTTGGTCTCTTCAAGGTTTGTGCCTCATTCTAGTACACTAAAAGAACATGTCCCATTCTCTGTGATAAGCAGGTTAATATTTACTGGAAGCCTGAGATGAACCAGGAGTGACCTTTGCCTCGTTTCCATGTTTTGTTTTCCCTGTCCTGTTCTGTCAGGAATCCTCTCCTCCTCAACAATCTTTTGCAAATGGTGATTAATTCATTAATTCCTTCAAAATACAATTACTTTATGGTTTAAACGTAGTACAACTGATAAAGTCAAGCCTGACTTATGAAAGCAACTGTTTCTTCATTTAACAGTTCCACTAAAACTTTTTTCTTTGCTGGAGCACACATGCTTAGGAACTGTTTTGTATGCACTATTTGCTTGCAAATGTTATGCAAGCTGCTAAATGGGAGTGTGGGAACAAAGAAATCTGCTTTTAACATCATTTTGTTTAAAGTACTGAACACTTAACATAGCTGGGACTTGGACGCAAGTGTGGATTATCAGACATTAGGGAGAGCCAGGATGGTGGACAGCCACATTCACTGCGAACACACTGCGTGCCTTATTTTCTAAGAACTGGAAGAGACGGGAGTGGCCAGGTTCCTCCTCCTGAAAGGACGCCATTTTTCCTTCATTGTCTAACGCTGCTTAAGGGCATTTTGGGAGAGGCTGCTAGAGAACTGCCTGAATCACCTTAATCCCGTCGACTGATAACAGTCAACTAACAGCATCATTCAGCTAGAATGATTTCATAACCTGTGATTTTTTTTTATCAGTCCCATTAAAAAAACAACTTTTAAAGGTGCTAGCACATTATGAAAGCACCACTGAATATGAAATCAGATGATACGGGATGATCTTGTGATAATGTGCCATGAAGCACTCACTAAGAGATGGATGTGCTGGTGAATGAGTGTGCTTTGAGTTATATCTTGTTTAAAGAGACAGTGAGACACCCAAAAAAGAAAATGATGTCATTGTTTATTCACTATCCTTCCACTGTTTTAAATATAATGACCTTCGAAATGATAAACAGTTCATATGACTTATACATCATCATATTCAAAGTCTTCTGAAGCCACACTATAGTTTTGTGCGAGAAACATACCAAACTTTACGTCAATAACCTGCAACCAAATTATTTTAAAAATTTGTTGTGAACAGAATCAATTAATTATATGAAAGACTCAAAAAGCAAATATGAAAAAGAATTAGGCATTGAGATTTTCTCAACTAATGCGGGTCAAGATTGTCAGTGAGTAACAGTTAAAATGTTGAACTATTACTCACACATTCACTATCGTACGGCTTCAAAAGATACAGATCACTTCTATTATAACACTTAGATGCTTTTCTGTCATTTTGAAGCTTCAATAAATGGAAAAATCCACCTTTTGTGTTTTACAGAAAGAAAAAAAAACAGATTCAGTTTTAAAACATCATGAATCATTTTCATTTTTGGGTTAAATATCGCTGCAATGCCTTCGTTTGGCAGAAATTCAAAACAAATTGGTGCAATCTGTGCTGCACAGCTGACAGACAAGGAATTTACAATAACAAATCGATGAAGCTGACAAAATATGTCTTATGAAGTCGTTCTGTATATGGACATGCTAATTGAAGCTCTTTGAAGGAAAGCACTGAGCTAACAGCCCAGCCACATCTGTTTCCCATTGCACATCGCTCTCAGAGACACAGAGGATCTGTCCTCAGCCGGGACGGATCTCTGTGAAGCTCTTCCTGCTCTTAGCAAGAGGAGAGTGTATGATTCAAAGTCCATGCAGGTCAGCACAAAAGAGACATACTGACATGAAGACGGCAGTTTGTGCACACCTAGATTTCCAGTTATGCACTCAGTCACACACACCATCCCTCCCTCAATGCTTTTTCCATCTTGTGAATCACTACAATGAACTGGAACTGAAACAAATGACACCGCTTTGTCATGAGATTTCATCAAATTACCACAAATCACTGCGTCACTGGATTAGAAGTGTTTTGTGACACTTATGTCAGATCATAACTCAAATTTATCTCACTTTCCAAAGCAAAAATGAGACTTTTAGCAACCCTTATACGTGATACAGATGAATAAGCCACAGGCATATTTTCACATCTTTCAAATGTTTGTTCAGTGCTTGAACACGAAACTGGGAAGCCTACAAAGAATGCTAGTACAAGACGAACTGGTTCTACAATGTGACTCGACCTTCCCGTTTCTGTCTCCCTCCTTTACTCCTAAATGAGCAACAAGAGCGTTTCTTCAGCATCTCCTCCTCCCTACGTGGTGCTCCCTCTCTAGAAGCTATCAAAAATTCACAGACTGTGGGCAACTGCCAGCTGACAAAACTGTTTAGTCAGCAAAAGAGGCAGGGTGGGAGAAGAGGGGCGGGGGAAGTAGCAGGGGGAGGCAAAGGAGGAGGCCTGCAAAGCTGTGTGTGATTCGTCTTCTTTTTCTCTCACAGACAAACGTAAAACAGTTCCTCAAAAAAGGAGTGCTAGCGAGCTAAACTATTTATGATTGTGGTAAAACATCACAGTTTGATTATTATGATCTGTTTGATTGACTATCACACAAAACTAATTCTCAAACGAACAGTGTAAGGATATGCTACCTATTGTTTTTATCTTTTTCTAACTTCCTCTATCCACACAAGCTGCTCTATTTCCTGTCATCCATGTCCCGCTTGCACCAAAGCATTTTCATGAGGACTCAGTTTCACTTTTAGTTTTTCTTTACAATACTTTATAGTAAACATAGTCCTGAGATGACCAAACGTTTCACTACGAAAGGTCAAAAATCTAACTCAACTGACAGGCATGGACTGAAGGTTAAATTCATTTATAGTATATTCTCTATATTTCAATGCAAAAATATACATAAAACCAAAAGTATATTTTTCTTTTGATATGATATTTACATTTCTTAACCCTCATGTTTTCCAAACCTGTATGACTTTATTTCTTTATTTCAATTTTTTTCCACTCAGTGATAAAAATGCGGTTAAAAACAATGTTAGATCCCACTGACTTCCATTTTATGGAGAAAAAAATTTGAGGGAAATTTAGCAAATCATCTTTTTTGTAACAAAAAGTTCTGTTGTATAAACTGAAAACAACTTAAAAAAAAAAAAAAAATCTGCTGAAGCTGGTTGCCTAAAACTTTTAAGTTTTCTCAACTTTTTTTTTTTTTTTTTACATTTTGTCCGAACTTCCATTTTTGGTGAACTATTCCTTTAAAACCTTCAATAGTAATTTTTTGATTTGGCCATAAATGAAACATTCTTAAAGACTGTGTGTTAAATTAGAATAAAGCATGCTAATAGTTAGCATCCATCTCCAAACTCATTTTCTTAAGCCCCACAGTGTCGAACCCAGCACCCCAAGACCAAATCAAGCTTCCCATTCCCTTCAAGGGAGAGGGAACATAATCTTATCTAAAATAGACAGGTTAAAAATAGCTCCAGAGCGAAACAGGATGCCCATCTCTACCCCTGGATGAGTGAACAAAACACCCATCACTAGGAGCAAACGGCTCGGAGAGGTGACCAACTAAGGTTCTCCATCCAGTCTGGGACTTCAACAGACTGGTCACTCTGTCTTTACGTACACTGCGTAAACAATCACAGTTAGACATGTTTGTCAAAAGAAGTCTACTAGGGAACCCCAGAGAGTTCATATTAATGCATATATATATTAATCAAGGCTAATCAAGATGTACCTGCCATCTATTAAAACAAGGCTGCTATATTAAAATAGACCAAAACAAAAGTACAAAATGAATCCATCCACTCAATAGGGCTGTTGAGACTTTAAATACACTTCAGAATGATTGAATACAAAGCGGAGTAAAAGCCGATGGCCCTTTCTATCACTATCAGCACGGCAGCTCTGATGCTCACAATGGGTTTTCTCTATTCAACTCTGGCGACTCCCTGCTGAGGACAGAAGAGATTACAGCCCAGGCCACTAGTTGACTGTTCACTAGAACATGCCTTTGAATTTTCAATGGTCTTCTTGCTTTACGCATCTGAACAAACACATCTCCACCCTACATCAGCCTGCATTGTGAGAGGAGCAGCTATTAGAAAAATGAGAAAAGGAGGATTTGTTCTTTTAACCTTGCCTCTCCGTATGGGGAAGACAGTAGACAACATTTTTCTGTTTTAAATTTAATATATTGTTATTATTAAAGGCAAAAACAAGCACAAGTTGATGCTTATATAAAATAGTGCAGAAACAAAAAAGTAAAATATTTGCTTGCCGTGATGAAGCAACTCATTCCCATGTTGGTTCTGAGTACATAGAATAATCTTTTAAAATCACTTTGTGGTTGCACAAAAGATAGCGACTTTTCTTTAATTAGCAATGTTTCTCAAAACTATATTATCACAGTGACGATAGGCAAAATTAATTCCAAACATAAAACCTCTAAATCAGAAGTTTTCCACTTTTACAGACCCAGGAACCTCTGGTATAAAACAAAAATTACATTATATATTAGATCATTTGCGAGGAATGTAATTTAATTCTAAGTTTTATATAGACTGTGGTCTCTTCGGACCCCCTGGAGTACCTTCCAGGACCCCTGGTTGTACATAATTACACACCATACAGTAAATCACTATAAACCACAGCAGAATATCTCAGCAATATCCTCAGATTACCAACTAGAGAGAAAAAAAAGGCCTTTATTTACCTCTAAAAGGTTTATACAGTACTTCACATCAGTTTCAGGTAGTAATATGCAACTTTTAAAGGAAGATAAGGTACAAAGAAAGTTGTCCCTTTAAGGTTAGCGTCTCATTGCATTTTAGTGCATGTATGAAAGGTTACTGTACAAATCAACCAAGATGTAGTTAAAAGTCAGCGGATTGCGGGGAGGCAGCGAGTGAATGATGCTGCCACTGCAGGCCTGCTGGAGCCCAGTGTTGAATTTGGTAATGGAATGTGAACTGTTCATCCGGATCTCTGCACATAATGATTCTCCAAAGAGACGCGAGAACGAACAGAGGATGATGGGAGGAGGGCGCGAGCACACAAACACCCGTACGAACAATATGATGCATCCGAGTAATTAGTCATCACAAACTGAGATGGTTTCAGTTGTATCGTCGATGTGGCTGCTTGGTTCAAATATAAAAGCCGACTTTTCTTCTATGCACATTCGGCGTTCAATTCGTGCAGCAAACCCAACCCAAAGACAGTCACGACGACAGCGAACTTCCTCCTTTAAAACTTTTGACATTCCCTAACATTAAGTTTCCAAAGTGTGACTGACGAAAGAAGGGTGGTTTGGTGAACAGTAATAACTTGTCGACGGTGAGGAAAAGTCGAAAGCACACTTAAAATGTAAATACAACATGTCCCGACAAGGTCACGATATAAAGGGAAGAAGCGAGTCCAACCCCCCACGCGTTAGCCTCGATCAAAGTTCAGATGTGGATGCTTCTTCGGTTCACTATAAAATACTCACTTTTGATGACAATATATGAGCTAAACTTCCTTTTGTCAAATGGGAGATAAAGCTACATTAGTGACACTGAATGTATGGTTATTTAAAGAGCTAAAGTTAACTCAGGTATGAATACATGTGCGCTGGTTAGACGCGAGCGAATTCCTGTAGTCAGGCGTTCAACCTTTGGATGCGAGAGTGAAACGAGGAAGCACAAACCCCGGGCGAGGAAAAAAAAGATCGGACATCATCTCAACATCTTCGGCCTTCCAAGTTTAACAACTTCCAACAAATTATCCATCCACCAAAGTTTGCAGTCGGCAGGATGGAGAACGTAAACAACAACAACAACAAGTAGAAAAGTGCTCAATACTTACGCGTGACTTTGTCGGGGTTGGGCTGTTTGCGCTGAGACATGATGATGGTGAAAAGAGATGATGGACTTCGAGAAAGAAAAAAAAACTTCAAACTTGTTCCGGAGAGAGATCAAAATGGCGTATTTGAGGATGTGCAAAGTTCGCCAACTGGATACTTTACATCGCCCACTGTGTTAGCTCCCTAAAGGAGTGATAGACATCGAAACTTTCGACGAATGAGGGTCAGAAAAGTCACTTTTTCCTCAAAGTGTGTTCCTGAGTGCTGCTCAGTGAACGTGATAAGCATCACGTGTTGCTCTAGTCTCCAAGGGGACGTGTGTTACTGAGGCTGCCTCTGGAGTTCAGCTGTGAGCATCTCTACAGGAGGGGTGGAAAACTTCACTCCTTCAGCCTCATCCGATTGATTACTCACGACAGACAGATAGATAGATAGATAGATAGATAGATAGATAGATAGATAGATAGATAGATAGATAGATAGATAGATAGATAGATAGATAGATAGATAGATAGATTTGATGTAGCAATAAATGACATGCAACAACAACAATCTTTTCAAAGCTTTTTGTAGACATACAAACACATTTTGGGATAATGCATATTTATAAATATATAAAATATTGTTTAAATTGTATAACAGTTGCTATTTTATGTTGCGAAGACAATATAAACTCGTAGACTATATAAGCCATAAACGATATAAAAATGTAAATGAAATACTGATGATGCAACACACGCTTTGGCGCCTTCTTGCTATCACAAGACAAACACCTGTTGGTCGTAATACTATAATGGGACATTCGTCATCTCAAAAAGTGTTGTGGAAGGGCGTTTAATAGTCTCAGAGAGAAAAGAGGAGGTAAATGTCAAGACGAAGATGAAGTAATTCGACTTAAATCCCACCTTTCGGTGAACTTCGACAGCAGCCCTTTGCGAATCATGGCTCTATGAATGTGTGCAAAGATCCCAAGTATGAAGTCCTTTGGAGCTTTTTCTGTGACGTTGTTCATATTTGGTTAATGGAGATTTCTGTGAGCAAATATTACGTGTCTAGTTAAGTGACACGACATGACAGCATTTGGTTACAACTGTAGCCTATACATTTTGACATATACAGATCCGTTTAACTGAGCTAACATTAGTCCCCCCCCCCACCATAATGGTGGATATTTTGCTAAATTGAGTGAAAACGACTTGTTTTAATAGTCAAGAGGAAAATAAATAAATAATTTATGTGAGAGATACTTCAATTTTTTTGGAGAGAACTTTAAACATTTCAGAACACTTCAGTCATTATCACTTGAAATTTGTATAGGCTAGTTAACTCATATAGGGTATTTGACTAATGTATAGATGTGTCTCAGAAACTTAACTAGTTACGTTAACTTGGTTTAAATAGCTTTTACTGGGATACGTCTTCTATCTGAGAGGTGTCACAGCAGCAGCATTGGGTTTGAGAGTTTGTGGTTGTGCTGCCACTAGAGAGCAGTCTCTGCATCACCTTATGTAATCACGTGAGAGTGACCTTGTGTTGATATACTAAGCAATGTTTCTGACCCACAGTGACCTGGATAATTGCCTCTGGCCCACATAGTGTTCTCCATCCTGCACAAACTTCCATGTTCCTTTATGTTAGTATGATTAAAGTTATTTTCTTTTTGTCTTTCCATTTCCTTTTTTAGTTTTTATTTTCTCTGTTGTTTCTTTTACAGAAAATCTTGATTAATTAAATGTAAAGCTTTTTACGAATCTACGAATTTACGATCTCGAAATTAAAAACGGAGAGAGCGATAAGATTGAACACCATTCAAGTTGATACAGCTATGAAGTACAGCTCACTTGTAATTTGTGTTGTAATGAGTGTGAGCGTGTGTTTAGGCACGTATGGATGTTACTATTATTTGAAATACCTGTCTATGAGCATGTGTTGAAGAAACACATGCTTCCAGAAGCTTTACACACAATAAGCCTTACAAATTTGACAACAGTGCCATCTGATGGTAAATAGTATGTTGCCTACTGCTTCTCAGTGGTCTCGGAGCAATCTACACTAAAACAATTTACTCTAAACCTGCTATTTTATTCAGAGTTTATTCTATTTTAGGAGGGCTTTTTTGGTTCTAATACTACAGGTATACAAGTAGCCTACTCTATAATAGTTTGTTGTATAATGTATTAATGTGGAGGCAGGAAAGTAGGGATGAGAGAAAGGACATTGGATTGAGACCTGACCTGTTCGGACTCAAACTGGATCCCATTGAGCCAACTGTTCTTGCAGTATGTGTAATGAGCAAAAATAGTAGATATTAAAATTTTAGTAATAGTCAGAAATGTTTTATTTTACTTTTTTTTTTTTTTTTTTTTGTAAATGTAATCTTGATTTTAGGTAAATTCATTATCCATAAGTGTAAGTACATGAAGACAAAACCATAGATGAATTGCAATGCTTTTTTTTTCTTTTTTTTAATAAAAAAAAAAATATCATCATTCTTTATGAATGTACCTTTCACGTTTCATATACCTTTGTGAGATTTAGTCAAAAGATGCAGATTAATTGATCTAATTTTGAGGCTCTGGAAAAATAGTGATCTATGACAATTGCATTATGTTGAACTTAAAAAATGTTCTGATTTGTGGACACATCAGCGTTTGTATATATTTTTTTATATAATTTTTATTTTGACAAAAATTAGACCCTTGAGGGAAGATGACCTCCAAATTAATTGGAGTTATTATTCAACATTAGAAGTAAATTTCAGACACCTTTTTATTAAAACCAATTAAGCTATTTAAATGAAATAATTTTGCATTCATATGTTGCCATTATGAGATAAGTTCACTTAAAATATGGACAATTATATATGTATAACTTAAAACTAAATATGTTACAATTTAAAAGTAAATGCACGTTGTTTTTAAGGGGGGCATCTTCCCCATCTTACCCTAATGTTGTTAATAGTAATGTTTTTTCAAATACTACTCGCTTGGGGGCGCTTAAGACACGTTTTGTTCCCATTTCTGACAAAATCGCTCACCTCTGACTCTGGTACACATTTATATGTCTGTACTGTAAGACAAGCGCTGAATAAAACATAAATGTTTAGAACATTTATGCGTAAGTTCATTTAAAATGTCTTAAATTCTGATATGCTTTTTACAATTATTTTGATCAATTCGATTCAACTGTAAGAGTTTTTATATTAGAAAAACCTTAAGATTTCAAACGTTCTAAATCTAAATTATAGTTTGACATTTTACAACGATTCCAAGAAAAATCCAGCAAGAAATAAAAACGTTATATTAAAACGTGAGGTTTTGTCAGTCAGGTGCACGCGGACGTCATCATGGCGCAAGAAAGTAAAGGAGGAGTGTGAGCGTAGGTTATTGAGCGTTAATAATAAAAAAAAAAGGAGTGTGAGCGTAGGTGGCATCTCCACTTTTCTACAGTCCACTTTATCTCAGTAAGCTGTGGGAAAAGTAAATGAATTGCTCTTGAAATGCAGCAGTTTGCTGATGAGAGGAAGTAGACTCCAGTCCTCCTCCACACACTGATTCTGTTAAGCGTAGGATGGGACTGACTTTGACCGACAAATACAACTCGATACTTTTCACACTGGAATTGGGTGAGTCCCTGAGTTAAGATATATGCAGAATATTGATTCTTGTTTTGTTGTAATAATAAGATTTTAAATTTTGTATACATTAGAAAATATGTATTTTTTTTTATTTTATTTAATGTTATTTATTGAATGTTACTGTGAAGGTCACAGTTTAGTTAATTTGTGCTGTTTGTGTTATAAATGATAAATTGAGGATAATATGAAACACTCAAGCTTTTTTTAAGTGGGAAATTTCTGTATGTGTTATTCTGGTGTATTTCAGTTTGGTTGTTACAGGCAGCGTGTGCTGGAGGAACATGTGAAAATGTATTTAAAGGTTTCTCAGACTGCCTGCTCAGCCTTGGAGAAAACATGGTGAACTATCCCCAAGAGCTGGATGACAGCAAAAACCTACAGACCATCTGCTCGTAAGTACACATTTCTGGAAGAAGCTAAGCATTAAATATCTGGTGGTCTTTCTCATATTCACATATCCATGAGTTGAACTCGTGCCATCCGTTACTCACAATACTGAAACATATTTCATTCGCAAGGACTACAACAGATTGTGCACTTCATGTTTATCCTCATGCAGATATTGGGATGACTTCCACTCGTGTGCCTCCACCGCTATCGCAGATTGTCAAGAAGGAGCTACAGACCTCTGGGAAAAACTGAAACTGCAGTCCCAGAGCTTGAACTATCAGGGAAGTTTGTTTGAATTATGCTCCGGGGATAATGGAGTATCCACAGTTTTATTACCTATGGAACTGAAGATACTGCTGATGTGTTTTACCACACTGGTGGCTTGGCTTGCTTTTGAGTAATAAACCCGAAGATCTGTCCTGAAACAAGTTTCAGAATGGATAATATGCATCCTTGTCTCTCTTCAGCTGACTCAGTACATGTTTTGATTCACATATGATGATTATGGTAAATATAGGACTCATTGGCACTCCTTGACCTATAGAAGAATTCAGAAGTAACTCTCTTAAATGGGTCTTAGGTCTTTTTTTTAAACCAAAATCTGAAAACGATTCGAAGTAAAAATGTGAATTATATTATAATACATTATATTATATAAAAAAAAATAATATAAAAATTTCTTCTTGGACTGTTAATAGGTAAAAACAGTGCATTCTATAATGAGGACCAATAATTAGAATTATTATTGTTATTATAATACAGTATAGGATAATGGCATTTACTTGTAAATGTATACTTATAAATTAAAAAGGCATTTGGGCAAATTTAAGAAGTGTCTTATCTTTTGTTGAAACTGAAACAAATGAAATTTGAATCAAATAAATAAAAAGGTAGAATAAACACCCTGATTTTTATTTATTTTTTGCTTGTTTGACTTCTCATTACAGTACAGCACAAATGATTTGTTGTATTTTGAGATTCTTGATCATCTAAATAGTTTGAGTGGGTTCAAGCTCTGTCACCCCATCCCCGTACATTGAGTTGCTTTAAATAAAATGAACAGCTAAATGCAAGAACTTCCATATATTTTCCGTGAGGAGTTGCATGCTCATTTAAAGTTTTGAAGCCCCAAGCATTTTTTCCTCTTTAATGATAGCGAAAAAAAACCCTCAACATCTGTCTAAAGCAAGACACACACAATGCATATTAAAACTAGGGGCACATCTATGGTGGAATATTAATGGCAGGAGAGGCCCAGATGCTCTTTTTATAGTGAATATAAGCCCTTGAAATAGGACCACGGCCAAGACCTGGTTATTAACACGTGCTGTGCTGAAGGTCCTCAGCATTCCCTGAAGGGATTGTGCACCCATCGACTCAAACACATCTGTTTTTTTGTTTGCTACTTAATTTGATGAGAACAAAATAAAAGCAAATCTTATTCAGTCACCTTGAGAGAAGAATATACTGTAAGTGGGATCTATGAGTGGAAAATGAAACAAGATTTCCTTTATTTATTCAATCAACATTGATTGCATCACATATATATGCACAAATGAATTGTCTCTGTACTGTATATGCAAGATCCAGAGCAGAAACTATAAGTGACTCAGTAGTGTTTTATAATTTAGCGACTCCTCTATACTCAAGACAGTATCCCGAACACAATAAACCACTCAGACATGATGGCTTCGCATGTTTTAGCAGCAGAACTACATTTCACTTGAGATTTACAGGACATAATAAGCTTGTATATAAATTACAATTACAAATTAATACAACTAGATGTTTATTGCCTCAGATGAATGTCATTATGTGAAATATTTAAGGCGTTGTCAGAGCAGATGATGGCAGATGGTATCTGAGGAGAGTCAGAATGTGCTATTCACGAACACCTGCTGTCTAGAGCAATAATACTATGCAATGTGCATCTTATTGTGAAAATATCTGCTCTATACCTGTGAAGACTCTAATTACGAGTGTAGATACTTAAAGTCCGTCAAACAGCTTATCATATGAATCATGACTTTATGCATATAGAATTATTTTGTGCATCTTAAATGTTTCTTTATATGCAAAATACTGAATCACTTTCATGTAGAAGAAGGTCATTGTACTGGAATATCTTCCATTCTGTGGGCTGCAAACAGAAAGAGTCCAGGCTCTTTCTGGTTGTTAATAATGTAGGAGGCTGAGGAGTGAGTAAATGGGGCAGACGGTAGATCCTGTGCGGACCCTGTGGAAATGGAAGCAGCCGAGCAGAGGATGAATAATAAACACGGGTGACATGTTTGAATGCAGAAAGTCAAGGATGAGAGATGGAGACTTTCAATGGTACAGCTCAATGCTCATGAAGATGTTAACATTTTTAATTAATAGAATTTTGTGTGAAAGCTGCAGGGTGTTCTTAAGGAAGCTGAGGTTACTCAGGTTCTCCGGCTGGCTTTTCATCTAAATGATAAGAGTATGAAGCATAAGTGCTACAGTAAATTTGCAAATAAATAAATAAAAAAGAAAGAAAGAAAGAAAAAGCTAATTATGAAAACAAAGAACAAACAAACGTGATTTCTGGAGATAGTGTAAATTCCTTTATTGTGCACTGCTAATTATAAAACAATCAAACAAACAATTATTAATTCTGGAGATGGTATTAAATACTTTATTGTTCACTATTAACTACGAAACAAAACAAAAAAACATAGATTTCTGGAAATGATAGTGATTTTTGTAATTTGTGCACCACTAGTTATAAAACAAACATGAATTCTGGAAGTTAATTCCCCTATACTGTATATCACTATTTATCAAACAAACATGAATTTTTTGAGATGGTGGTGTTTAATTCTGTTATTGTGCACCTCTAATTACAAACAAGCAAACATGAATGCTGAAGATGGTAGTGTAATTTCTTGATCGCCAGAAGTGTTTTTCAGATATTTGCGATTTTATAACAGTAAAATATACATACAGTACTTACATTAGACCCAGTTGTTTCTGGAATCTGTTATGTTTTTTTCCACATGGTTTTCATTTAGCAAAAAGTGAACAGTCTTGTTTTACACAGCACAGATAGTGTGATGAGGCCCCATATGCCAACAGTCCGGCCCTAGGGATCTTCTGTCGTCTCCCCAGGCACAATTTCTCCTAATGTGATGTCAACTGCCCTATATAGCACTCATAAAAGGCAGCATTGAAACATGATAAGTGCACCTCCAGTAAATTGCATTTCCATTTTAAAATACATTCGGAAAAATGAAACACTCAAAATGGTCGGTAATCTGCAAATATGTCCTGAAATATACTAATACTAAAATGGCATTTACCTCTTTATTGTCGGAATGCACACCGTGTGTTACATTCCACGGTCATCTGCTCTTCGGATCCTTACACTAGATGGCGATGTATCAAACGCAACTCAACGCAACACGAGAAGAACGACACTGAACCAACATGGCCTCGTGCAGCAGGGCTCAAGTGATCTCTCTCTACAGGATGCTTATGAAAGAGAGTAAACAATTCCCCTCATATAATTACAGGTACGCTTTTTATTATTCACCGTTAAGTATTCGCCATAGATTCTAATTATATATATTTGTGCATGTTTTCTTTGTCTGTTGTCGCTATATTACTATAAAACTAGTAATGTAAATGATAAACGCTTATATATGTAAATGACGCATGCCTTTTTAATTCGTTTAATATTTCAACTATAATTTCCCATTTACTGGTTATTTACTACAAAAATGCTATTTGTTTTCAGAACATACGCTCTTCGCAGAGTGAAAGATGGCTTCAGGGACAACCTTCATGTTGACAACCCCAAAACCCTGGATGTGCTCCTAAATCAAGCTCGAGAGAATCTGGCGCTCATCAAGAGACAGGCAAGCCTTGCCAGCTTTGTTTAATATTTCATTGTGATTTGAATGGCCTGATCCAAATAGGAGAACATAATAATATTTAGATTTTCTAATAATTAAAATCACATTTAGTGTACTATATCTAAGACAGTATATCTTATCGTTGTCTGACAGGTTTCCATTGGCCATCTGTATTCTGCCCAGAAGACCATTGTTGAAAAAGAGCCTCATTTATAAGTGTCTTCAGAATCAAAATGTATGGTTTGTTAATGGCAAATCTGTTTATCCTGGGAGCTGCAACACCAGTGGACTATGTTTGTAAAATTGTATATTAGCGTATACTGTAAATGTACATTTATGTTGTATTTTTTAGCAAATAAATGAGATGCATATAATGAATGGCTAGTATATGAGAATCACTGTAAATAGAACAATTACACAAATAGATTACCTACATTCCAGCAACACATAAGTTTGTTTTGCAGATCTGTAAGACATATGACAATACTAAAGATGTTACCTTCAATATGCTAGTATGACTTCATTAAAATGTGCTCAAATTATTAAGACAAATGACCATGCAATTAAAATTCAAGTTCACTTTATTGAACTAAATTTCAGATTGATGCATCAGTTAGATCCTTGTATTGTCAAGTATAGTCTGAATCCTCAAAGTGTAGTTCCGTCCGTCATTATTGTCCCAGTATTTTCCATGATCAGTTTGACAATACACTGCGAAATGCACTGATGAATCTTTGTCAAAACAGAATGGCGTGTGCAAAACGAAGTCAAACTTCTCCCAATCTAGCCCCTTTTCTTCATTCAATCTTAATGCAGCATGTATATCCGAAAATGTCAGCCAGTTATTAAAAGTGTACCTGACCCCAACTTCTCTTGCGTTGCTCTGCATCACTCTTATCACACACTTCACTTCTGAAGCAGTTATTGTGACACTCTCCAATGCGACTCCCAGACGCCGTGACTTCATATCAAACTCCAGCGAGCTAACAGGCATTTCAAAGGCTGGTACTAAACTCAGATGCTGAAGCGGCTGGTTTGGAGGATGATTCTGAAGTCCAGGTGTTTCATTTGCATCATCTGAGACATCAAAGTGTCTGATGTTTGCCAGGTTCAACCCCATCATGTCTGCAAACTGGACTCTCTTTCCACGGACTGGATGTTCCTTGTGTGAGGAAGATTGATGCTGGTATAGATCTACAGGCAGAGATTTGGCTCTTTGCCTGTCAGTTTTTGGTGAATAAGATGATGATTCTGGTTCAGACGGACACTCGGTCTTGTCGGAAGCTTGAGTTTCCTCTGACTGCTCCTTGTCCATGAGTATTCATCATATCGACCAGTTCAGATGTAATTGAGGAGCGGAAGGTCTTTTAAATATAAGAGCTGGACCAGCAGTCTTTGCGTAAGAAAGATGCTTGACAAATACTACGTGCACATGAGTTGCGTCACAGCAACGTCACTGGTCTTTGCAAACAAATTAGTGATGTCTAATCAGCAAAAAAAAAACTTTTAAAAGCCAGAAACCTGCTTAGGGCTTTGAGGACATAATCATAGTTATTTAATATATTTATTAATAAATAAATAAAAAACAAAAGATTTTACATTGCAATCAATAGCATTTTTAGTTTAAGCTGTTTATTTTGACAAGTGACATGCTTTTTCTTCTGTAATTAATGTCATTTAATTCATATTTATTTAGAGTAGCCTAAAAAATATATACTTTGTTTCCTTGGTAGACTAAAACAAAACTTATTATGTAATCGTAAAGAACATCCGATCTTTAAAGTCACATTTAGTCTTCTACTGTATGTTGTCTGGTCTGTCAATCATTGTCTAGTGCAGAAACAGTACGTACTTCAGAGTACTTGTGCGCACATGACAGTGAGCACATTTTTCTGCACGTGGATCTGTTTACACCATTTATGGCAACAGGGTGCAGTCGGTTTAATAATTAATTATATTACATTATTTTGTTGAAGTTGATTTCCCCTCCTCTTAATTTCAGTTAGTAGAATCTTGCTTTAAAGGGATCGTTCACCCAAAAATTCTTTCATTATTTACTGTATGTTTATTTGTCCTGCTGAAGATATTTTGAAGAATGCTGGAAAGTTTTCAGTTGGGGAAAAAATACTGGAAGTCAATATCTACCATCAACTGCTTTCTTCACAATATCTTCTTTTATGTTCAACAGAAAAAAGAAACTCTTACAGATTTAGAACAACAAATGATTATTATTGATTATTATTGGCTGAACTGTCCCTTTAATCTTAAAGGATTATTGTGGATTGATTTCAAGTTATGATTAAATTTCCTAACAATTTCTTAGGATTTTGAAAGGGGTAAATTAAGGAATTGGGGTATTTTACATATAACCTATACATAACAAATGGTTTAGGGGGAATTGCCGTCTTTGATCTTTCCTTTTTCTTTTTTTTAAGACGTCAACACTAGGTATTTTAGCTAACTATTATGCAATTTGGAGCAGGATCATTTAGGGTAGCCTATATACAGTCATTCTAGTTTTTATTATTATAATTTTTTTATTTAGTTACTTATTTTTTAGGTTTATTATTGTTTCTAGTTTTGGTAGTAACTAATTTTAAGTTATACTAATTTACCCTCATGGGACGTTATCTATAATAAATCAGAATAACCCGAGAAATCCCATAGACAGTAGAAGAAATGGACACAGCGACCCCATTGGATTCAATGGAGACAAGTGAGGTCAATTAGAAGAACGCACTTCCTGGGGGACGAACGAACTGCGCAGACTCAAACTGAGCTCGATGACGTAGATGTGACGTGAGCAACCAGTCTTCTAATAGCTGTGAAAATATACCATGTCCCACACTTTACCCATCAGACATACAAGGAAAGACACTTGTGTGACTCATATCACTTCTTGGATTGGCTTGGAGCGGTTAACTTGGACATCCGCTGGTGAGTGAGATGAGGAAGGGTTATAAAGTGTTAAATTCACAAAAGCCAGAGATGCTATATCATGCAGTGCTCTTGTATGATTGTCATCTGCTAAACATGTGAATTGGCTCCATATATTGTGCAATCAGTACTTAGACTTGCACAAAGAAACAAAATGAATTGTCTATGACAGTAATAGAATAACTCCCATAACATATATGATAACCCTGTAGCAGATCTATACAGGTGGAGCTGGGGAAGGTGGAGGGTTTCTAAAGTGCACTGCAAACAGCTACCACAAACATTAGTCAAGTATTTGAATGTTGAGCAGCTAGCTCATTGGCTACTGATACAGGAGAGAACCAATCAGCTGTGACATGTGATGTCATTGTTATACAGTTAGATCTATCGGACTGCGCTATCTTTCATGCCAGAACCTTGTATATAAAGTCCTCCCTATTTAATATGTTAAATTATAATACATTTTAAGCAACACAATGTAGCTTTTTCTGTGTCCAAAATGTATATGAGCGAGTACATCAAATTAATCTACCAAACTGCCTTTTTGTCTTATCCCAAATCACTACGGTACATTTATATTAAGTGATTATGTGTGGACTTTTGTAGCCTGTTCGGGTCAAAATTTACAGTGTTGCTTTAAGTAATATTTCTACAAGGCATACTGTTTTTAGAAGTATGGCATAGTGTACTTTTGAAACTTACAAACGGTTTATTTCTCTGCCCTGAATCATCCAGACAGTGTTTAGATGAATTTACACCGTGGATTTCCCTTAATGTGCATGGATTTATGGATAGTCCTGTGTCATGGGGAGCCACAGAACATGGATTCCTCAGAGGTGGTGAAAACCTCTACAATTTTGTTGGCTTCAAGAATCAGGACTACTGGTTACACATGGCTACCGGTGATCAAGACGGCTGCCCACCTTAAAACACTGGACATTTGACACTGAAGGACATGTGACGTCATGATGTAAAATACAAACATAAATATAAAATGTACACTGTTGTTTCAAGTTTTTTTTAAATTAAATTATAAGAGGACAAAAGTAAAAAAAAAAAAAAAAGTATAGAATATCAATTTATTTGGACCAGTCATTTTCACAGCGGTTACATGTTCAGAAACCTAAAAAGATTCTTTACAGATTGTACAATTTATAGCATTTAGTATATCCACTATAAGAAATATGCCTTGCCTATATATATATATAAAATCTAAAATTTTGACCAGCATTTGAAAATAAAGGCAGATCACATATGCTGAAAGTCCAAAAATGCTGATAATAGATATACTTTTGTCAGTGAAGTGACTGGAACAAAGACTTTTCCTCAGGTATAGAGTCAGCAATGTTTTACATCAAATTACAACACCCTGTATAAAGAATTCAAAAGAGAGGGTCGAGTTCAAATAACATCGCTAATTTACAAAAGAAAAAAAAAAGCCACACAAACATATCGGATATTGCAAAGCTACGTTAAGAAAATTAGGATGTGTTTCTGGTTTTGTCTTTCAGGGTTATTAACAGATATTGAATGTTAATTATCAGAGATCAAAGAGTATACATATCAAAGTTAAAATGTAAAAGACATTATTAATGTCACAAAGCACTTCATTATCAAATATAACCTGCCACATTGTTTTGGAAAAATCTCCAATTAAAAAAAATAACTGAACAAAAGCATTCAATAAGTATATTTGCACAATCATAAATATAATTTTGTAAACAAGAATTCATTTTACAAAACCATTTGGGAAGGGAAAAACACACAATAAGGAATAGTGCATAGATATCTGTACCAGAAACATGCTGAAGCATGAGATTTTGAACAGGACGCTTCGTTGCTAAAAATCTAAATATGGATTTTGAGAGGTAGGACTTTAGCACTAGGGAAAATGTGTTTGCAAAGTCACATTTTAGGCAATTTTGTGTGGACAGTTTCGCAACCCATTTTCTGACTCCATTCCCAACCATCTTATAAAAAACTGTAATGAAAGAAATCCATTCCATTTAATAACAGTGCATGCTAGCTAATCACCACAGATATTTGGGGTGGATTCTAGTAGGATCTTCCTTTAGAGATGGTTGTTTAATCTCCAGGGCTCTTCTGATGATACAGCACTCCAGTCTGTTTGAACCAGCAGAAAAAAGGATGCCGATTTAAAAACGCCAGCATCCTTTATTGACTCACAAAGGAACATACCTCAATCGATTTCATAATGTCATAAGTTATTAAATTAGAAATATTGTGTCAAGAACATCTACATCAAAATTATTTGTTGGTATGTTACTCCAAAGCAAACAGTTTGTGCGTCCAGAACATACAAATGAAACACAAAGCAGAAAACTTTTAAAATTAAGCCAGCAAAACATACAAAAGTTAACTTTGATACAAATAACTGTTAATTCCTACTAAGCCAGAGCCTTGCAAATCCACGTACTTAATTATTCATTTTGTTCACTTGATCATTATGCAAATCAAAAATTCATTTAGTAGCTTTCAAGTCTGTATAACAGCACTGATGCTAAATCTCGAAGCATTGGTGGTGTTTTTCTTTATGTAACTATCCGTTCATAAAAAGGTCTTCAAAGGGCTGGCCGATGTAAATGCCAGCAGGAGTTGCATGAATATTTAAGATGAACAAGGCTTGAGATTACTTCTATTTGCTGAATAAAAAGTACCTACTGAAGAAAAGCTTGCTAAAGACTTGATTCTAATTACAATCTGTTAGTGTAGCGATATCCAAAACGAGCAAAATGTAACTCATTCAAGTCTCATGCATCCCTTTCTTCAGTTAACTGATATTATCCATCTTTTCTCAATCAGTCTGCATAGGTTGTGCTTCGAAATAGCCCAAATCTGTATTGCCTCTATGACAAACCAATTAATTACTTGATACAACAGAAATTGAGCAGAAAGATGACCAGAATTGACATATATCAAGGCATTTTGTCCTTCTGCGCAGTGCAAGATTTATCACAAACTTTGCATTAAAGTCAGTATCAAGTGTAGCAGAAAGTCAGTATCAAGTGTAGCAGAATGAGATGCTGCTTTCTGCAGTCTGAAGAAAATGAAATACGTCCTGGACGAAGATGAAGTGCGGGTTTGACCACGCCAGTCTTCCACTGTTCCATGAAAATCCTGCTAAAAAAATAACTACCGACAAACCTTGTTTAAATAACTTCAGGCACTTGAGGATGGAGGTTTTGACACCCGTAGGACATTTAACTGACTTAGAATTCATCGATTTTCTTCTGGAGATAATTGAGTATGGAGTCCATGCCCTGAGGAGAGCCCCAGACCCTCTTAAGTGCCTCACATTCCCTCTCGTTGGCCTGCTCCAGGGCGGCCCGGTTAATGTTCCTCACCAGTGCTTTGGACTCGCGCAGAACCTTCAGTGTTTCCGGCAGCATTGGCATGACAAATACAATGAGGGGAACAAAATAAGAAAGAAAAGGGAAAGAAGGCACATGACTTATGGATGTGGATGCATTGTGAATTTGTACAGAAGTGTTATTATAACGGCATTTGAACAAAAAATACATGATGTTCCAATGATTTAAAATCCTCAAAGGTTTAAACAGGGTTTAAGCAGAGGTCGGATATCCACAGACTCCTCTGAATGTCTTCCAGAAACTTTTCAAATTAAAAGCTCTCATTTGATCTCAAAATAAAACATTGCTGCAAAAAAGTTCTCACTTTTATTTTGAAGGCAAAATCAATAAAGACGTAGTGATTGTGAGAAACTGTTGCTGTCATGACAGACATATTTCAGATCCAGCCGCTATCATATTAATCTGGCTGCGGCCACAGGCAGGATATTATTGCTGGGGGACAGTTTTGGCCCATGGGCCGCCTGTTGCTGACTACTGGTTTGAAGCATCATGTTGAAGGATAATGCTTATTTCCAAATTATTCTAAAAAGACTATGAGAATCAAATGCAGGAGTTACAATGGAAGGCCATTAAAGAAGAAAAAAAAAAAAACTCAATATGAAAAGTAGAGGGGACTGTGTGAACGTATGCATTGAGAAAATGTAAAAAAAAAAAAAAAAAAAAAAAAAAACTAAACCAAATGAAAGGATGACTTACGACTGAATTACAAGATACTAGCTCCTTGATCCGAGCCATTACTTCCTGTGTGAAGGTCCCTGGCCACAGAACCTGGGACACGAGTCCTTTGGCACAAGCCTCCTGAGCTGTCAACTTCCTCCCACTCAGTAGCATTTCATTAGCCTACATTGACAGTAGAGAAACAAGAAATCAGAATTTTAGGGATGCACAGTATTGGATTTTTGCAGATATTTTTCCAACTCTTTTTGGCTAATGGCTGATACCAATATACTTCTTTTTTAAGTCTCATAACAAATATTATAAATAAATTATTTTTATGTTGGCATTTTATTTGTAGTTGTAACATTTGTAGATGTTTTAAAGCAAAAGAGTTGTAAAAATTCAAAAGAAATCGATTAGAATTTAGGTTTTCATAATCCATTTAAAAATATATATCAATAACATTTATAAATAAATGTGTGTGTGTGTGTGTGTGTGTAAATTATTTAATTTACAAGTGTCACAAACAACAATAATTATTATTACAGCCTGCACAGACCTGATACAAGCATACAAGCAATAACAAAAAAGCCTGCCTAAAAAGATGAGTCTTAAAGCGAGATTTAAAAACTGAGGAGCTGCATGACTAAAGGTTTGTGACCACATTGAAATTGTGTGAATTCAACGGTGAACAAAGAGTTAGTACATAAGATGACCTTAAGAGTGCAAGTTGGAGAGTAGATATGGAGGTGGTCAGATCAGTATTATTGAGTGCCTCGTAAGAAAGAAGAATTTTAAAGTCAATGTGGTATTGAACTGGGAACCAATGCAAGTGTTGTAATAAGGGAGAAATGTGTTCAGTTATAGGAGTTCTGCAAATAATGTGTGCAGCTGAATTTTGTATGAACTGAAGTTTATTGAGAAGCTTTGAAGGCAGACCATAAAAAAAAAAAAAAAAAAAAAAAAAAAAAAAACACATTACAATGCACAATCCAGGAAGTGACTAAAGCTTGAACAAGAATCGCTGTGCTCTTTACCAAAAGACCCAGATGAAGAAGACTAATATTACATCTTTGGAAATATGCAGAGCGAACGACATGGTTTATATATGCTTCGCATGATAAAGCACTGTCAAAGATGAAACCCAATCCCCCCATTTATATTTATTTAAATAACAATCCAAAACATGCATTCACATATCAACACAACATGCATAACATTGCTGCTTGAATGTTTGTGAACCATTTTCATGCTTTCTGAAAGTCCTGAAAGTTGACAAAGATAACCCAATCAAAGAAATTAATGAAAATATATACTTTGTATTTTATTTGTTCAAGAAATTGGTCTAATATTACATATCTGTGAGCAGCAAAAGTATGTGAATCTCTAGGATTAGGTGTTCATTTGAAGGTGAAATTAGAGTCCATCTGTTCAGAGGTGTTTTTAATCAGTGAGATGACTATTAGGGGTTAGTGTGTGCGGGTTTATTTAAAGAATAGGAATCTATCAAAGTTTGGTCATGTTGTGGAAGTGTATCATGGCACAAACAAATGAGATCTCTGAGGACCTCAGAAAAAGAGTTGATGTTGTTCATCACGCTAGAAAAGTTTACAAAGTCATCTCTAAAGAGTTTGGACTCCACCAATCCACAGTCAGACAGACTGTGTACAATTGGAGGAAATTCAAGACCATTGTTACCCTCCCCAGGAGCGGTCACCCAACAAAGAACACTCTAAAAGCAAGACAGGTTAAAAGTCCACTAGGTTTCAAAGGACAGCATGATAACTTCAAAGCAACTAAAGAACTTTCTCACATTGGCTAATGATAAGGTTCATGAGTCCACCATCAGGAAATCGCAAGAAGAAAGCCACTCCTCTCCAAAAAGAACATTGCTGTCCATCTGCAATTTTCTAGATCATGTGGGCAAAGCCAGAGGAATACTGGAGAAATGTTTTGTGGATGGATGAGACCAAAATAGAACATTTGGTTTAAATGAGCAGCATTATGTTTGGAGAAAGAAAACACTGCATTCCAGCATAAGAACCTTATCCCATCTGTGAAACATCATGGTTTGGGCCTGTTTTTCACATTTGGTCCAGGATGGCTAGCCATTATTGATGGAACAATGAACTCTTAATTATTCCAGCACATTCTGAAGGAAAATGTCAGGACATCTTTCAGAGAACTGAATCTTAAGAGAAAGTGGGTCATGCAGCAAGACAACGACCACAAGCACACAAATTGTTCTACTGAAGAATGGTTAAAGGAGGCCAAAGCTAATGTTTTGGAATGACTGAGTCAATTTCCGAACCTTAATCCAATTAAATATTTTGTGTAAGGACCTAAAGAAAGCAGTTCATAGGAAGAACCCCACCAACATCACAGAGTTGAAGTGGTTCTGTACTGAGGAATGGGCTTAAAATTCCTACAAACCGGAATAGGACTGATCAGCAGTTTACAAGACATGCTACTTTCAGTTTTTCCTGCAAAAGGAGGACACACCAGATACTGAAAGCAAAGATTCATATACTTTTGCCACTCACAAATATTTAACCCTGGATAATTTTTCTCAATAAATAAATGACAAAGTATACATTTTCGTTTGCTTTGTTTGATTAGATTCTCTATCTACTTTCAGGATTTGTGAGAAATCTAATTATGTTTTGGGTCATATTTATGCAGAAATATAGAAAATTGTAAAAGGTTCACAAACTTTCAAGCAGCACCGTATGAACGAATACAAGAAAGAGAAAATATCAGTAAATCATAAGCAAAACCTTTCAGCATCAGCATCAGTTTGTCCACTTACAATTATACTTGGTTTTGGAAATAATTTATGTAAGGACGCCATATGGCAGTGATCTAAGACCTGGAACCCTTAAAATTAAGTCTTATTTTTTCCAAACTCAGGAATTGTAACACATTTCTGGCCACTATTTAAAAGAAGGGGGAAATAACGGTTTCCAATTAATTAAAATCAAGCGCCTTGCCAAAACAGAAGTGCAGGCGGTGCAGTGCAATTCACTTTTTGACAGTGTTATTTTCACATACGATACCAAATATGGCAGTTAAAGGATTTGCATAAACATCTTTACAAAATATTATGGAATAAGTGTGACCAAAAAACAGAGAGACTAGAACATAGCCAAAACATATGGGCTAATGTACATTAGCAGGGGACTGCTTACATCTTGTACAGGTGGGGTCAACAGAAGGATACATCTTTGCCAGCCTGGCCTTGGAAAGATGAAGTCTATGTACCACTTTAAATTGAATAAGTCTGTGTCTAACACAAATAGAAGACCTATGAATTCTATATATAGCCTCATTCCATTCGTCAGCTGTCAGGCAGATATTAAGGTCCAGTTGCCAGGAGTCTCTTTGTGCAGTTATAGAACTGGATAATAATGATACAAGTTTTATATACAAGCCAGAGATGGTTCCTCTTTGAACTGGGTTGTAAGAAAAAAGTTGATCAATAGGGTTTTGTTCAGGAAGGGAAGGAAAAGAGGAAAAATTCTTGCATGTGAAGTCGTGCACCTGTAGATATCTGAAAAAGTGGGCTTTAGGTATTTTAAATTGAGATTCTAATTGGGCAAAAGAAATGAAGCAGCCATCAGCAAAAAGATCTTTAAATGTTAAGATACATTTTTCTTGCCATAGCAAGAATACCTGGTAGTTCAGAGGCTGAGAAAATTTATGATTTCTGGCAACTGGGGCACAAATTGAACCTCTTTGCCATCCAAAATATTTGCGAATTTGGGCCTAAATCTAGTTCCATACCATTGGGTGCAATGATTGAGAGTCTAGACCCATCAGCAAGGGAGAAAATGGAAGAATTGAAAGCGAGGAAGGCAGGCAGGCTGAGGATTCTATCTGGACCCAATCCGGTAAATGATTTATGTAATGCGAACCTTGCCAATAAGTCAGAGCTCATATTACAAGCCCAGTAATATAAATATAAATTAGGGAGGGTCATCCCCCGTTCTTTAGGGTTTTGCAGAAATTATCGATGTATTCTGGGGGTTTCTTATTCCAAATATAAGATTATCTTATTTAAAAAAAAAAAAAAAAAATCTTAAATGTAAATAGGTAGGGATGCACCGGTTGACCGGCCGTAAATCAGAACCGGACGGTTTTTGCTTAAAATACTCAATCGGCAATCAGACGGTTTTTGGTCTTTTTTCGGCTGATTTTTCTGGAAGTACGCCCGTGTGCACAGACTACATTGTAATCATTCGCTATCATGTCATTTGTGTGGAAGTACGTCGAAATCTGTGCGCAGGACACGGGCAGCCGATCAGCACTGGAAGTGCAGAGCTACACGTCTGAGGCAAAGATAGCAGGAAGCGAACAGCCATTGTTGTACTGGCGCACAATTAAGCAAGAGGGTCTGGCTGCAGACTTGCACTTGCACTCTCAGACTTGCACTCTCAGATACTTGCACTTCTGCTAGTGACATCACTTGCAGTCTTTATTTTTTATTTTGTTGAATTTTTTTTATTACTTTTTGTTTGAATCTATCAACATTTTATAACAGTAGCCAGGTGGTGAAGACAAGAAAAAATAAACTAAATAACAATGTCACTTGCAACCTGCACTCTTCCCTACCTGTGACGTAACTTGCAATCAACACAAATTGTGCATGTTGCCAATGGAGACAAGACACTGTGGTGGTGATTAAAGGGATAGTTCACCCAAAAAGGAAATTTATGTCATTAATGACTCACCCTCATGTTGTTCCAAACACGTAAGACCTCCGTTCATCTTCAGATCACAGTTCAAGATATTTTAGATTTAGTCAGAGAGCTTTCTGTCCCTCCATTGAAAGTGTGTGTACGGTATACTGTCCATGTCCAGAAAGGTAAGAGAAACATCATCAAAGTAGTCCATGTGACATCAGAGGGTCAGTTAGAATTTGTTAAAGAATCAACAATACATCTTGAGCCAAAAATAGCAAAAACTATGACTTTATTCAGCATTGTCTTCTCTTCCGGGTCTGTTGTGAGCGCGTTCACCGCAGTGTAGTGATATCCGGTTCACGAACGAATCACTCAATGTAACCGGATCTTCTTGAACCAGTTCACCAAATCAAACTGAATCAAACTGATCACGTTTAGTCAACAACAAGACATATAGGCTAGGCCTACTGAATTGTCTTTATCATCTTAGTCTGTTATTAGGCCACATTAAGCATTTTGCTGAATGGCAGGACAAAGTTTGCACATTGTGTTCATAGCCATCTGCTTGCCTTGTAGTACATTAAATAATAACTATATATCGAATTTGGTCTTTTAATTGAACTTAATGTATCTTAATACATTATGCCATATTAAGTGTTTGTTTTTTCTACAGGAAGAAAATGCTTAACGAAAGACAATGTGCATTGCGTTCATATTCTGGTTTTCTGGCCACGGATTTGCCGGTCTTGTCTTTTTCTTGCAGGACCCTGTACGTTATAGTACTAAATTAGGTTTAACCGTTTAATCACCACCACAGCGTCTTGTCTCCATTGGCAACATGCACGATTTGTGTTGATTGCAAGTGACGTCACAGGTAGCGGAGAGTGCAAGTGGCGATTGCAAGTGACATTGTAATTTAGTTTCTTTTTTCGGTCTTCACCACCTAGCTACTGTTGTAAAATGTTGAGATATTCAAATAAAAAAGTTATCAATAAATAGAGCAAAAAATAAAAATAAAGACTGCAATTGACGTCACTAGCGGAAGTGCAAGTGTCTGAGAGTGCAAGTCTGAGAATGCAAGTGCAAGTCTGCAGCCAGACCCTTCTCCAAATAAGAGCCCCTTTCCCTGCGCGAGCGGACTGTATCTGTCCGCGCCCTGCACAAGCGGAAACAGTGAAGGGATGTTCAGCTCAACTTCTCGCGTGTTGTATGAGAAACGAAAGCGACTAAATTGTGACAAAACAGAAATGTTTTTTTTTTGTAAAGTAGAACTTGCATACACGTTTGAAAAGCCAGAAGTAAACATCAGTTCTGTATAGGATGATTATTTTTATTTTACATTATTTTCTCCAATTCTGCATTATCTTCAGATGGGATTTGAATTGAATTTAAAAAAGAATCAAGTTCAGAGAGTTAGTCAATTTCAGATGAATACAGGGCTGTATAGAATTGTTCAAAGAACAAATAGACTTCGAACTCACCCTTGGTGACCCTGCCATCATCTCTAGTGAATGGATGTTATAATATTTGTAGTTGAGTACCGTTTTATTTGTTGCCCCTTTCACACTGCACGTTGGACCCGGGAAAATTGTCGGAACATTGCCGGGTCGCCTTCTGTGCGAACGCAAACACGTATCGGGATTGATTCCGGGATTGATCCCGGGTCGGGGACCTAGTTACATTGCCGGGTTCAGCGCTGTGTGAACAAAAGCCAGAACCAATGCCGTAAAGGGTGTGCCGTAGTGATGACGCACGTTATCATGCAACTTTTTTTACCAGGTGTTTTGAAGGCAGATCAACGTTCGCGACAAAATAATATGTGCAAACTGTAATGAAGCAGAGATCAGTTAGTTCCTCACTTTCCACGGTGACGCTGAGATCGTTTGCCAGCTTCAGTGAAAGTTAACATGCCTAGTGTTTTCGACTTTTACATTACACGTAACATCCTGATGTCACGTGTCTTTATGGGACCTTTAGGGGTTGTGTGTGAACGCACGCACATATTCTGGATAATCACTGCCAGTGTGAAAGGGGCAAAATCTAGCGACCCGGGAACAATTGCCGGGACACATTACCCATGTATTTTCCGGAATCACAGTGTGAAAGGGGCTTTTTCTGTCTGTTCAGATGTTATTAGATCAATCTCTGTCTGTATGTATATTTAATTTAGTTAATAAATTAAATTTAGTTTTTAGTTTTCTCTTCTCCCATGATGAAAATGGGAGAAGATTTAGTTGTATTGTAAGCCGTTTTTGAAGACCGATCCAAAGTAGGGTGGAGCACACAGTTAAAGTCTCCTCCCAGGATTAATGTGTGTGTTGTCAAATTGGAAAAACTGGTTAAACATTTTTTGTATTTTTATAAATGATACATTGGCCCAATTAGGGGCATAAAAATGGCTAATATCAAGGGAACATTATATAATGAACCAGTTATTATTACAAATCTTCCCCCTTTATCACTTTGGACATTACACACACAGAATGGGTGTTTTTACTAATAAGAATTGTGGTCCCTCAAGATCTTGAATGAAAATCTGAGTGTTATATTTGCCCCATCTAAACTTTTTGTAGTTCATAATGATCAGCTGATATTAAGTGAGTTTCTTGGAGAAATTATATATTTGCCACCAGTCTCTTTAAATGGGTAAGGATCTTATTGCACTTAAAGGGTTAGTTCACCCATATATAAAAATTATGTCATTAATGACTTACGTTAAAAAACCCGTAGGTTAACAAGGCTTCATCTCATTGCTAGTTTTACTTGATCTAAGTGCAGCGTTCGACACCATAGATCATGACATATTCATAGATCGATTAAAAAACTATACAGGTATTCAAGGGCAGGCTCTAAGATGGTTTAGATCCTACCTGTCAGATCGCTACCATTTTGTTTATTTAAATGGAGAGTCATCTCATTTATCACCAGTAAAATATGGAGTGCCACAAGGATCTGTCCTAGGTCCTCTTCTATTTTCAATATACATGTTGCCCCTTGGTAATATTTTTAGAAAATAAGGGATTAGTTTCCACTGTTATGCTGATGATACTTAACTATATATCTCAACGAGACCAGATTAAACTTCTAAATTATCTAAACTAACAGAGTGTGTTAAAAATGTAAAATATTGGATGATCAATAATTTTATCCTATTAAATTAGGATAAGACCGAGATATTACTTACTGGACCAAAAAACAGTACACAGAATCTAGTAGACTACAGTTTACAACTAGACGGATGTACAGTTACTTCCTCTACAGTCAAAAATCTGGGTGTTATATTAGACAGTAACTTGTCTTTTGAAAACCATAAGTTTAATTTTAATAGTAAAGCTACTTTGTTTGCCAAAAAAGGTTGCTTAATTTTAAGTAATTAAAAGACAAATAAAATGTTTCATACCTTGATTTGATAAAAATGTAAATACACAGAATTTTTGAGGGGAAAATCATTAGGCTTCTTTAAAAAAAAAAAATTACGTTGTTTTATGCATTCAAATAATTAGACATGCTCAAACAGAATTTGGTAACTAAAAAAATATGGTGAGGAAAATTAAACATTTCATACAGCCCTATAATCATATCATTTTTGTTAAACTTATTAACTTGATTTGAAAATGTATAAGTTTCATGATTTTATTTAATTAGACTTACTTTGATTATTTTTTTCAGTATCCATTTGAAAAACAATCGGTTAATCAATCGGTATCGGATCAGTGTGGTCCAACCTAGATATCGGTATCGGCAAAATCCAATATTTACTTAATATTATATCTGTAATTATATGCTTACTAATTTTATGAATGTTTTTTCATATATACATGAATATATACTCATCAAACATTTAGAATTTACGATTTTTGAAGTTTACTGATAAATCCCTCATGCTCACGGTGCATCTTGGTGTTGGACAAAGAAAAGAACATGAAGAATTATAGCAAAAACAGATAACTCAGTTTTTTATATTCAAAAATCAAGTTTTTTTTATTATGATATTTTTTTTTGTTTTATTGTGTTAGTTACTGCAGTTTGACAGATTAACTGGAATGCACAATGAAAATTGTTGTCTGTTTTTGTAAATTAACTCTTCATATATGTATGATTTAACAGCAGCAGCGATGATGAGCACCAGTCATTGTTTCCATATTTCTTATTTCTCATGCCTGCTTTAACCCGCTGGTTGGGATCAAACAGACAAGGCAGTACTGTCACAAGCGGAGGTAGTCACTCCACAAATCTTGCCAGTGGATTTCTCTTTCGTCAAAAGCTCTGCTGCCATGTTACTCCATAAATTGATACTATAAATACATTTTCAGGCTAATGAACGACTTCTGATTTTTTTTAAGTCAACTTTTATGTGATGAAAGTCAAGTCGAAGTCGACTAGTCACTGATGACATCATTAATGAACAAATAAGTCTGGAGCTGTGACAAACCCATTGTGCACAGCTATGGCATATGACACAGCACTACCCACAAGGCTATTGCACCTATAACATCTAATTTTTATCAGTTCTTTTGCCTTTGGGTCATTTTATTTCTCACAGATTTCTGCTCGTTCTAAAGCAGATATTAATAAAGTAGCACAGTAACGATTACATTTATATGAATGCATGAGTGAGAGCGATTGTGTGTGTGAATTATTTCTACATGGCAGCATCTCTCTAGTAGTAGTTACGTTGTTGGATGTAGTTATTAAGAAATATATGCTTGATTTTTTCAGTTTCTAAGTTATTTTATTGAGAAATCAAAGAACAGTGTTGACAGTACATTTCCCCGCTGAATGATTCTGTGTGGGCACGATTTATGCGTGATGTATGAGCTACTGTCTGTTCCCTATGTGTATGCAATACAGTGCAGCAATCCATTAGATTAGGAAAGCAATTAACTTACCTGTAGAATAAGCTGTTTAGCATGTGCATTCTCCCGTTCAATTTTGAGCACCAGTAATGTAATCAAACTTGTCTTGTTGAGCTTTACATTATATATATTTAGTATGTATTTAGTATACATTTATTTGTCATTTTAGCTGTTTGGAAATGAAGCGTAAATGTGGAAGTCCTTCAAAGATTTATTATCCTGTTGCGCCCTCTATAGATACTGTGACTAGTCGACATCAAGCTTAAAGCGTCATGGCAGAGCATTGAAGTCGACTAGTTGATTAGTCTCTGCAACCCCAACACACACACACACACACACACACACACACACACACACCAAAAAAGACAAGTTATTCATGCAGAGGCACACTTGATGTACTCACCGAGGCAACTCCCATGATGAGAGGGAATGTCACGGAGGAGCAGGCATCTGGGGTTTGGCCAAAGATTGTGTAAGGAGTCTGGAACCAAGCCTTCTCATTGGCCCAAATGACATCACACAGGGGCAAGATAGACGCTCCAAGCCCAATGGCAGGCCCATTCACAGCAGCAATGATGGGCTTCTTGAACTGAATAAATGTGTTGACGAAAGTTCTGAAGACACAGAAAACACACTGGTTTATATATAGCTACTATGACTGTATGTCACGTCACTCACTCACACATCACTCACTATTACAAAACATTCTCTGGTGGTAAAATAGCTGTCATAATATTTATATTCTCATCATTTTGTACCTGATTGTCTCCGCCATTTTGATACTTTCTTTTTTCCTATCATCCGTGAGCCGCCTAATAAAATAGATGAAGTCGAGGCCAAAACAGAAGACGTTTCCCACGGCGCTCAGTAGAACAAGTTTACTGTCATCAGCTGCAGCTGTGGCCATGGCACTCTGAACCTCTTTCATGACCTGAAAACCATTTGAGTGATGATATATCACTTCAGAAGGGGGTGGGGGGGTGACCAATATCACAGTACGAGTAATATCATATATAATAGAAACCTAGTTACACTGTGTCTATGTCAGAATGTGACAAGACGTGTCAAAACAAAATGGCTTCCATTACATGCACCTTTCTATGTCACAGTCTGGAAAGAATACTATATATTAACTGTATGGCATCAGTTGGTGTCATACCATCCATCCGTAATTCAGAGATTGAGGTTTTTACTTTTTAAACTATACAAACCAATGAGTAAAATGTCAAGATACTTAAAAAGTCAAAACTCTTTTTGTGCGTGTATTTTAAATCGAAAGTCAAATTAACATTTCTAACATGAAATATATTTGTACTCACATCAGGATTCAGGGAGTTGTTCTCAGAGGTCTTTGTAGAAAACAGAATGTGTGTGAAGCCATCTTGTTTCTTGACTACAATGTCCCTGTAGCGGTAAGCACTCTCAGTTTGACGAACACTGAAGCGCAGACGCTTGTCGAAAGTTGCACGGTCCTCAAAACGCCTTTTGCCTGTCAGCCCTGAGCTGCTCATCACTCCTGCTGCACCACTCTGAGTAATGGCTGTCCCATTTGCAGACGAGGCCTCCATGAGGGTAGTCACGCCTATGAAACAACATCAAATGCAAAAATTAATGAATAAAATATGATATAAATAAAATATAGCAATACTATAATAATAACCATATATATGATAAAATCACCATTTTATTATTTTGTAAATATTAATAAATATATTAGTGCTGTCAAACGAATAATCACGATTAATCACATCCAAAATAAAAGTTTTTGTTTACATAATACATGCGTCCTGTTTATTTCTTATGTATAAATAAATACACACACATTCAGTTTATATTTTGAAAATATTTACATGTATATACATTCATATATAAATGTATATATTAT
This sequence comes from Carassius carassius, assembly GCF_963082965.1. NCBI lineage: Eukaryota > Metazoa > Chordata > Actinopteri > Cypriniformes > Cyprinidae > Carassius > Carassius carassius. Next base: position 18,001,051 of record NC_081774.1, on the reverse strand, counting down.
ATAAATATATACTATATACACATTCATATATAAATGTATATATTATATAAATATATACATGCATGTGTTTGCATTTACATATACATCATAAATATACACAGTACACACTCATTATGTAAACAAAAACTGCTTTTTGGATGCGATTAATCATTTGACAGCACTAAAATATATAATTATTTAAAATAAATACCTAAAAATTAAGCTGTTTTCAACATTAATTAACTGTTTCTTAAACACTAAATCGGCATGTTCAAATTATTTCTGAAGGAAAATGTGACACTGATGATTGGAGGAATGACATTGAAAAAGAAAACAATCCGCTTTGCCATCAGGAATACATTACTTTAAAATATATATAAAAAAATAATAATCATTTTAAATTGTAATAATATTTCAAAATACTACTGTTTTTAATGCATTTCTGATCAAATAAATCTTGTGCCGCATTTCCACCGAAATTACCCGGAACATTTGTACCAGGAACTTTTTTCCCCCCAGACCTGTTGCTTCCTGCATTTCCACTGCGGTGTAAAGTAACGGGGAAGATTAGGCAAATAGACTGGTGACGTAGTTCTGTGCGCGTTTCTCAATACAAAGTGCGCCGATTTTGGACGTGCATCCTGGGTAGTTCAGACTTTCGCATTCGACTCGGGAGTGTGATGTCCGCGATGATGCAAATCCGGTAATTCTGCAAACAGCAGCGTACTTGATAACATCAGTCAGCTTGCCTTGACTACTGCAATTTTCCTCGCTGTACATTTACAATAAAACAAATTATGATATCAAATACCACTGCCTCCTTTCGTTTTCATTTAAACATAATAGCAGCTGCAGACATGTACTTGGTTCAGGGATATGTGTATAAATGAAATATTATATCAATTTGCCTTTTTTATTTAAATTTTAGAATATAGATAAATTGAATACAGACCAAAGTTAACCTGTTAGATTTACCCAAAAAGAATTATATTTTAGGTTTAACCACTAAAGAGACATCAAAGCCAGCAGCACATATCAGAAGGTCTAGCCGAGGTGAGGCTGCTCTCGGCAGATAGATGATTACTGAGCTCCCGCTGATCACGTGGAGCTCACGTCTCCGAAATCTGTGAAACACATTTTTAAATAGGCGCTGTCTTTATAAATAAACCACAGATTTGAGTTTTAAACGTCTACATTCTCGCCTGAAATACTTTTAAAATTACATTTCATGACATAAATAACAGTAATATTTTGAAAATGATCCAAATAAATGGTGGTCGAAATCACAATGCTGCGTGAACTCAATCAATCAGGATGTTTAGCGCCCATGTCCCGCCCCCGAAAGTTCCGGAACTTTGAAAAAGTACTACCTCCGAAGCAGGGACTTTCTGAGGGGCATTTTTTTTAACCCGGAACTTTATTTAGTTCCTGGTTCCTGTGGTGGAAACACACAGAGTCCAGGCCCAAAGTCCCTAGTTCCTGGGTAAAGTTCCTGCGGTGGAAACGCGGCTTTGGTGAGCATAAGAGACTTCATTTATAAATATTGAAAAATTGTACTGAACTGAACTTTTGAAGAGTTGTGTATATTTATGGATGCAACATCATGGCCTGAAATTAATTAATTTTAGTCAAAATCATCTGCAAGTATTAACACAAATTATTAGTTAGATCTATTGCATTTTAAAATGGACATAAATTTCAAGATGTGAGTTTTTTCTTCTGTTATACAAAACAAGACAATGGAAAACTAGTATCGTCATATTCAGGATAACATACACCTTCTGAATCGACTCCAGGAGGTACCCTCAAAAATCACTTGATGTTCTGCAGCAACACATTTGCTTTCATTCAGCAAGTGCTTGTTTATTAGCGTTTATTATGTTGTTCCATAACTAGAAACACACAATGCATTAAATTATACGAGTAGGGCTGAAACAAACAAATTTAGTGGTGCTTCCAGGCCTGGAACTAATACACTCTACTAAACCTCAAAAGAATGTAATGTTCTCAGTGTAAGTCGAGAGGACTCTACCTTTCCCATTTAATGTGTGGACGGCAGTGGGGGTAATGGGAATCTGCGGTGGCGTAAGGGCTGTTTGTGTTCTGGGCCTGGTGCCCATACGAGCCCGTTCCTCTCCTTGTACACGCACTGCTCTGTTGGGTTTCTCCAGCAAGGCCACTTCAGGGGGCACAGCATCTGGCTCTTGGCCTCCCTGCTCCAGACTGTGCGCTGCCTCACTGGGAGACTCTTCTGTGTCAGTGCGGCTGTTCATTGGGCTCTTCGGCACTAGGATTTTGATGCCAGATTTAGCCAGGTCCATACTTCGCCGCAGCGCGCTAACAGTGGGAACAGCTGTTGTCGCTGCCGTCGGAGCCATGTCAGTGACTGCACTCGTAACGGCAGTGCCACTGCTACTCAAGCCAGCCAATCGCTTACTTTTCTGCTGATGTGCATCACTGTTGTGCGTTGACTGCTGTGCTGGCTGAAGCCGTTTTGTGGAGAGTGTGCTTGGGGTGGGTGGAGAGGTCTTCACTGTGTTATGACTTGCTGAGGATTGCTGAGGCCTGCTGATTTGTTTGCGGGCGTTGATGCTAGTGTTGCCTCCGGCTGTACTGGGAGAGCTGCGTGCGGAACGAAGAGTTCCGTCTTTCTGCTTCTCGCTGTGTTGCCGGTTAAATTCATGGATGAACTCGACGCAGCTGGACAGGTGATTCTCTGGCTCCCAGGTGTCTCCATCAAAGCCATAGCCTCTCCAGCGGACCAGGTACTCAGTCTTGCCCTTTCTGTTCTTACGTTTGCCTACTATTCTCTCCACCTAAAGAGGGGCATGCAGATAAAGTATGGCTTAGTGCAATTTATGTAAAATAATGCTGGAGATTGAAAGACTAAAGAACAGCATTTACTCAAAAGTTATGAAGGAAAAGGCAATTTATATCAATACACTTTTACTTATGTTTTTAAAGCAGATGTAAAAGTTCCATATTTATAGCAATTATTACATATGCTAGATAAATTAAAAGCAGGTAGTTGTAAAAAATCAAATGTGACCCTGGACCACAAAACAAGTCATAAGGGTCAATTTTTTGAAACTGAGATTTAGGCTATACATCTGAGGCTGAAAGCTGAATAAATAAGCTTCCCATTGATGAGAGTGCAAAAAAATCTAAACATTGAGATAAGTAATAAGTCCAAATGTAGTTCTTAGCAATGCATATTACTAATCAAAAATGATGTTTTGATATACAGTTCCCCCCACAAGTATTAGAACAGTAAAGACAAAATTGCTTTCTCTGCTGTGGAGTCAAGACATTTGCAAATATGATTAAAAGATGAATATGTGACAAAACTACAGAATGTCACATTTTATTATTAGGTCTTTCGACACATACATGTTTTACCAAATAAAAAGGACAGCACTTTTAGAGTTCATCCCACTATTTGATGTGAGCATAAATATTGGAACAGTCGAATTTAAGGCAGATGTAAAATATTAAAATGTAATATTTAGTTGCAGATCCCTTGCACACAATCAGAGCAGTGAGTCTGCAACCCATAGACATCACAAGACTCTTGGTCTCATGCTTTGAAATGGTATTCCCCAGCCTTTAATGCAGCCAATTCCAACGGTTGCTTGTTTTGGGGAGCTTCTCTTTAGTCTCCTTTTCAGATGGTGAAATTAATGTTCAATTGGATTTAAATCTGTAGATTGATTTGGGCAATCTAAGTTTTTTTTTGCCCTGATAAAGTCCTTGACTGAACTGGCAGGGTGTTTTGGGTCATTGTCCTGATCCAATTTGGAGTGCATTCTAATGAGTTTGGTGGCATTTTCTTGAATATTGGTAGCCAAGATGATTTTGTACCCTTCCAAATTCATTCTGCTACTGCCATCATACATGAAGTCATCATTAAAATGAAGAGGTCCTGTTCTAGAGACAGCCATGCATGCCCATTCTATGACACCACCTCTACCAAGCTTTACAGATGCGGTTGTATGCTTAGGATCATTTGCAGTTCCCTTTTTTTCTCCACACTTTTGCTTTTCAATCACTTAGATAAAGGGGAATCTTTGTCTCATCAGTCCATCAACTCAGTTCCAAAACTCTATTGGCTCACATTTGTGAAGAATCTTGCATTGCTATTTTTGGTGCTGATCAGAGGTTTGCATCTTGCTGTGTAGCTTCTGTAATTGTGTCAAATTCTCCTGAGAACTGTAGATTGACAGAGCATCACCCCAGATTTCTGGAGGTTGTTGGTGATTTTACAGACATGTATTTTAGGGTTCATTTTCACAGCTTTTATGATTTGTCTGTCATAAACTACTGTTGTTTTTCTCAGCCGATGAGGTCATCGTTGGTTGCGGATGTCGCTAGTAGTTTCAAAACTCTTGATTTATCCATGCCATTGTTTTTCCCATAGTTCTAATTGACTTCCTCTTTTCTCTTAGTATCCACATTGCTTGCATTTCTTTCAGAGTCAGCTTCCTCGTCTTCATCATGGTTTGTGTGTGTCATCGTTGAATGCAAGACTTGGAAGCAATGGATATAACTGATAAGACACATTCCCTGCTTTAAATATCTGAAGAATTAATGCAACAGGACACAGCTGAACACTTAGAAAGACCTGTGAGGCAACTGTTCCAATACTTATACTCAGATTAGATAGGGAGATGAAACTCATCTTTTAATCATATTTACAGATTTTTTGACTCCAAAGCAAACGGAACAATTGTCTTTACTGTTCCAATACTTATGGAGGGAAATGTATTTACGGTAGGAAATGTACAAAATATCTTCATGGAACATGATCTTTACACCTCCCATTACAAAACACGCCCCATAGTATAGTCCCGCCCCACACGGAGCCGTTGTTAACTGACAAGCTGCGCAAATCCAAGCTGATAATGAACATGGATTTGCGCAGCTGCTCTATGTGAAATCACGCACCTGATGGAATTTACTGCTGATTAGATAACCGGCTTTACTGAAGAGATGCGCATTAATCATCGGCCGATATATATTGTGTACATCTACTTGGTAGTGTAATATAAACAGAGATATGGACAATGATCAGATATTTCTGTTTTTGGGACTCCTTTTTTATCTCATATTTATTGTCTAATCGTGCTGAGAAGGGTTTGTAATCGTGCTACGCCGTACCAGGCTCACGTGGAAATACAACAGTAACCGTATCTGACACTACTTAGAACTGATCGGCCCGATAGTAAAAACCGCTATATTCAAGCGCGAATGAAGACAATTTTGCGGGGGATGACAGATGTTCAAAAAAAGAAAAAGATTATTCGAATCTCAAAATTTAAAATCAAATGCCAACCCACCGAATGAATATTCTGGTCCAGCCCTAATAGAAATATTACCAAATGTTAGAATTAGACACTTTGACAATATGCCGGTGATAACAGCAAAGAGTAAAAAACGATCCAACCGCATGTTGACACACGTCATTAACTGCTCACCTGTGACGTGCTCTGTGAAGGACCATAAATATAGATGAAGATTATTAGGTTGAACGTTCAGAATACGATTCCATAGGTTATATTTCAGCACGAATTTCGCGAATGAACAGTGACTCTTTAGTAGCACGTAGAACGCGTTCATGTCAAGTAAAGTTTTTGGGAAAAGCACGTGGATTTGCGGAGAGCGTTTATAACCTTGCACGTAGAGAGCGCTCTTCAGAGTGAAGATACATCGTTATCGGGAAACTCGCGCATAGGCTACTCCCAAATATATTTTTAGGTCGCACAGATTAAATTTCAGGAGCATATGCAACAAAAATGTTGGCAATTTCAAGCCTTGTAGAAGCTGCTAAACTTTCTAGCTAGAAGTAAGCAATAACCAACGTGGCGTTACTTTGCTAAGTTAGCCCAGAATCGTTTAACATTAATGTTATGGAATCATGACAAAAGTGATCAATAGATTGGTTAAATTTTACTAGACCTGCATATAAAAATGAAAGACAATATATTGGATTTGCTTACATGAATCATCCGTGTTCACTGTCTTCAGCGTCAGTCAACTGAAGCTGTTCATGTGAGTAGATGGTTGGGTGTGTGCGCATTCATAACGGTGCGCGTACACTTTGAACTTCAATCGTGACAAATGATTGGACTACTTGCGGAGTGACATGACGACATGAATCAGACACACAAAAAACGTTGACAGCGGTGAGCGGTCATTATGTTTACCAATACACGAGCAAAAACAAAAGCCGGATTTCCCCGGAAGAATCACACCCCTGATACATGAGACACTGCAAGAGATGTGGACACAACAGTCAAACACATCCATGTTTACATAGAAAAAAACTATGGAAAAGCAGTGCAATCGAATAAAAAAAAACCCGTAAAGAGCTAGTACTGTATGTCTGATATTTTATGTTTGCATCATGGTGACAGGCTGAAAGCTGCTGTTGTTTGAAATGTTGTCAGAACATTTATAGTTAATAACAGTCTACTGGTGTTATACCTTCAGTCATTTTGAATTTGAATTACCTTGACTTTTGAAATGTTTTAAAAAGCATTTTCTTCGTACTATTTCTGAACACATAATATGTAAAAACATGTTTGTACAATAAGTAGTTGTAATTAACCGTAATTCCTCAAATAAAAACCGGTCTTAAATAAAGGCCGGGGGAAAATTTGTGCAGCAGAGCCAGATAATGAACGTACATGCCCACTGCTGGAGCATTTCTCGTTCTCGAGTCAAGAACCAGTTGCATCGGTTTTCGGATCACCAGTACACTGAACCGAGAACCGCTTCTGTCGGACGTGTCCGATTCGAGAACCGAAGAGCTGATGATACTGCGCATGCGTGATTCAGTGTGAAGCAGACAGACACCGAGCGCGTCTGAACCGAACTGATTATTTTGGTGATTGATTCTGAACTGATTCTGTGCTAATGTTATGATCTCTGTCCACTGGAATGCTATCGTTTTTAATTTAAAACGGGTTATTTAAAACAATTACTTATCAAACAGATGGAATTAGAAATAAAGGCCTGCCTCTAATAAAATCCTGCTTCAAATAAAAGCCTGTTACCTTCTGCAGTTCAGGTAAATAAAGGCCCCGGCTTTTATTTGAGAAATAATGGTATGCATCTTTTTGCTGCAAAGATATTTAACAAGTGATTTGTTTAACATTATATCATGTGTTCATGTGTGCTGCACTTGGAATAGAATTTTCGTTTTAACTAGTGGGTTAATAAAGAAAAAGTTTTTTTGAATCATGTTGTAGTTACATTTTCAAGTTGACTAGCTAAAAATCGTATTAAAAAAAAAAAAAAAAACTAGAATCGGTCAAACATTATGGAAAAACAGATTTAAATTTTTTGCCAAATCGCCCAGCCCTAGCTGTATCCCTTCTAGCCAAGTTCTGTAGTCTGTACTCATAAATACAGACAAATAATGTCTTTTAAAGACATCTTAACACTATTGACTGAATGTCAAGAAAGATTCATTTAGGTTTTGATTAGTTCTGGATGAAGTGTTCTTTACAACCCTCATTTACTCTGATCATCTTTCATCATGGAATCTGTCATCATTTTTTAAGTATTATAGATTCACACTCTTCTACTGGCTTCAAGGTTTATCACATCAGTTTGGAAAGAAAACCCAACATATAGTTTGCCACATAATTTCAATAAAAGACTTGGTATTGAAAACACACACCAGAAAGCTTAATGACTAGTGCATGAATAATGTTTCACTACAGCATTTCCATACATTTGTTATATAGCATTTGGAACGGTTTAAAGACTCATGTGGTCTGAGTTCTGATGAAGCATCTCCCTTTTCTTCCCATCAGTCTGTAGTTCACAGATGTTAAAGTTACAACTGTGTAGCTCTTGTTCCTGTTCCTCTTGTTCCTTTTGTCACACTGGACGTGCGATTTCAGTCCCAAATTTGTTAATCAGATCATTCTTTTCCCATAACAGCAAATCAACAACTCAAATTTTTAAAACATCATCTGCTATCAGTTTATTGAACAAATAATTCAACAAAAAGATGCCCTTGGGATAGCATATGGTTTTACAGATTAGGTTCATTTAACACAAGGGCAAAGTTCTCCAACTCATGAGGGAGACAAAATTATCTATGATTCTGTAAGTATTTTCAGAAAAATATCCAATAAAGATGGCAATCAACTCAGAAACAATGGTGCATTATAAGACTATTGACTTAATGTCTTTAAGAATACATATTATTATTTCACATATCAGAATATTGCTAAATATTATTATGCAATTATATGCTCTACTCAATTATATTATTTGCAACACTTAAAGGGATAGTTCACCCAAATAGAAAAATTATGTCATTAATAACTTACCCTCATGTTGTTCCAAACCCGTAAGACTCGTACCCGTATAAACCCGTTTATCTTTGGAACACAGTTTAAGATATTTTAGATTTAGTCCGAGAGCTCTCAGTCCCTCCATTGAAGCTGTGTGAACGGTATACTGTCCATGTCCAGAAAGGTAAGAAAAACATCATCAAAGTAGTCCATGTGACATTAGCGGGACAGTTAGAATTTTCTGAAGCATCGAAAATACATTTGTCCAAAAATAGCAAAAACTACGACTTTATTCAGCATTGTCTTCTCTTCCGTTTCTGTTGTGAGAGAGTTCAAAACAAAGCAGTTTGTGATACCCAGTTCGCGAACGAATCATCCGATGTAACTGGATCTTTTTGAACCAGTTCACCAAATCGAACTGAATCATTTGAAACAGTTCGCGTTAGGGCTGCACGATGTGTCGTTTAAGCATCGATATCGCGATGTACGAATCCACGATAGTCACATCGCAGGATGTGCGATGTAGGCTGTCGTAGTTGATCCGTTATTCATTAACTGTACGGGCCAGCTACTCCCCTGCCCTTGACGAATGTGATTCGCGGATTAATTGCACAGCTTAACCATCATAGAGTGAAAGTTTATAATTGACAGGACTGAAAACCACATGCAAGTTTAACAGGGCAGAGAGAGAGGGAGCGTGAGAGAGACAGAGAGCGCGAGAGAGAGAGAGAGCGCGCGAGAGACAGAGAGAGAGAGAGAGAGCGCGCGAGAGAGAGAGCGCGCGAGAGAGAGCGCGAGAGAGAGAGAGAGAGCGCGCGCGCGCGAGAGAGAGCGCGATAGAGAGAGAGAGAGAGAGAGAGCGCGCGCGCGAGAGAGACAGAGAGAGAGAGAGAGAGCGCGCGCTCGCGAGAGAGACAGGGAGAGAGAGCGCGCGCGAGAGAGACAGACAGAGAGAGACAGACAGAGAGACAGACAGAGAGAGTACATTAGAAAGTACCATCAATGTTTATAGAAATGTATATGGATTTATTTTGCATGTAATTTTTTTTTCTTATAAATATATATGTATTTTTGTTTTGTTTGTTTCTATTCTGCTATGTACAATGTTGGCAATATGTACCTTTGTATGTCATGCCAATAAAGCAATATGAATTGAATTGAGAGAGAGAGAGAGAGAGAGACACAGAGAGAGAGCGAGCCATTTTCAAACAACACGAGCGCTGTCTTGCTCTCTCTCCCTCGCGCATATGGTGGTGTCGATGTTTAAATCATTTAAAATGAGAATGTAAGTGTGCTCACCCCATTTTTGTTTGTAAGAATAAATATCGCAATATATATCGCAGAAAAATAAAATATCGCAATGTCATTTTTTCCCAATATCGTGCAGCCCTAGTTCGCGTCTCCAATACGCATTAATCCACAAATGACTTAAGCTGTTAACTTTTTTTATGTGGCTGACACTCCCTCGGAGTTAAAACAAACCAATATCCCAGAGTAATTCATTTACTCAAACAGTACACTGACTGAACTGCTGTGAAGAGAGAACTGAAGATGAACACCGAGCCGAGCCAGATAATGACTCGTTCATGAGTCAAGAACCAGTTGCATCGGTTTTCGGATCACCAGTAGTTCTTTCGGACAGTTCAATTCAATAAACCGGTTGAAGAAAATGGTTCACCGGTTCTTTTGCGCTCAACGTAATGGCGTCATTGGCGATGATTGCCCTTGATTCAAGCCTTTGGTTTACCCGCGCTCATAACACTAGCACAGAATCAGTTCAGAATCAATCACCAAAAGAATCAGTTCAGTTCAGACGCTCTGTGTGTCCGTCTGATTCATGCTAAATCACACATTAATCGGACGCGTCTGACAGAAATGGTTCTCGACTCGAGAACGAGTCAGTCTATTGTTCGTTATCTGGCTCGGGTCGGTGTTCATCTTCAGTTCTCTCTTCACAGCAGTTCAGTCAGTGTACTGTTTGAGTACATGAATTACTCCGGGATATTGGTTTGTCTTAACTCCGAGGGAGTGTCAGGCACATTAAAAAGTTACCAGCTTAAGTCATTTGTGGATTAATGCGTATTGGAGATGCGAACCGTTTAAAACGATTCCGTTCGATTTGGTGAATTGGTTCAAGAAGATCCGGTTACATCGAATGATTCGTTCGCGAACCGGATATCACAAACTGCTTTGTTTTGAACTCTCTCTCACAACAGACACGGAAGAGAAGACAATGCTGAATAAAGTCGTAGTTTTTGCTATTTTTGGACCACAATGTATTTTGGATGCTTCAAAAAATTCTAACTGACCCTCTTATGTCACGTGGACTACTTTGATGATGTTTTTCTTACCTTTCTGGACATGGACAGTATACCGTACACAGCTTCAATGGAGGGACTGAGAGCTCTCAGACTAAATCTAAAATATCTTAAACTGTGTTCCAAAGATAAACGGAGGTCTCACGGGTTTGGAACAACAAGAGGGTAAGTTATTAATGACATAATTTTGCTATTTGGGTGAACTATCCCTTTAATGGTGGTCACTGCTGAGGTCTTCTTATTTCCAGAGTAATGATGACTGGTGAAATTGGTGGATCTCTCTTTTAGTTTATGTGTAGTGTAGTTTTATTTAGTGTAAATTAAGCAATTTAAATTTTAAAAAGGTTTGGATCACACTAACTTGCAGATACAGAAGCATACCACTGCTAACAAGCTTGGAAAAATGGCAGGTCTGTCTATAAAGATTAATAGGTTATTGCTAACTGAGAAAATGAATGGCATGTTTCAACCAGAACCTTTGTGTTCTATAAAGTTTAATACACTTGTATTAAACCAAGAACATTTAAAACTTTCAAGACTTTCAAGAGAGATTGGAAGACGAAATAAATACCTTTTTATTTCAGTACTTATCGAGTCAACATCTGGGGTGCAAATAGTAGAAATGAAACAATTTGCCCAAGCCACAACCAGAAATGCACCATTTGTTTGAAAAAACATGGAAATGGATCATGACTAAGAGTTTTGGTATTGCCAGCAGAATGTACAATAGTAACAAGGTCTGTAAAAATGGGGACATTATTCATCCAGGTCTTTATAAAATGGTCAAACATGTTTAAATAGATTGGTTCTCTTCATCATGCCTTTGTAACACTTTTGATCTAATCAACAAATGTATCCCAATACGCACATTAGTTCTAATCTCTTATGTAGTCCTTAGTAACTAATTAGCCTATTCATCTGACCATTTCTCAATACATCATGCAACCATATTTGACATAATTCAGAGGACTGATGTGACTGCATACTTCAAGTATATTCACGCAGCACAAACGTGAGATATGTACTGATCACCCCAAGATTTTCCATCATAACACCAGTTTAAAAGGCTGAGAACAACCTAAACCATACTTAACTAAATCATTAGATTGAATGTCAATCCATCAAACATACCAACAAGTGACATCGGACTTTTTTTATGAGAAATGATACGCCATGTTCACTCTATTTACTTTAATTCTGAACATAGCCTCAAAACTTAAGAATGATCTAACTGGAAATGAAACCAAGCAAAGGCGATCAAAACACAAGAGTGCTGGATGGCTAGTTCTGATCCAAGCAGATTGAACGCTCTGCAAGAGTAGCAAGTGAAATACACAGGTCCTGCTGGAAAGTGGGTGAAAACTCTCAGCTGTCCTGATGTGTCCATCACACCCCAAAGACCTCATGGTTAGCAGCTAGCTTGATGAAATATCACTCTCCAAAGTGCCCTTCCTTCCTTCCCTCCCCGCCTCATCCACTGCCTCCACCAGCATCTCTCCACACGAAACTCCGCAAACTTACTACCAGGACCACACTGGCTCCACGCTAGCCCAAGCTACTAGTTTATTTTGTTAGCATGCAACCCGACCGTCATAGTTTTAACCAATATCAGAGCGAGTAAGTCAGTTGTTAAGACTATTCGCTAGTGCAGTCCACACGAGCCTCGGGACGCGTCGAATTATGTACAACTAACGTTACACACAAATAGAATCGATTATCTGCGTCTAAACGGACACAAACGGTAAAATCACCGACATTCACCTCGTAGAGTTCCTCCGTAGCCATCATGTCACGATAATCTTCGACGTTGTGGCAATCCGTGAGGATTGTAGACACTTTTTTCCTCCAGTTGCAGTTGTCGTTTTGGCCTCTCCTCCTTTTTCAGTTGGTCGGGTGAGATGTGCTTGACCCGCACCGAGGATCTCTTTGCTGTCTAGTTCTCGCACTCAACGTCTATGCAACAACATTATAGTTAGAATAAAGCGTTTCAATCCCGATTGAGTCCGAACGAGTACTTTTGTGGGTCCAGGCGGCGATTTTAGAGAGTGTTGCCGTGAACTAGTCTGTAGGCAGTGCTGATTACGCGCTCGCCTGCTCTCAGTTCTGCCACACAGGAAGTCTCAATCGAACGCAGATTAGAGTCGAGATGAGTTTGCACTGCCTGCAACCCTCGTGATAGAGCTGTAGACGACGGTCATCTACGTTCTGCAAATCTTTATCGGTGTTGATTTTGAGTATTGGTCTAATGGAACACAACTGACGTAAATCCGCAATAGTTCAAACAGTAATTCATAGCGTTAAGCGCCAGGTGAGTGTAGCCCATGACTCAAGTCTAAAACATTTCCATGAATGCCATGTTCTCCATGTTGTGCACGCACATGAAGGTTTTTAACCTTTACAGATGTAAAGTCTTATTTTATTATCTATTTTGTTTTTTTATTACATATTTAACAGTAGAGATGAATAAAATGTAATTATTTAACAATATGGAAAGCCCAAATCAAGATGTTAATTATTTTGTAATTTATATATTGTCAAGTTGGACTTTAAGATCCGATCTGAACATAAGGTAAAGGATAATGTACAGTCAGCTAGTCTTATATATATAAATCCAACCCAAACAGGATGATTGGCCTCACTATTCCTCGGCTACTATCAATAAATCAGTGAAATAATTTAAATTAGTTAAAATTGTGATTGTTGTTTCCAAGAGGAGAGTTATACAGCGTTACACAGAGGTATTTTGGCCTCACTATTCCTCGGCTACTATCAATAAATCAGTGAAATAATTGAAATTAGTTGAAATTGTGATTGTTGTTTCCAAGAGGAGAGTTATACAGCGTTACACAGAGGTATTTAGCCTCTACATGTCATCTTTGACAATCAGAATAAAATATTATAGAGAGCCATGTACTGTAAACGGGCTACAATGTTTCCTTTCCATTTTACACATGTACTGTAAATTCTCCAAAAACATTGCCAACCAACTAAGTTTCTAACAGGTTAGCAACTATGGTTTTGGGACACGCACCCCAGGTAAGTATAAAACTTTCCAAGTTTTTTTTTTTTTTCAGAAAATAAAGGACTGCAAAACTGAAACAATGATGAATAATAAGAAAACCAATTTAGAAAATGCTTGGGGAACACCATAAAGATAAAAACAGTAGTATTCAGATAAACATTTTCTTGGTAAAGTAGCTTAAAAGGCATTAAGTAATGTTAAAATGGAAATATGAAATTCTAATGCATTTTTTTTCAGATTTTGGCTGTTTTTATATTAACCAAATGATCAAAATGTATGTCTCGAGTACATATCTACATATTCACAAACCTGTTATTCTTGCATCTTTCATTGCGGGCATGGGAGTTAAATGGTATTTTTAAATGGAATGGTGTTGTCAACTTAAAGGAGAATAGTTCAGCAGTTACCAAAAGAGAACAAGGAAGTAGGTGAAAGAGCAGAGTAGAAATGTTACACTACACTTCTCAATGGTCCCCTTTATTATTATTTAATCTTTACTAATGTTTGCTGGTATTACAGTGGTTCAGATGAAGCTACAGTACATGCCTTTTATGGAAAGTAATTAAATCTGTGTAGCTTTCATTCAGTTTAGGGATCAGTGCCACAAGGGCTCCAATCACAACCAAAATGGGTTATGACTGTTCACATGTTGTAGTATTTTGTGTTTTTCCTCAGTGCTGCCATTTCCAGCCAATAGTAAGATTTCCCACATTCAGTCATCACTTTTATCTGGCAGTAGCATGCGTGGCTGTAGTTTGAGCCTCAGACAGCATGCCCATTGTTGTTTACACTAAATGACAACAGCTTTCTAAAACTGCAAGATCCAATCTTATTAATGGCTTTTATTCAGTTTTATGGAGTCATGGTACCATTCTGCTATGATGAGCACTTATGAGGAAGAACATGAAAGTTTATATATCACTTAAAATCTTTGAGAGATATTCAAAATGTTGTTAGTTTACAACTACCTCATTTTTCAATGCACTCTGTTATTATTTGTGTATTTCTGTGTACGCTTATCTTGTACAATATATGCTTTAGTGCCCTGAGGGCCAGTCTGGTGGGATGATAAAATATTACGAATGGATGATAATAGTACCTGTTGAGTAATTTAAAGATGATTTATTTAGTTATGGAAAATTGATAATGAAAAAAAAGGATAATGCTGTACAGACGACATCTTGGAATTTTTGGGTTTTTCCATCTGTCTGTACTTGCCTCTAGCCTTTACTTTGTTTCTTTTTATCTTGCATTAACAACACAATGCATGGGGAGACAGAGGCTAGTTGTCACACTTTTTACTCCAGTTAATGTTTCTCAGAGTAGGTTAACTCACAGTTTTAGACACATTGACTGACAAGTATGAACTAAGCAATAAACTGAGAGAGTAACAAGTCAAATCACCTCTGGAGCTCTATAGAATGCAGATTGTGTCAAAGCAGCTTCACAGTGATAAACAGGAAAATACTAGAATAACTTATGGAAACTCAACTATGGAGACTGGAAAGCAGCTCTAAAAGACAATAGCTTGAGTCAGTAGTGTTGGTTCAGATCAGATAGGACTTCACAGTGTATCGTAACAATGTAATAATGTTACCATACCAAATCATAAAAAGCATCAGTGTTACCGCACTGATGCTGAAGTGTAAGGGTTTTATGTGAAAAATGGCTCTTTAATTTGTCGGATGATCACAGAGGTTATGTTTTATTCTCAGATGTTTTATGTGGTTTGTTAAGCAAAATGTGAACAGAGAAACTATGATAAAGATTTACTAATAAGCAAAATGTGAAAGGTAACAACAATAGCAAATAATTTTTTTACCAACACCTTTTGTAATTAATAATTTTGCATAATGTATTTATATACAACAATTACAAAATGACCATAAAATGCTGTTTTCCTAAAAATCCAGTTTAGTTAATATGTACCTTCATTATACAATACATTAACCTGAATATTTGCCAGTGTGAGTTTGTTTTTTTGTGTGTGTGTTCATCCAAGAGCTATATCAAGAATATGAACATACTGGAATTTTATTTTGAAGAACAAAAAAAGTAATATGGTTTTGAAAAAACACTGTATGTGTAACCTTTTTTGTTTTTTTGTTTTTTTACACGATAGAACCAGTGTGACAACTAGCACTAGTCTCCCTATAAATAAAATGTATAGAGCAATAATCCTTAAGAAGCCATGGTTTACAGTGATTTGGAACAGCTATGAGTGGATTTTAGACACAATGCAGAGAGCTGTTCTAAAATCAATGTAAATCATGGCCTTTTTGCTTTTATAAAATGGTTACTACATATACCTGCCAAGAGGTTTCATAAAATAAACACAGCAAAAACAAAATAACAGACAATAATTCTTCCACTAAGCAATTTAGTTCCTCAGCAGAATTAGTGACAAGCAACACAGAGATGCAGTGGTACAATGAGGTGGTACATAGAGTATTTAATTCCCCCTCTATTATTATAGAGTATTTTACAACAGCTTAGAAAATGACTCCGCCAATCATATTCAAAAGTACTTAAACTATATGTTTTATAAATACATTTGGTTTCACTAGGAATTGTCCTGAGTGCTTGCAATGGTTTGGCAATGATAAGGTCCATCTGATCATCGATCCTTTCCAATCCGGTTCTAAAACCGTTGCAGTCCTAACATATGTTTCACCTCTGTGGTATTCCTACAAGCCGGCCATTTAGATAGGGTGTGGTTGAAATATGCTTTGTGTACAACATTGTTAATGCAACATGACTTTCGTTTCTTGACAATACAACTAAACAATGTGTGGATCTTTACATTTACTTCAATTTACACTGAGGACATAAACAAAAATATTGTTTTACAGTGTTTTGTGTTAGATTATATTATAGTTGTTTTAATCAGTGTTGCTGGAAATGTATAATTTTTTTAATTTTTCACAGTTTGTCATCGTTTTAATGTAATATACACAGGTATTGAAACACTTCGAGTTAAAACCTACTTCCTGTTTTACATTTCCATTTAGCACAGCCTAAGGGACAGACTCTGCAAAACATTTAAAGGAAGTTTGCACCATTAGTCACTTTGCTGTTGACAAAAGTGTGGGGATGCTGTTTAGTACTCTGAGTGCAATCTATTTTTTACTGTTAATTTTTATAGACGTCGATTGCTTTGCTATCTTTACTAATTACAAGCATTTGTCCCATGACTGAGCTTTTTAGCAGGCAGAAAAATATTATATCACAATGCTTCAAAGTCTTACTATACTGCCTGCAGCAATTCAAAGATTTCAGGCATTGTTGCTCCACAATTCCTGAGGTGGACCTTATCTTCTTGAAGGATTCCTGGAGCCAGGATTTTCACTGTCTACTTCTTGCATATTGAATTTTGAGAAATGAGACTCTATTGCTGTTTTGGACATGTTGACTTTGAGATTTCCAGCTCAGTCTCTTTGCTTGAGAAGTGATTGGTCTTCCCCTACAATGACTCTTTCAAAATGTGGGTGTAACAGTTTACCACTGAATGAACCTGGAAAGCCCCACATTTTGCGCCTTATTAATTTTCAACAGCTGGTTTTCCATTGTCACACAACATTATTCATTGCTACTATCTAACATTTTATATTGGACATTTTGTCTCTTGAATACAAGGTTTTTCTTAGTAATGCTTCAGGAGAGATAGCATTAAAGTCCGATGTGTATTGCATTTTTTATTTATTTTTTTACCATTGACATCAAAGTATGTACATGACAATAAAGTATAATCAATAAATACAACAGTGTTTATACAACAGTAAATGAATGTTTCTGATTTCTTTCTAAAGTTGGCACTTTAAATAAGTAAGATTTTTTTTATTAAAGTTGGCACTTTAAATAAGTAAGATTTTTTTTATTAAATTTCATAATATTCTTGTAGTATATATCCAACCCATTTCATGTATTAAACGACATAATTATTATACTGATGACTCTGCCACATACAGGTGCTTCTCAATGAATTAGAATGTCGAGGAAAAGTTTATTTATTTTAGTTATTCAACTCAAATTGTGAAATTCGTGTATTAAATAAATTCAATGCACACAGACGGAAGTAGTCTGTCTTTGGTTGTTTAAATTTTGATGATTTTGGCTCACATTTAACAAAAACACACCAATTCATGATCTCAACAAATTAGAATATGGTGACATGCCAATCAGCTAATCAACTCAAAACACCTGCAAATATTTCCTGAGCCTTCAAAACAGTCTCTCAGTTTGGTTCACTAGGCTACACAATCATGGGGAAGACTGCTGATCTGACAGTTGTCCAGAAGACAAACATTCATTCCCAAAGCAGCTGGCTGTTCACAGAGTGCTGTATCCAAGCATGTTAACAGAAAGTTGAATGGAAGGAAAAAGTGTGGAAGAAAAAGATGCACAACCAACTGAGAGAACCGCAGCCTTATGAGGATTGTCAAGCAAACTGGATGCAAGAATTTTAGAGAACTTCACAAGGAATGCACTGAGGCTGGGGTCAAGGGATCAAGAGCCACCACACACAGACGTGTCAAGGAATTTGGCTCCAGTTGTCATATTCCTCTTGTTAATCCACTCCTGAGGCGTCCTACCTGGGTTAAGGAGAAGAAGAAATGGACTGTTGCCATTGGTCCAAAGTCCTTTTTTCAGATGAGAACAAGTTTTGTATTTCATTTGGAAACCAAGGTCCTAGAGTCTGGAGGAAGGGTGGAGAAGCTCATAGCCCAAGTTGCTTGAAGTCCAGAGTTAAGTTTCCACAGTCTGTGATGATTTGGTGTGTAAGGTCATCTGCTGGTGTTGGTCCATTGTGTTTTTTGAAAACCCAAGTCACTGCACCCATTTACCAAGAAATCTTGGAGCACTTCATGCTTCCTTCTGCTGACCAGCTTTTTGAAGATGCTGATCTCATTTTCCAGCAGGATTTGGCACCTGTCCACACTGCCAAAAGCACCAAAAGTTGGTTAAATGACCATGGTGTTGGTGTGCTTGACTGGCCAGCAAACTCACCAGACCTGAACCCCAGAGAGAATCTATGGGGCATTGTCAAGAGGAAGATGAGAAACAAGAGACCAAACAATGCAGATGAGCTGAAGGCCACTGTCAAAGAAACCTTGGCTTCCATACCACCTCAGCAGTGCCACAAACTGATCACCTCCATGCCACGCCGAATTGAGGCAGTAATTAAAGCAAAAGGAGCCCCTACAAGTATTGAGCACATGTACAGCAAATTCCAGAAGGCCAACAATTCACTAAAATGTTTTTTTTAATTTGTTTTATGAAGTATTCTAATTTGTTGAGATATTGAATTGGTGGGTTTTTGTTAAATGTGAGCCAAAACCATCACAATTAAAAGAACCAAAGCCTTAAACCACTTCATTCTGTGTGCATTGAATTTATTCAATACGAGTTTCACTCTTTGAGTTGAAATTTATTGAGAAGCACCTGTGTGTATATATACAGTGGGTACGGAAAGTATTCAGACCCCCTTAAATTTTTCACTCTTTGTTATATTGCAGCCATTTGCTAAAATCATTTGTCATTTGTGTTTGATTGTATGTATTGGACTTGATTAGGAAAGCCACACACCTGTCTATATAAGACCTTACAGCTCACAGTGCATGTCAGAGCAAATGAGAATCATGAGGTCAAAGGAGCTGCCTGAAGAGCTCAGAGACAGAATTGTGGCAAGGCACAGATCTGGCCAAGGTTACAAAAAAATTTCTGCTGCACTTAAGGTTCCTAAGAGCACAGTGGCCTCCATAATCCTTAAATGAAAGACGTTTGGGATGACTAGAACTCTTCCTAGAGCTGGCCGTCTGGCTAAACTGAGCTATCGGGGGAGAAGAGCCTCGGTGAGAGAGGTAAAGAAGAACCCAAAGATCACTGTGGCTGAGCTCCAGAGATGCAGTCGGGAGATGGGAGAAAGTTGTAGAAAGTCAACCATCACTGCAGCCCTCCACCAGTCTGGGCTTTATGGCAGAGTGGCCCGACAAAAGCCTCTCCTCAGTGCAAGATGCATGAAAGCCCTCATGGAGTTTGCTAAAAAACACCTGAAGGATTCTCTAGTCTGATGAGACCAAGATAGAACTTTTTGGCCTTAATTCTAAGCGGTATATGTGGAGAAAACCAGGCACTGCTCATCACCTGTCCAATACAGTCCCAACAGTAAAGCATGGTGGTGGCAGCATCATGCCGTGGGGGTGTTTTTCAGCTGCAGAGACAGGACGACTTGCAATCGAGGGAAAGATGAATGCGGCCAAGAACAGGGATATCCTGGACAAAAACCTTCTCCAGAGTGCTCAGGACCTCAGACTGGGCCGAAGGTTCACCTTCCAACAAGACAATGACCCTAAGCACACAGCTAAAATAATGAAGGAGTGGCTTCACAACAACTCCGTGACTGTTCTTGAATGGCCCAACCAGTGCCCTGACTTAAACTCAATTGAGCATCTCTGGAGAGACCTGAAAATGGCTGTACACCAACATTTACCGTCCAACCTGACAGAACTAGAGAGGATCTGCAAGGAGGAATGGCAGAGGATCCCCAAATCCAGGTGTGAAAAACTTTACCAAAAAGACTCATGGCTGTTGTAATGATAAAACACTTCCTAGTCATCGGGAAGAAGGAGGCGGGAACCGGCGGACAATCAAATAACATTTATTTTCAAAATAAACAAAAAACAGCGCACCAGCCCCTCACGGACGACTGGTGCGCACAAAATAAAACCAAAACACAACTAAAATCCCAGGCCTGGTCCTCTCTCGTCCTTCACTGTCGTCGCTCCAGTTTTATATCCTTCCATCTCCTCCATGGGCCTCGAGACCGGCAGGTCGAACAGGTGTAGCTCATCTCCAATCACTCCACCGGCCTCCCTCCCATGTCCCTCGGCCCCGCCCCACTCGTCACATACCCCCATCGCCCCTCGCAGGCCGGGGGGTACTCCCGAGACTGCGCTCTACTCCCCCCCCCCCCCTCCCTCCGGGGGGGACCGCTCACGGGGACCTGCGGGAACCTGGGGGTAGGACAGGCGAGGCGAGAGAAAAGGAGATGGAAGGAGGAGCGACAGAGACGAGAGAGGGGAGAGTTCCGGTTCCCAGACGCACTGCTGCTCGGCCCTCCACCAGCTGGGTGATCTCCTCCGCGGTGCCTGGCGGTGGCACTGGACGGCCCTCGGCGGACGGCACGACACTCCTCCGCCGCCCGGTGGACGGCGACGGCTCCTCCGGTTTTGGGCAGCCGGCAGGAGTCCCCCGTTCCCTGCTCCTCCCCGTTCCGGCGGATGGCAGCAGGCTCCGGCCACCTGGCGAACGGCGCCGACTCCTCCGCTCCCTCAAGGACTGCAGCCGTCTCTCCACATCGTGGGTGGCCGGTAGCGAGCTCGCCCGTCCCGGGCAACTCGCTCCAGCCCACCGCCTCGAGCGTCCATGGCGGCACACTCCTCGCCTGCTCGATGGCACCGCGGATTCACCACAGCGGCGAGGGATCTTCAGCAGCGCGTCCCTCCTTCTCCCGGGCTTCGGCACCACTGTAACGATAACCTTTCATATTCATCCGGAAGAAGGAGGCGGGAACCGGCGGACAATCAAATAACATTTAATTATTCAAAATAAACACAAAACAGCGAATAAAAACCAACACACAACTAAAATCCCAGGCCTGGTCCTCTCTCGTCCTTCACTGTCGTCGCTCTAGTTTTATATCCTTCCATCTCCTCCATGGGCCTCGAGACCGGCGGGTCGAACAGGTGTAGCTCATCTCCAATCACTCCACCGGCCTCGCTCCCATGTCCCTCGGCCCCGCCCCACTCGTCACAGCTGTATTAGCTCAAAATGGTGCTTCTACTAAATACTGAGCAAAGGGTCTGAATACTTAGGACCATGTGATATTTAATTTTTTCTTTTTTAATAAATGTGCAAAAAATGTCAACAATGGGTGTGTGTATATATATAAGTGAATAACACTCATTATCTCTTCATTTCGGCTGCAGACCAATCAGAGTGCCCTGTCCACCACTGAAAGTGCCAACAGTGGGCACATGAGCATCAGAATTGTACCCTGAGCAATGGAAGAGTGTGGCCTGGACTGATGAATCATGTTTTCTTTTACATCACTTGGATGGATGGCTGGATGCGTGTGCGTTGCTTACCTGGAGAACACGTGGCACCAAGATGTACTATGGGAAGAAGGCAAGCCGCCGGAGGAAGTGTGATGCTTTGGGCAATGTTCTGTTGGGAAACCTCAGGTCCTGTCATCCATGTGGATGTTACTTTGACACATACCACCCACCTAGGGTTGTTGCAGACCATGTACACCTTTTTATGGATGTTGTTGACTTGGCCTCGAAATTCCCCAGATCTTAATCCAATTGAGAATCTGTGGGATGTGCTGAACAAACAAGTCCGATCCATAAAGGCCCCACCTCGCAGCTTACAGGACTTAAAAGTATCTGCTGCTAACATCTTGGAGCTAGATACCACAGCACAGTGGAGTCCCTCCCAGCCTCAATCAATGGGTCAGAAATGATTTAATTTGAAATAAATCCAGTAGGTGGCAGTGTAGCTATAAATTTGGATTTAAGCTCCCTAGTGTGCACTGTTTCTTATGTGATTTTTAGTAGTGGGAGTCTATCTTTTGAGTTTTGCAGTCTTTGTCACACAAACAAAATAATTTTTATTTATTATATAAACTGATCACCAGAATATAATCATTTAATGAATTTTGGAAGAGGTTGTGTATGTCAAATATTGCATGGGGTATAGCAAAGTTTTGACAGAGGATTTTTTTTAAAATATGTCTTTTAAAGAAACTAGACGTTTAGTTCACTCAGGTCACCTGTAACTACAACTTTCTTTACTTTTTGGTTAATGAAATCAGATTTATTAATTTAATAAATGTAATTAGGCTACTAGCGATTTACTGTGTGTAATTTAAACTCAAATTTCTGTATTAACTGATTTAAAAAAAAGGTTCTAGTAACTTCTAGATGCGTTTGGAAAATGGGCACTGTATTTCTAGTTCACATTGCTTTGCATAGAACTGGATAAAGAGAATGTTGAATGTTGTTTTAGCATTATAGTGTTGTTGTCATGCTCCTCATTTGGCAGTCTCACTTGTGATCTTCATGGTCAAAAATGACCAGATACCTAAAATGTAACTTTTTTTCACCCCAGTAGAATCAATGCAATATATTTTTGTTCAGTAATATTTTTATTTTTCGTTTTGTATGATTTCACAAAACTAATTAATATTTATGCAATTATTTTGATCAATTTCTTCTCACTGAAAATAAACATTTAAAATATATATATATATTTATATAGATTACTTTTCAATAAATGCCGTATTTCATGTTGAAATAGAGTCAATGCCTTTGAAATCCAATTTTTGAAGCCAGGTTAGTGACATCTGGTGGGAGTAAAATAAGAAAAAAACATCTAAAATTCATCTTTATTCATAACATCTCTGTATATATATATGCTACAATTGTTACAAGAACTCATGTGAAGTATAACAGTATAACATGTTTAATATGGACGGAGTGACTGAGGAGCTGTTCTCCCCGCTGACTCTGCGTCATAACCGGTAGGTGGCGTAACGTGGCATAATTTAGGTCGCCTCCAAGATTTTACCACGAGGAAGACCGTTTTCCGCCCGAGGCGGGGTCACCATCTCTGTAGGCAAAGTTTGGTTGTTGAGACTGATAGCAGTCGGCAAGATCAGCATAAGTACATCAAGCCTAAAATCCCGATCGTCCCTTTTCTATTGCTCGCGTGCGTGTGACGCGATCTGACTGCAGTCATGTCCGAGGACCCGAGCTCTCAAACCTGGTCTATCGACAAGGATGACTATGAGCTACAGGAGGTGATCGGTGAGCTAAACCATCACACATCAGCATCCAAATCACATCAGTGATAGCAGAACGGAGATTAAGACATCTGTGTCATGATCTCTGGGGCCCAGATGGTCTGTGTTGTTTCACATCTCCATCAGTAATCGAGTCATCGCGACTGTAAGATGTTTATTCTGTGTTAGCCATGCTAACTAGCCACCCGACATGCCAGCAGAGACTGTAATGCTTTGCGGACAATGGCTGATTTACTTATTGATTTATGGATTTCATCTTGATTTATATATCACATATGGCTTGGTGGTTAAGCCATTAGTTGACAACTTCTTGCTGGCTAGTTAGGTGACAAGATGCTTCATATAATGTTTATGCAGATAGGCGGTTCTTTAGATGAAAGTTTGACGTATTACAAGAACACTTTAACTAAGTTAGCTAGTTAACTTCTAAACGCATAACAAGAGCTGATTCGATTGTCCTGGGACATTTGCATTTGGGGTTTCAGCTTGCATTTGGGAAGTTGTCATTAAGCTGAAGGAAAGAGAAACAAATACAAGGAAGTGTAGTATAATCTGAAATGAATGCATATCAAAACATAACTCCATTTTTACATCTAATTCATCCATATGAATTAGCATTAGGGGTACCATATAATTAACATTCCATGATATTGTTTAACTTTCATGTGTCATACTAAAAATGTTACACAGAGCACCTTAAAGTACAAAGAAAAAGCAGTGTCATTAAATATTATATAGAAAAACAAAAATTTACAGGTTTTCCAACATCCGATGAATGCTCTTTAATTTGACCGTTTGTTTACATGATGACATCAGTGTTTTAATGAAAAAGAAAGATACATTGTTTGTTTTCCAAATACTAAATGCTAAGCCATTTTATTATTATTATTATTATCAATGTGTACACTTCTGGCTAAATGTATGCTATTACAACCAAAATTATCAGAAAGAAAGAGAGAAAAGGTAAAAATACAAAAAAATTCTTAAAAACACACCTATTTCATCTTTGGATTGTAGATACTATGATTCTCTGCATCAGTCATCTCTAATATATTCTTAGTACATTATTTCAAATGCAGATTTTTGCTTGTATTACAAAATCAGTGATTTAAAAAAAAAAAAAAAAAACACAAATGTTGTATCTTTTTTTGCTGTTGTATAGGGAGTGGAGCAACAGCTGTGGTCCAGGCTGCATATTGCAAACCCAGGAAAGAGAAGGTGGCCATTAAACGCATCAATCTTGAGAAATGCCAGACTAGCATGGATGAGCTTCTGGTAATGTCTGTTTACTGCTCATAAAATTAGACACACCACATAAAGGTATTTGATTAGGATGGCTCGGTTTAAACAGGTTATTTATGGATGCTAGTTTACTTTTATATTGTTTTATTATAATTAAATGTGCTTCAGACTAAAATGAATTTTTTCTGCAATTACAGCATGTGAGATTTAAATATTTCAAATTATAAATCTGTGCATTATGCAAATGTTCTTTAAACAAAAACAGATTAGTTAAACCTTTTGGTAATTTAATAATTTAAGTTATTCTGCAAACTAAATCTACCAATTAGGGCTGGGACAACGCATCGAGGTCATCGATGACGTCGACGCAAAAAATGCGCATCAATTCGTCGACCTGTTTTTATTTCTCTAAAAAACGTTTGCAAAACGTTTACCTTATGTGCGCTGAATATACGCGATGGCCGGATCAACATTCTGTCCAACGTTATATAACCAATCCAGGGGTTTTTCTGCATTGATCTTTTTTTTTTGGCGGCTGTAAAAGCCTTATTTGATCGGTGAGTGACAGTGACAGGGCGCGTACGAGAGAGAGCCCCGGCTGTGCGCGCGCACTCACAGTCTTCAAACAACACGAGCGCTTCTTGCTCTCTCTCTCCCTTGTGCATATTAATCAAAATCATTAAACACGATAGAAAAAGGGCGAAACACCAAAGTTTCACGCGCGCTCGCGCACTCACAGTCTTCAAACTACACGAGTGCTGTCTTGCTCGCTCTCGCTCTCGCTCTCTCTCTCTCTCTCTCTCTCTCGCTCTCCCTTGTGCATATTAATCAAAATCATTAAACACGATAGAAAAAGGGCGAAACACCAAAGTTTCACGTGGAGCATTCTGAGATTTTTTTTTTCTACATGACAGGCTGCTGGCTCCCACTGTTAAATTTTTTTTTTTTTTTTTGGAAAAACACTATCTGTATTCGCTTAAAGCCCTCAAGTTTACATTGGTTACTGTATTCTTTTAATTGCTCTAAACAAGTATTTTGGGTGATATGTGTTTTCAAGGCTTCAAGGTTTTATTGAATGCTATCTCTATACAAGTGCAAAGTAATGCATTCTTAAGTCAGTCTTTTATTTTGTAATTTTAAGAGCAATAAACATATATTGCAATGTTAAGGAATTCATGTTTTTTTTCATTCAGATATGTAAATCAACATGTATAAATTGTTAGTAGTCAATTAATGGGGAGATAATCGAAATCGAATCGGTCTGAAAAAAAAAAAAAAAAAAATCGCTAGATTAATCGTTTAAAAAATAATCGTTTATCCCAGCCCTACTACCAATACAATTTCATTGTCTGTAGGCATTAATATTGTCAATATTTCAGTTTCATTAGAAATTATACAATGTACATCTGACCCATTCACCTCAGTTAATGACCTTTTTGCCAAATGGCAGGGTCATGATGTAACTCGGGTCATGTGCAAGGCAGCCACATGTCTGTCAATCAGAGAAGGATTAAACTGGCACAGACACAAGGAAAGACTTTCTGGTTTGTGATTAAACTGTCAGTTCGAATGACCTTTGAGACCAGACTAGCTATCTACACTTGTGTTTTTTTATGATGTAGAATAGGTTTAATTCAATTAATTTAGTTTGATGTATATTTGTGTTTAAAGATTTCTATTCACTGCAAGTCTAGGGTCTTTTCTCTTTCAGTTCTGTAGCATAAAACTCATGAATGGCAGCATCTTAAAGTAATTTCTCCCAGAAGGATGTGGTTAAGCACTCATAGCGATCTGAATGGGATCTTTTGTTTGTGATTACTTACCATAATTGCCTTTCAGAAACCTCTGTTTATTTTTAAAAGTTTACTGCTTCCTAACATTTTCATTTTTATATTTTTAGAAAGAGATCCAGGCAATGAGCCAGTGCCATCACCCAAATATTGTGTCTTATTACACCTCTTTTGTGGTCAAGGATGAGCTTTGGCTGGTCATGAAGTTGCTCAGTGGTGGTCAGTCAGTTTAAAAGCTGGTCTTGAATAAACTAAAGTTATTGAGCTTTTGAAAACAAAGTGCTACATAATGCAATATCCTATCACTTCATATCGGTTTCAGGCTCAGTTCTTGATTTTATTAAGTACATCATTTCCAGAGGGGAGCACAAATCGGGTGTCATGGATGAGACCAGCATTGCCAGCATACTAAAAGAGGTGCTTGAAGGTCTTGATTATCTGCACAAAAACGGTCAGATTCACAGGTATATGAATGGTTTGGTGTCTTTTATTACATTTATGGGTGCTTCCTTTTCCATTCCTAACTTTGAGTCACTGAGCAATACACTGACCTGTGCTTTTACTCTGTTAAGGGATGTGAAGGCTGGAAATATTCTTTTAGGAGAAGATGGCTCTGTTCAAATTGCAGGTGGAGTTTCACTGTCAATGCATTATTTTTGTCTTCCGATTATTGACAAGTAATTGGCTAAGTAGTAAGTAATAGGGTTTCAATATACAGTTTTTTTTTTTTATCATCTCAAATGTAAAATGTTATCTAGAAATGTCGAATATTCTTATTTAAAATGTAATATTTGATTTCCTTAGTGTTTATGTAACTTTTTGCCGAATGTTATACTTGGAGGGAAAAAAGTTATTTTGTTAAAGCAAACAGGAAAAAGGCAATATAATTCTGTTTGCTTTCAAAGCCTGGGAATGTCCTCTAGATGCTCGTTTTCTGGACTAGGAAGGTTTTGATTTGATTATAGGTGGTGCTTTGCACCAAAAGCATATAATAAACAACATGGGTTAGATGATTGATAGCTTTGTCATCTGCTTTTCCTCCCCGAAGACTTTGGTGTTAGTGCCTTTTTAGCAACTGGTGGAGACATGACTAGAAACAAAGTGAGGAAGACGTTTGTAGGAACTCCATGCTGGATGGCGCCCGAGGTGATGGAGCAGGTTAGTGTTGTCCCACCTGTTCCTACATTGCCTTTCATATATTTTGGAAACTGAATGCTAATGTGTTTGTTCAATGACAGGTTAGGGGTTATGATTTCAAAGCTGATATCTGGAGTTTCGGGATTACAGCTATTGAGCTTGCAACTGGGGCTGCTCCATATCACAAATATCCTCCAATGAAGGTAAGCAGCAAGTCACTGTTTGTGTTCAGTTCATGGAGTGTCTGCTATGAAACCTGCCAAAGGAGTGATGAATCGTAAAATCTGGAATTAAGTTGGCATTTTACACTTTCGTTTCCATTGGCATGAAGTCAAGAGACTTTTTTTTAATGGGTTTTGGTTAAATGATTGATTGGTGGTTAATACATGCTTAAATTCATGTTGTATTCTATTACATATAATACATCAGTAATACCTCAGTCACTGTTTTTGAAGTTTTTATGTGTGTTGAAAAAGGTGGTTGCTAACATTAGGACATTAGACCTCATCACACTAAACAGGAAAAGTTATGAAGTGAAGTGCATTAGATCCAAGTATGGTGACCCATACTCAGAATTCGTGCTCTGCATTTAACCCATCCAAAGTTCACACACACAGCAGTGAACACACACACACACCGTGAACACACACCCGGAGCAGTGGGCAGCCATTTATGCTGCGGCGCCCAGGGAGCAGTTGGGGGTTTGGTGCCTTGCTCAAGGGAACCTAAGTCATGGTATTGCCAGCCCGAGACTCGAACCCACAACCCTAGGGTTAGGAGTCAAACTCTCTACTCACTAGTCCTCTTTTGCAACCTTGTTGATTTTCTACTTCTGCTCTTGCACTCTATTTTAACTCAAACATTGCAGCTTGTATATTTTAAAATGAAGTTAAAAAGATTTGTTAAAAGCTTAGTGGTGCTGATGTTGAGGTTATGCAACTCTGTTGTTGTTTGTTTATAGCCTAACTTTAACTTTTTACTTCTGCCGATTTGTATTTAGGCTTCCAAATTCATAAAAAATGTGTCTTGATGAACAAAATGTGTGAGAAGAATAATTTTCTGCAATAATTCAGAAGCCTCTGGTTGCTTAAAGGTGCTTGACACCGAGTGGATGAACTAGGTGTTGCAGTCCAAATTCAAAATATTGGAGAGGGGTTTTTTTCACCCAGCCCCTCCTCCTCAGATTTGACGCACAGGTTGCCAGATTGATGACAACAACAGTAACAAGCGCACTTTATTATGAATTAAATCAAATACTCTGTGTTTCCACCAACTGGCAACCTGGGTAGAGCTTAGATCGGGCCCAACAAATCAAGCACGACCCTACCCGAGCCCGAGCACGTTGTGTCCGAGCCCGGCCCGACACGTTCACTGTAATTATGAGCCCGAGCCCGATTTAAACCCGACCATTTTTAATATGTGGGCCGTTATAACCAGGGGCGGTTATAACGGTTAATTAACTGATAAATATAACACCATCATTTTAGTCCTTGGCCCTTAAGCATTTTGTTGTGTGTGTACACACGTTATAACCAGGGGCGGCGCCAGATTTTTTTTAATTTTATTTTTACCGCAGGTGCTGCTGTGCTAGATCATTTAGGCTACTGCGCAGTTATATATATATATATATATATATGTGTGTGTATATATATATATGTGTGTGTATATATATATGTGTGTGTATATATATATGTGTGTGTATATATATATGTGTGTGTATATATATATGTGTGTGTATATATATATATATATATATATATGTGTGTGTATATATATATGTGTGTGTATATATATATATATATATATATATATATATATATATATATATATATATGTGTGTATATGTGCCACATTTAATGCACGAGACAAAGCCAACACATATGTTGTCACTCCCCACGACTAGTTTAAAATGTTTCCATACCTCCGATTTTCCTCCAAACTTGCTCAAAGTTAATTCTCCTGTTTTAATTTTTTTCTTTGCTTCTTCAAGCTCCATGTTGCACTTATTCTACTGAATAGTACAGCACGCACAGCAGGTGTGATGCGTCACGCATGCGAGACTGCGAGTGGACGAGACGCTGCGCATGACACGTGACGTGCTTTATCAAGGGCCCGACCCGACCCGGCCCGAGGACGGTGGCAGGAAATATCAGCCCGGCCCGCGGGTCGGGTCGAGCCCAAGCTCGGGCTCGGGCAGAGAATCTAAGCTCTAAACCTGGGTCACTGAAATACCATTGGGTAAACTGTCAGTGGGCGTGTTTCACAAACCAAAACAAAGACTGATATTCCGGCCCAGGACGCACATTTTCATAGAAGAATCTGCAAACATATTATGGTATTTTTATGCTTTAGTAGAGTCAAAAACTAACATACAGCACCTTTAATGTTTTAGATTTTTCCTTTGTCCACCGTAATGATTTGTCTTGGTCTTTCTTGATTTCTTATTTACTCACCTTTTTTGGTTTAGGTTCTCATGTTAACCCTGCAGAATGACCCTCCTTGTCTAGAGACTGGAGTTACAGATAAAGAGATGGTTAAAAAATATGGCAAATCTTTTCGGAAGATGATCTTCTTGTGCCTCCAGAAGGATCCAGAAAAACGGTAGTGCATGTTTTTCCCTGAAGTTCTCTTGATTTTATCAAGACCAACCGTTTTTGGTCATATTATCAATTGTCAATGTTTTTTCAACAGTCCTACAGCTGCTGAACTCTTAAAACACAAGTTCTTCACAAAAGCCAAGGTGAGATACTTTAACCCGATTTTGTATAGTACAGGAAATGACAAGAGAGGGGACCTTTTTATTCATTTACTGGTAATCTAAGTGCATAAATGTGTGGTCTGTTTTATGTAATTGCTGCTTCCAGTAGGCAAAATTATTTAGTTTGGCTACAGTCGTTGTCACCTAAACGTTTCCAGCCACTGGTCCAGCCTGGCTGGTTTACTGTAACAAATGCTCAGGATTAGAGTTTCAAAAGGCCATTTCCTGCTCATGGGATTCAGCCCATATTGTAACAAACACAGTGCTGCCTCAGCAGACTTTCATTCCTAGCGGCTCAGTAGCACTGTAGTCTGTGCGTAAACAGAGAGGCCTGTATGCCACTGCAGTGCTACATTACGACCCACAGAGGATGCTGTCTCTCTCAAATGTATTTTTAGAATAGTATAACCTGATTTCACAGTTTTAACCAAAATAGAACATTTGCTAAATTATTCATAATATATAGTAATAAAAATTGAGAGTATATTTAGAACTAATTTTCTGGCTTGAAACTTGAATTTTATTCCTCACAACTTCTTTACAGAACAATGAATACTTGAAAGAAAAATTGCTGGACAGGGCGCCAACCATAGGAGAGAGATCAAGGAAGGTGGGTGAGAAATTAACTGATAAATATAACACCATCATTTTAGTCCTTGGGCCTCAAGCATTTTGTTGTGTGTGTACACAGGTGCGAAGGGTTCCAGGCTCCAGCGGTCGACTGCACAAGACTGAAGATGGAGAGTGGGAATGGAGTGATGATGAGCTGGACGTGGAGAGTGAGGAAGGAAAGGCTGCAGTGGCCGCTTTACGGGTACACACTCATCTGCTGCAACGTTATCAAAGTCTGCTTTATTTTAGCCTGTGGATTTGAATAAAGCAAGTCTTTTGAATTGTCTTTTTTTTAGTCACCAAGAGTAAAGGACGAGGCTGTGCAGAATGCAGAGGTGAGAGTTTAGTTCAATTCCCTACTTTTTGAGTTACCTCTAAGCCATTCTCAAGGAAATCTTGTTTCTGCCTCTTTCAAAGATCTTTCCAGCGGATTCACCAAGCTTCCTGCAGCCAGCAGCTGAAGTGCCACATGCTGCAGATGACACTGCCACGATATCAGCGTCTTCTCCAGGCTCCCAGGTTAGCTCTGCTTTGAGTCACATGTGTGACAACAGTGTCAGCAGTGAGAATGACCAGACAAGTGGACTTGGTTCATAACGTAAGTTTGACTTTAGATCTTAAAATTGTATCCCTGCAGGCTGGTGGACCTGCTACGACAGGGCAAGACTCAGGCAAAACCCCCATCAGTCTGGTTCTAAGATTAAGGTATTTTTCATTAGAATTATTTTTTATTACCAAATAGCTCTGGTAGGTTAGAGTTAACCATGCTGTTGAGGACACTTGCATTTTTTCCAACAGGGTGGTGTTGGTTCATCATTTCTTTTTACATTGTGTAAAAATGCAAGCACTTATCCCAGTAACTTCAAAGTAAAATTTTTGTGTGAAACTGATATAATTACTCTTTTTCTTTTCATTTATCACTCAAAATTAGAAAGGTTTTAAGAATGATGCACATTGGTGCAGGAATGAAAGAAAGGCCTTTACAGTGTTGTTATTGTTA
Organism: Carassius carassius; assembly: GCF_963082965.1. Taxonomy (NCBI): domain Eukaryota; kingdom Metazoa; phylum Chordata; class Actinopteri; order Cypriniformes; family Cyprinidae; genus Carassius; species Carassius carassius. Next base: position 17,969,019 of record NC_081774.1, on the reverse strand, counting down.
ACTAAAACAAAACGAAAAAATCTTTTCATGAATTGAAATAGAGCTGAAATCATATGAAACTTGAATATTATATGGAACATTTACACAAAAATTTGAAACACTTCCTAAGCAACTAACTGTGGAATTACTGAAACGATTAAATAATTACTAAAATTTAAATAAAATCAAATTAAAAAGCTTAATTAAAATATAAAAAATCAAACTAATAAAAAATAAAAGCACATAACAGAATCACTAAAATTAAAAATATAAAAAATAACAGTATCAGTATATAAAAAAAACCCTAAAATAACAGGTTAGTTCTACAATAAAAAAAAAGTCATGTGAAACGTTTTAAAAAATCAAAGACTTTTTTTTTTTTATTGATTTACTTTCACTACAGGAATACAAAGAAAGAGCTGAACGATATCAGATTTGAGTTCATGCCTGGGAGAGGTTTGTGCACTAAATATCTCTCAGTTTCTTGCTCATTTCTAATCACGCAAGTTGTCAAATTGTATAACTTATGGTCTTCTATATCCAGACACAGCTGATGGAGTGTCTCAGGAGCTTGTGTCTGCAGGGCTGGTGGATGGGAGAGACTTAGTCATTGGTGAGTTTGTCAAGATAAAAATAAAATTGCTGCCCCACACCAAAAAGACAAAAGCTGAAAATAACTTGCATTCATTTTTTTAGTTGCAGCCAATTTGCAGAAAATCGTCGATGATCCACAAACCCACAAAAATGTCACTTTCAAGTTGGTAAGTCATTAGATTGTGATGCAGCTGTCAGTTAACTCACTAAAGGTGTTGTTTTATATTTGGCTCTGTGTTTATCTGTCTTCCATTTAGGCATCGGGAGTGGACAGCTCTGAAATTCCAGACGACGTTAAACTCATGGGATTTGCTCAGCTGAGTATAAGTTAAAACAGTATTACCAGCAGCGAGAAAGAAAAAAAACAGACTTGTTTGCACAACAGTGCATTGTAAATGCTTTCATTGGCCTGAAGAAACCACTACTGCCAAAGAGACAGAAGGAACCTGACTCCACATAGGATTAACAAATGTCGAATAGGACTGCATTCGAGTTCGAGCACCTCAGATGTTTACAGTATTGATGTATGTTTTATTTTCGGTTGCTTTAAACATTTGCACAATCTGAACCAACTCCTAATACTGGTAGATGTCAAAAGAATGCCTTACTTTGGATAGTACTACTGAATTTACAACTGTAGGTAGACAGTAGCTGTGGATCTCATCTGTGAAATGAATGAGTGATTGTGTGTGCTTTCAGCTGTGTACCTCAAAGGAAGGTGGAGGGGAGGATTGTCATTCAATAGCATTTAAGTGTGCATGTTGGCACCGTTATAAAGTCAGCTGTTCTCTGCAATGTGGTGCATTATATTGGAGCGATCAGCACTGTGTGGTTTTACACATTAACCAGTAAACATGGGAGCCACGTCACCCACAACCCCGTCAGATATGATGTTTCATCGTAACACCCGTGCACTCCACCTCACGGTTACACATTTCCGCTGCTGTCTCACTATCAGGACACATTCCCATCGTTTTGCATGGGCTTATGCCAGACTGCACAAATTATTTTTTAACATAAGATATGCTGATCATTTTGCTCTCACTTAATTTTGCCGGCTCTCTGTGAAAACAGGAGGTGCAAGAGAGATTAAATGAGATATTGGGCTTTTAGAAAAAAAAACATGAATGAGAAGAATTCAAGTTTTTTTCTCATTCAATTGATATCCAATTTTGCGAAGGATGTATATGCTGTTGTTTCAGAAAACTGAAATTCTCTGGAAATTGTGCATCTCAATTTATATCGGAAAGAGTTTTATACAGTTTTGTGGATTGAGCATAATATTACAAGTTTCATTTACATGCATATCTGTTAAGTATAGAGGCAGCTGTTTTGGATCGTGTTATAGATGTTTTTTGAAGGAAATTCCAGTGTTTGCAAGGCAGCAAAAAAGAATCACATTAACATTTTGATAAAAATCCAATTACCAATGATGGTTACATTTTGAATTCTCAATATTGACACATTTTTTAAGTTCTCAATCTATAAACAAAGTTGGAATGGAGTCTATACGTGGAACTTGAGATGTATAGAAAAATGGAAAAACATGACTGTCAGTGTACATTGCCTGCCTTGCTAGCACTGTTAATGAAGTAAAAACCAGTGAAGCCTGGGACACAGTCACTGACCAGCAAGAAACAAAAGAAAAGTGACTTCAGGACTCCTGTGTCCATTAAGTAATATTGGCAATAGGATCCATTGGATTTGAATTCGTGGGCCTGTTTGTGTCATTGAAAATGTATAAGTTCATTTCATCTTGCTTAATATAATTTGTCTTAGTAGACTAATGTCTGATTACATGTTATATAGGCAAAAACATGTTCACATGCAACTGGTATTTTTCCCCCTTTAAAAACAAAAAATTACATGGTCTTATTGCCAGTGATTTTGGCAATAACGTTTTTTTTTTTTAATTATTATTTAAACCTTTTTTTCTGGACTTTTATTTTTAATTGGTTATCGTCTTCTTAGTGAGGATCTACACTCCATTTTATTTTAAATTTTCCCAGTTATTTTCTCTCCTTGGCTTCCAACAAACAGTAAATTTTAGGATGGCTTTAAAAGTGATTAATTGTAGACGTGGTCAGTTCATTTGCTGCCACTTTCACACTTGTGTGTATGTGCAGATGACTGTTTTAAATATATTTAGTGTGAATACAACAATGAATGTGGTTGGGGCATCTTAATGAGTACTTGATCAAGAAAAATAGTCATGTAAATAATTCAATTGGTGTTGTTTATATATAATACAAACGGTATACATACGGTTCACAGTTGGCCTTTCTATGGAGTGGACGTGGTGGTTTGTCTAATGACTTATTGTTGGCCTCGTCATGTTCAAAGTCTAAAAACACAACACTTGGGTTTCATTACTGAAAAATGCATCCCTGAAATATTACATTAGCATGACTTTTATGTACTGAATTCTACTTTGTCACCAGTGGAGGGCTATTACTGTTTTCCTACATTTCAGTTTCTGCCTTGCTGTCTTTGTTCATCGTTTTTGGAGTGGTTGGTGAGCTTCTTAAAAGGAAGGCTTGTGGTCTGTCAGTTTTGTGTGTGTTTGTGTGTTTAATGGGTAACAGCTCTTTACAGGCATGCCCCCTTACTGTAATCATTGTGTTAAGATATTTCCAATACTTTAAATAGACTGTCAAGTCAAAGCTTAAACAATGATTTCATTTCTTTGATGGTCTAAATTGTTGATGGTCCTGTCATGATTCTCTAAAGCCTCAAATATTTCCCCTTTTCTCTTGTAAGACACTTCAAGTCCTCAAGTCTAATTCTGTTTCTCACCATGGTAGTGGATCGTGATAAGGCTATAATAGTGTTTTTTCGAGTGGTTTGCCCTTCTCTGGAATTCTTTGGAAGTAATTCAACTGAGCACTTTGAAAATTGAAAACCTATTCTTGTTCCTCAATTGTAGGAATCCTTAAAGATAGTTAACTAAGCTGATTTGTCTTCATATTGACACATCAGCTCTTATCTCTCCATGCTCATATTTCTGTATGGTGGTGTTTAAGGTGAATTGTCTTAAAATCATTCCTGCATTCTGTTACGTATTTTCACTCAAAGCACATGTATTCAGGTCTTTTCAAAAGAGGAATTGGCTGCATTTCAGTTGGTTTCCATTCAAAGTTTTTTATTTAGTGTCTTTTAACTTTTTCATGTTTTTATCTAATTGATCTTCAAGGAATGAATTGCCACATCACAACAGCAATGGAGGTATCACTATCACTCTCAGTATGGTGTGTTAAGGACAATGGTAGAACCCTGTATAGTATTTCACTTTTTGGGGATTTTCAGTGCATGTGTACCCAATTATTTTTAATAATAATCAATAAAGAATGAAATTATGACATTGCCCTGCAGACTTGTCTAATAGTGAATTGCATGATGATGTTAAAGTGCTTTATGGTCCATAATAATCCTTTGTGGCACTTATTCAGTTTATTGCTAGTGTTATTATATTGTTGAGTTACACATTACATTTACTGTCAGCACTATTTTTTATTAGTTTTTATACTTTAGAACCAAAGTACTACTCTAGTTCACTTCAGTTTAGTTTTGAAAATGTTATGTAAAGATATAGAGGTGTGTGTGTATACATACACACACACACACACACACACACACACATATTATACGATTATTTAAGTAAATGGATGATTTTAAGTTTATGAAAAAATGTAAAAAAAAATGTTTCTACTTCAAAATTACGTTTTTATTTGTTATTTATTTGTAATTACTTGTGAAACTTCTTAAAAAAGTGAAAATTGTTTTGCT